>NC_092046.1:130965895-131270970 GCF_003086295.3 Arachis hypogaea
TGACACTTGTGTCAGTGGTACGCGTTGGTGAAAAGTGTGATTCGCAATTTGTGCTACCAAGTTTTTTGGCGCCGTTGCCGGGGATTTGTTCGTGTTTGAACAACTGACGGATTATTTTGTTGCTTAGATTAGGAAAAAAATATTTCTTTTTGGTTTAGAGTCTTTTATTATTTATCCCTTGTTAAAACACTTTAAATTTATAACTCAGTTAGTTTAGAGCGTGGTGTTTATGTTTCATGATAATTGGCTATCATATTTTTTTAAAAACCTTTTTCAAAAATAATCTTTCTTAAAATAAGGTCCCATAACTCATTTGGCTAGAACATTAATTTGATTGGGTTAGAATCTTTTATTAACTCTTTTCAAAACATTCTTTTTCAAAAATATTTTTTTTCTATTAAATCTTGTGCCAAACTTTAAGTTTGGTGTTTTCTTGTTGATTTCCCTTTGATTTTCGAAATTTTGTTTGGTTTTCAAAGAAATTTAAGTTTGGTGTTCTTCCTTCATGTTCTTGTGTTCTTGTGAGTCTTCAAAGTGTTCTTGAGTTTTTTGTTCTTGATCTTAAAATTTTTAAGTTTGTTCCTTGGTGTTTTCCTCCAAAATTTTCGAAAAACAAGGAGCATTAGATCTAAAAATTTTAAATCTAGTACTATCTTATTGTTTTTCTCTCTCCTCACTAAATTCAAAAATATCTTTTTAAAATATCTTTCTAACTTCCTAACTTCTTATCTTTTCAAAATTTGTTTCAACTAACTAACCAACTTTTTGTTTGTTTCTTAAACTTTTTCAAAACTACCTAACTAACTCTCTCTCTCTCAAATTTTCGAAAATATCTCCCCTCTTTTTCAAAAATTTCGTTTTTTTTAACTAATTATTTTTAATTTTTTTTTACGAAAAAAAAAATTATTTCAAAATTCAAATTCTTTTTAGTTATTTTATTTTATTAAGTATTTACTTCTTATAAAATAAAATAAATAAAAAGGTAAATCAGTCCAAGTTATATCCATAGATCCATCATGGACATAAGTGGAGATGGACAGTCCAGGAGGACTTTGGGGTCATATTCTAACCCCTCTACTGCTTCGTATGGGAGTAGCATATGCATACCCTCCATTGGAGTTAGTAGCTTTGAGTTGAATCCTCAGCTCATTATCATGGTGCAGCAAAGTTGCCAGTATTCCGGTCTTCCACAGGAAGAACCTACAGAGTTTCTGGCACAATTTTTACAAATTGCTGACACAGTACATGATAAGGAAATAGATCAGGATGTCTACAGACTATTACTGTTTCCATTTGCTGTAAAAGATCAAGCTAAAAGGTGGTTAAATAACCAACCTAAGGCCAGCATAAGAACATGGAAACAGCTGACAGAAAAATTCCTGAATCAATATTTCCCTCCAAAAAGGATGACACAGCTAAGGCTGGACATCCAAGGCTTTAAACAAGGAGATAATGAATCTCTTTATGATGCCTGGGAGAGATACAGAGAGATGCTACAAAAATGCCCCTCTGAAATGTTTTCAGAGTGGGTTCAGTTAGACATCTTCTACTATGGACTTGCAGAAGGAGCTCAGATGTCTTTAGATTACTCAGCTGGTGGATCTATCCATATGAGAAAGACAATTGAAGAAGCTCAAGAGCTCATTGATACAGTTGCCAGGAATCAGCATCTGTATCTAAGCAGCAACCCTTCCATGAATGAAGAGGTTAAAACAGTAACTGCTGAATTCAGTACTGTAAAACAAGCTGCTGAATTCAATCAGCAATTAGATTTTCTAACAAAGCAGCTAGCTGAATTCAAAGACAGGTTACAGGAGACAAGGATAGCTAATATACATATGGAAGAACAGTTTAAGCAAACAAAGCAGCAGCTATCAAAGCAAATAGCAGAAGAATGCCAAGCAGTTCAATTAAGAAGTGGGAAAACATTAAATACCCCACCTCAAGGCATCAAAAATTCAAGAAATGAGCAACCCACCAAAGATTCCCCTGAGGACAGTAAGAGCCCAGGGAAAAATAATTCTGGCACTAAAACGCCAGAAAATGGGTGGAAGGCTGGCGCTGAACGCCCAGACCATGCCCAAAACTGGCGTTCAGCGCCAGAAACAAGGCATGATTGGCGTTCAACGCCAGAAATGGGCAAGAATCTGGCGTTGAACGCCCAACAGGGGCACATTTCTGGCGTTCAGGCGCCAGGAACAGACAGTGAGTTGGCGTCTAACGTCACTCCAGCTTCTAACTCTGGTACGCAATTGCCAGAGAGGATCAGACACACATAAGTGCTGATAACAACCCCTCTAAAAAGGCTTCTTTAACCACTAAGGTTGAAGAATATAAAGCCAAGATACCTTATCCTCAAAAACTCCGGAAAGAGGAGCAGGATAAGCAATTTGCTCGCTTTGCAGATTATCTAAGGACTCTTGAAATAAAGATTCCATTTGCAGAGGCACTTGAACAAATACCTTCTTATGCCAAGTTCATGAAAGAGATCTTGAGTCATAAAAAGGAGTGGAGAGAAACAGAAAGAGTTCTCCTCACCGAAGAATGCAGTGCAGTCATTCTGAAAAGCTTTTCTGAAAAGCTTAAGACCCTGGGAGTTTTCTGATACCATGCATATTAGAAGGTGACTGCACCAAGACAGCTTTATGCGATCTTGGGCAAGCATCAACCTAATACCTGCATCCACTATCAGGAAGCTTGGCTTAACTGAAGAAGTTAAACCAACCCGGATATGTCTCCAACTTGCTGATGGTTCCACTAAATACCCATCAGGCGTGATTGAGGACATGATTGTCAGAGTTGGGCCATTCGCCTTTCCCACTGACTTTGTTGTGCTGGAAATGGAGGAGCACAAGAGTGCCACTCTCATTCTAGGAAGACCCTTCCTAGCAACTGGACGATCCCTCATTGACGTCCAACAAGGGGAAATAACCCTGAGAGTCAACGATGACGAGTTCAAGTTGAACGCTGTCAAAGCCATGCAGCATCCAGACACATCAACAGACTGCATGAAAGTTGACCTTATTGACTCTTTGGTAGAAGAGATCAACATGGCTGAGAGTCTCGAATCAGAGTTGGAAAACATCTTTAAAGATGTTCAGCCTGATTTGGAGGATTCAGGGGACATGAAAGAGCCTCTGAACTTTCTTCTGAAAGAGGAAAAACCTCCTAAACCAGAGCTCAAGCCACTGCCACCATCCTTGAAATATGCATTTCTAAGAGAAGGTGACACTTTTCCAGTGATCATAAGCTCTGCTTTAAATTCACAGGAAGAGGAAGCACTTATTCAAGTGCTAAGGACACACAAGACAGCTCTTGGGTGGTCCATAGGTGACCTTAAAGGCATAAGCCCAGCTAGATGCATGCACAAAATCCTATTGGAGGATAATGCCAAACCAGTGGTTCAACCACAGAGGCGGCTAAATCCAGCCATGAAGGAAGTGGTGCAGAAAGAGGTCACCAAATTACTAGAGGCTGGGATTATTTATCCCATTTCTGATAGCCCCTGGGTGAGCCCTGTTCAAGTCGTCCCAAAAAAGGGAGGCATGACAGTGATTCATAATGAAAAAAATGAACTGGTTCCTACAAGAACAGTTACAGGGTGGCGCATGTGTATTGACTACAGAAGGCTCAATACAGCCACCAGAAAGGATCATTTTCCTTTACCATTCATAGACCAGATGCTAGAGAGACTAGCAGGTCATGATTACTACTGCTTTTTGGATGGCTACTCAGGCTATAACCAGATTGCAGTAGATCCCCAGGATCAAGAGAAAACAGCATTCACATGTCCATCCGGAGTGTTTGCTTATAGAAGGATGCCCTTTGGGCTATGCAATGCACCTGCAACCTTCCAGAGATGCATGCTCTCTATTTTCTCTGTTATGGTGGAAAAATTTCTGGAAGTCTTCATGGATGACTTCTCAGTATATGGAGACTCATTCAGCTCCTGTCTTGATCACCTGAAACTTGTTCTGAAAAGATGCCAAGAAACCAACCTAGTTTTAAACTGGGAAAAGTGTCACTTCATGGTGACTGAAGGAATTGTTCTTGGGCATAAAATCTCAAACAAGGGAATAGAGGTGGATCAAGCAAAAATAGAGGTAATTGAAAAATTACCACCACCTGCCAATGTTAAGGCAATCAGAAGCTTTCTGGGGCATGCAGGATTCTATAGGAGGTTTATAAAGGATTTTTCAAAAATCACAAAATCTCTAAGCAATCTGCTAGCTGCTGACACGCCATTTGTGTTTGACACAGCATGCCTGCAGGCGTTTGAAACGCTGAAAGCTAAGCTGGTCTCAGCACCAGTCATTTCTGCACCAGACTGGACATTGCCATTTGAGTTAATGTGTGATGCCAGTAATCATGCCATTGGTGCAGTATTGGGACAGAGGCATGACAAGCTTCTGCATGTCATTTATTATGCCAGCCGCGTTCTAAATGATGCCCAGAAAAATTACACAACCACAGAAAAAGAACTACTTGCAGTGGTTTACGCCATTGACAAGTTCAGATCATACTTAGTAGGATCAAAAGTGATTGTGTATACTGACCATGCTGCTCTTAAATATCTACTCACAAAGCAGGATTCAAAACCCAGGCTCATCAGATGGGTATTGCTTCTGCAAGAGTTTGATATAGAAATAAGAGACAGAAAAGGGACAGAGAACCAAGTAGCTGATCATCTGTCCCGGATAGAGCCAGTGGAAGGGACGTCCCTCCCCTTCCTTGAGATCTCTGAGACATTCCCTGATGAGCATCTATTTGCCATTCAGGAAGCACCATGGTTTGCCGATATTGCAAACTATAAAGCTGCAAGGTTCATACCCAAGGAGTACAATAGAATACAAAAAAGAAACTAATTACTGATGCAAAGTACTACTTGTGGGATGAACCCTATCTCTTTAAGAGATGTGCAGACGGAATTATCCGTAGGTGTGTCCCCAGAGAGGAAGCACAGAGAATCCTATGGCATTGCCATGGATCTCAATATGGAGGCCATTTCGGAGGTGAACGAACAGCCACCAAGGTCCTCCAATGTGGCTTCTATTGGCCCACACTCTATAAAGATTCCCGAGAGTTTGTACGTAATTGTGACAGTTGCCAAAGAGCTGGTAATCTGCCTCATGGTTACGCCATGCCTCAACAAGGAATCTTGGAAATAGAGTTGTTTGATGTATGGGGAATTGACTTCATGGGACCTTTCCCACCATCATACTCAAACACTTATATTCTGGTGGCAGTTGACTATGTATCAAAATGGGTTGAGGCTATTGCCACACCCACCAATGATACTAAAACAGTGCTGAAGTTCCTCCAGAAACATATCTTTAGCAGGTTTGGTGTCCCTAGAGTGTTAATCAGTGATGGGGGCACTCACTTCTGCAATAAACAGCTTTACTCTGCCATGGTTCGGTATGGAATTCGCCACAAGGTGGCCACTCCATATCATCCACAAACCAATGGGCAAGCTGAAGTCTCTAATAGAGAATTAAAGAGAATCCTGGAACGGACAGTAAATACCCGTAGAAAGGATTGGGCACGGAGCTTGGATGATGCTCTGTGGGCTTACAGAACAGCATTCAAGACCCCTATAGGGACCTCTCCATACCAACTGGTGTATGGTAAGGCATGTCACCTGCCCGTGGAACTGGAACATAAGGCCTACTGGGCAACCAGATTCCTAAACTTTGATGCCAAATTAGCAGGAGAAAAAAGATTGCTCCAGCTAAATGAGCTAGACGAGTTCAGATTCACAGCTTTCGAAAATGCCAAACTATATAAAGAAAAATAAAAAAAGTGGCATGACAGAAAGCTGTCATCTAGAATCTTTGAACCAGGACAGAAGGTTCTGTTGTTTAACTCTAGACTCAGGCTATTCCCCGGGAAACTGAAATCCCTGTGGAGGGGACCATACGTGATTACAAGTGTATCACCATATGGTTATGTGGAGCTTCAAGATATTGATTCTGATAAGAAGTTCATTGTCAATGGACAGAGAATCAAGCATTATCTTGAAGGCAACACTGAGCAAGAATGCTCAAGGCTGAAGCTAGATTAAAAGCTCAGCAAAGTCCAGCTAAGGACATTAAAGAAGCGCTTGTTGGGAGGCAACCCAATTTTTATTTATTCTCATGATTTTTCATGTTTTATTAGGTTCATGATCATGTGGAGTCACAAAATAAATATAAAAAATTGAAAATGGAATCAAAAACAGCAGAAGAAAAATCACACCCTGGAGGAAGCAGTTGTCTGGCGTTCAACGTCAGAACAGAGCATGGTTCTGGCGCTGAACGCCCAAAATGGGCAACATCCTGGCGCTGAACGCCCAGAACAAGCATGGTTCTGGCGTTCAACGCCAGAAATGGCTAGTAAATGGGCGTTGAACGCCCAAAATGGGCACCAACCTGGCGCTGAACGCCCAGAGTTGTGTGCAAGGGCATTTTGCATGCCTAAATTGGTGCAGGGATGTAAATGCCTTGACACCTCAAGATCTGTGGACCTCGCAGGATCATTTCAAGATCTGTGGACCCCACAGGATCCCCACCTTCCCTCCTCATAATCCTAGTTTTTTTTTCTTTCCACATCTTCTTCTTCATCTATTCCCTCTTCTTTTGCTCGAGGGCGAGCAACATTCTAAGTTTGGTGTGGTAAAACAATTATGTAAAGGATCGATAGCTCAGTGGTAGAACATATGGCTGCAAATCAAGGAATCAAGCCACAAAGGCAAGGAAGAGACATAAAAGAGCTCAAGAACATCATTGGTGCCTCAAGAAGGAAATGCCATCATCACTAAGGTGGACTCATTCCTTGTTCTTACTTTCTCTGTTTTTCGTTTTCTCTATGATAAGTGCTTATCTATGTCTGTGTCTTCATTACATGATCATTAGTAGTAATTAGTGTCTAGTTTGATTTTATCCCCAATTAAGTTATAGTCTATTTTTCTCATCATCAGCAAACATGAATAAAATAGTAGATCTTTTGAATAAGAGGCAATAAAATTTCGAGTTTAATAAGAGAAATTCTAATTAGTTAAATGTGGTGGCAATGCTTTCTGTCTTCTGAATGAATGCTTGAACAGTGCATATGTCTTTTGAATTTGTTGTTTAAGACTGTTAAATATGTTGGCTCTTGAAAGAATGATGAACATGAGACATGTTATTGATAATCTGAAAAATCAAAAAAATGATTCTTGAAGCAAGAAAAAGCAGCAAAGAACAAAGCTTACAAAAAAAAAAAAAGAGCAAGCAGAAAAAGCCAGTAACCCTTAAAACCAAAAGGCAAGGGCAAACAAAAAGGGATCCCAAGGCTTTGAGCATCAGTGGATAGGAGGGCCTAAAGGAATAAAATCCCGGTCTAAGCGGCTAAACCAAGCTGTCCCTAACCATGTGCTTGTGGCGTGAAGGTGTCAAGTGAAAACTTGAGACTGAGCGGTTAAAGTCAAGGTCCAAAGCAAAAAGAAGAGTGTGCTTAAGAACTCTGGACACCTCTAATTGGGAACTTTAGCAAAGCTGAGTCACAATCTGAAAAGGTTCACCCAGTTATGTGTCTGTGGCATTTATGTATCCGGTAGTAATACTGGAAAACAAAGTGCTTAGGGCCACGGGCAAGACTCATAAAGAAGCTGTGTTCAAGAATCATCACACTGAACTAAGAGAATCAATAACACTATCTGAATTCTGAGTTCCTATAGATGCCAATCACTCTGAGCTTCAATAGATAAAGTGAGATGCCAAAACTGTTCAGAAGCAAAAAGCTACTAGTCCCGCTCATCTAATTAGGATCTGAGCTTCAATCAAAAACTCTAAAATATTATTGCTTCTCAACCTATTAGTCTTCTATTTTATTTGTCTAGTTGCTTGAGGACAAGCAACAGTTTAAGTTTGGTGTTGTGATGAGCGGATATTTTATACGCTTTTTGGGGATAATTTCATATAGTTTAGAGTGTGTTTTAGTTAGTTTTTAGTCTAATTCTAGTAGTTTTTAGGAAAAATTCATATTTCTGGACTTTACTATGAGTTGTGTGTTTTTCTGTAATTTCAGGTATTTTTCTGGCTGAAATTGAAGGAGCTGAGCAAAAATCTGATTCAGGCTGAAAAAGGACTGCTGATGCTGTTGGATTATGACCTCCCTGCACTCAAAGTGGATTTTCTGGAGCTACAGAACTCGAAATGGCATGCTTCCAATTGCGTTGGAAAGTAGACATCCAGGGCTTTCCAGCAATATATAATAGTCCATACTTTGCACAAGGATAGATGACGTAAACTGGCGTTCAACGCCAGTTCTCTGCCCAATTCTGGCGTCCAGCGCCAGAAAAGGATCAAAAACTGGAGTTGAACGCCCAAACTGGCATAAAAACTGGCGTTCAACTCCACAAATGGCCTCTGCACGAAATCTCAGCCCCAGCACACACCAAGTGGGCCCCAGCACACCAAGTGGGCCCCAGAAGTGGATCTCTGTATCATCCATCATAGTCCACTCATATTTTGTAACCCTAGGCTACTAGTTTAGTATTTAAACAACTTTTAGAGACTTATTTTGTATCTCATGACATTTCAGATCTAAACTTTGTATTCTCTGATGGCATGAGTCTCTAAATCCCATTGTTGGGGGTGAGGAGCTCTGCTGTGTCTCGATGAATTAATGCAAGTATTTCTGTTTTCTATTCAAACACGCTTGTTCCTATCTAAGATGTTCATTCGCGCTTAACTGTGATGAAGGTGATGATCAGTGACATTCATCACCTTCCTCAACCCAGGAACGTGTGCCTGACAACCACCTCCGTTCTATATACGATTGAATGAGTATCTCTTAGATTCCTTAATCAGAATCTCCGTGGTATAAGCTAGAACTGATGGCGGCATTCATGAGAATCCGGAAAGTCTAAACCTTGTCTGTGGTATTCCGAGTAGGATTCAAGGATTGAATGACTGTGACGAGCTTCAAACTCCTGAAGGCTGGGCGTTAGTGACAGACGCAAAAGGATACTAAATCCTATTCCAACCGGATCGAGAACCAACCGGTGATTAGCCGTGCTGTGACAGAGCGCATGAGCGTAGTTTTCACTGGAAGGACGGAAGGTAGCCATTGACAACGGTGATCCACCAACACACAGCTTGCCATAGGAGGACGTGCGTGCGTGAATCAAGAAGACAGAGGAAAGCAGAGATTCAGAAGACAAAGCATCTCCAAAACTCCAATATATTCTCCATTACTGCACAACAAGTAATCTTTAATTTATGCTCTCTTGGTTATTCACAATTCAACTAATAAACATAATTGACTTCCTGACTAAGATTTACAAGATAACCATAGATTGCTTCAAACCAACAATCTCCGTGGGATTCGACCCTTACTCACGTAAGGTATTACTTGGACGACCCAGTGCACTTGCTGGTCAGTGGTACGCGTTGTGAAAAGTGTGATTCGCAATTTGTGCTACCAGTGGCACGACGGTGGTTGGGGCGGAGCAAAACTGCAGAAGAGAAAATTTTGCTTTGTTGAGGAAGTGAGGGTGGAAGGAGAGGTTGAGAATTGTGATTAGGAAAAAATAAGGGGTTCAAAGGTTTCTTATGGCGTCGTTTTCTCTTTCTTACAAAAGTCGATCAAGTCCCGATTCGGTTCAATCGACCAGTTCTTGGCCGGTTTAGCGATTTAAAAACGGTTTTGAGTCTGGCAGTTTTTTATGATGAGCTGAACCGCATAAGTGTCGGGTTTGCGGTTGAATCCGTCTGACCGGCTGGTCCAGTCTAGTTTTCAGAACCATGATCATGAGTATTACGACTCAACAAAAATGCTTGAACAAAATATTGAGTAATGCCTACCGGGAATTGATAAAAAAGCATTGGATAAAATTGGGTGGAATACGGTGATGGTATAAACTATATTGTTACAATCAAAACTACAAGGGAGAAAAGTTAGTAGAGGAGAGTTATGGAACTTAGTGCACAAACAAAGTAATGGCTCCTATATATCCATGAAGAAGCTAAGGCCATTGTGTGTAATTACTATGTTGAGATTCTTTATGTTGTTTTCCATTGGTTTTAATTAGAAAATTGTGTTGAAAGTCTATTCAATTATGCTCTAGCTCGTAATTGCTTATGTTTTCTTATTTATGTTTGTAGGAAAGAATTGTGGATATTGAACAACATGATGAGTCTTCTAGAGTGCTGTCTCAAAATGATTTGCTTGTTCAAACTCTCGGAATAGAGCACTGGGTAGTGTGCATGGCATGGGTTATGGACCGACTCCTAGTTAACTATTCGATCCAAATTCGTATCAGTTGGGAGATGAAGTTCAAATAGAGGAGACCCAAAGGATGCTGCTTGAATTACAGACAGAGGTGGCGACTGAGAAATTGAAATGAAAGGCGGTGGAAGATGTAGTAGCAGAGAAGATAAAGAAGCATGCAATGGAGAGTGCTTTGAGATATCTAATTTAACGGCATGGTGGAGAGCTACCACCAGACATCACTGCAGAATGAATTTCTTAGAAGGACAAAGCAAAAAATAGATATTAGAATTAGATGTTATTTTCTTTGAAGTATACATTTTTTTTAAGTTGCCTATATAACTCTTAACAAGAGATCTACTTTTTTTATGAATGTATTCTATGTTGAAATGAGTGGACCTTATGTTGGAATGTCTCCAGATAAGAGAAATGAGTGGTTCTTAGCATTGTGGACACAACAATACTTAAATCTTTGAAGGATAATTTATTAATTTGGTTTTTGTGTTTGTTTTAACTAGATAAATGCTCACTTGATAGGGATTTTTATGATGTCATGTTGAATAACCTTAGTCTACCATGTTCCTTTTACAGGAGATGTTGAAACTCTCTCAAAAGTTGCTAAGTAGTATATTTTTAATAATTGGCACATTGAGTGACTTGAATTTTTTTTTTTATTACTAATAATCAAATACATGTGTTAATTGCGTTTTTAACTTCTACTTAAAAAAAATTGGATCAAAATTCAATTTTTTAAATCACTTTTTAAAAATATACCTTTAACGTTGAGTATTTTTTGTTGCATTTTGAAATATTTTAAGGATATTTTAAAAAAAACGTAGTCATTTTCTTCAACGCTTTAATAGTTCATGACTATGAATCGGTGGTTTACTCATATCATTATTATTATTATTATGTATCATCATCATCATCATCGTTATTATTTTTAAAGTGTCTATTATTATTATTATTATTATTATTATTATTATTATTATTATTATTATTAGGATAATTTACTTATTTAAACTATTTAAATTCCAAAACTATCAAATTATCCTAAAAGCAAATTCTCTACAATTTTATTCTCTCACTTTTAACATAAATTGTGGCATTATCCTAAATTTTATTGGTTTAAAAAAAACTAACCTAATTCATGGTGAGGTATCAAGATTTATAGGAAGAAAAAATTGCAACATAAAACCTTACAAAATACTACGATGTCCTTTTTTGATATAAAAATTCTGCTACGACACAAAATAGCACTTATTATAATTTTAATAAAAAAATTAAAAAAATTATTTCTACACTCTTATCATAATTTGTACTTCTTCTTTTTATTTTGATTATATTCATTATTATTTTTTAAGTGTCCATTATTATCTCTATTATTATTATTATTATTATTATTATTATTATTATTATTATTATTTAAACACTAATACTAGTATTACTACACAGAATTTTTAAAAAGAAAAGTCTAGGGGCCAGCAATTTTAGTGTTTGCTGGTCAGCACTTAACCATCAAAATAAAAGTGAGTAATCTCCTAACATTAGATGTAATCTCACACCATTAAAAATACTATTAATGACCAATTAATAGTTACAAAACACCAAAATTACTGGCCCGCTAGCATTCCTCTTTTTAAAAACAATCTAATCTAACTACAGCGCCACGCTCCCTCAATCCCTTTCCATAATTATACACTCCTCACGTTCAGCCCTACCTCTCCTAGCCTTTCAGCCGTCGTCACAACGTTGTCTGTCGCAATTATCGCTGTGCTTTTCATTCGCATCTCTCGCAATCGTCGCAGCACCTTCCATTCGTAGCTCTCGTAGTCATCACAACACCTCTTGTTCGCAACGCCTTCCATCCAGCCGACCAGCCATCCAGCCCCACCGTTGTTGTCCGCGGAGTGTCCTATATTTGGTTAGTGATTGAGATTATTATTTTTTAATTAGATTTGATTCTGTTTATTATAATTTTTTATTATTGTTTTTTAATCGACATGGTAACCCAATTGATTCAATGTTCTGGTTCAAATTCATATTCGACGGTGACCTTGATTATATGTTGTGGGCCTTAATTTCTCAATTGATCATTAAAAAAATGTGAACTCATTAACACGGCCTACTTGATTTCTAAAATTTGCTACTGGTTTTGAATTCTCGATTTTATGGATTACGTGTGCTTTATGTATTATTGGGTTGTATTTGCTCTATGTATTATTGTGCTTTGAAGAAAGTCTAACAGAGTTAGTGATAAAAAATAACTTATCTGCCTATCATTCCACTTGCATCTATAAAATTATTTTTATATGAAGTGATATTGCTAAATAACTTGAAAACTTGATATTCAGTTTTTAACACGCCAAAATGAATAATGATTATACTTTATGCCCTATATGGTGGCATCTTGATAAAGTAAAGAGAAAACACTTCAAAAAACCTAATCCAATATATATAAAGGAGCTTAAATTTGAATAACCAACCCTTTAGTCTTTAATGTTAGGAATAAATTAACAAAATGATATTAAGTAATGGATGTTTTCTACTCATCAACTTGGTGCTTTGTTGCAAATCTGATGTATGTGTTGTGATTAACTTGAAACATTTTTTTTAATGTTGTTTGAATCTATTGCCATTGATGGTGTTGTTGTTGGAAAGAAGGTGATGTTGTTGCTTCTTGATAGGAATTTAAGATACCTAGGATAGGTCGTTTCGCAAAAACATCAAAATTAGAAGCAGTTTGTCAGCAACCTCAAACTGGAGCGTTTGCGGCTTCATTCTCCCACTACGCTTTTGTGAAGAAGCCGTTTCTAGCTTAAGGTCGTCATAAAGCTCTTGGAGGACATGCCCTGGAGTCCTTCTGCCACTAATTGTGTAGAAGACCTTTTGAATTAGGTTTTGTAACTCAATAGGATCGGGCGCACCCTCTCCTTCAGTAAGAATTAGTTGGTCCACTTCCCCCTGTGGTTGTTGACCATCTCCAGGGGCCGAGGAAGTTTTCCCCCGATTTAACCACTTTCCTATCCAGGAGCCACTCCACTCGGATGAGGTTGAGTGTTCGGGAGCATCCACTCAGCGCCTTACCGAAGAAGGCCCGACGTCCTCTCGGGGATCAGAGCTTCTTTTTCTCGAAGGTTCATAAAATAGCAATAGCTAATTTTTAATCATAGAGGCCATTGAAAAGAGTGTCGAGTCATCAGTCCCACAACCTAGTCTTTCAAAGAGAATAGGGGATTTTCCCACCACTAGAATGAGGGCAGGCCTCTCGGATGAAGTAAGAGCGCATTCCATGTCCAATTCTATTCCTGAAAACAGCCAAGCAAGGGATTCGTTCACAAGAGAAGATCCAATTCTTTCACACGGAAGGACTCTCTCTTATTGGCTTAGTCTTTTGAGTTACCTTATCCAGCAAATAGGGGCTATTGTCTAGCTCGAGCCATACAATGTGAAATCGCATTAACGATTCCAAGCTTTCATTTCGCACAACAGACCCTTGATGGGACGACCCTTCTCCAGGAGAAGGAGGAATTACATTATCCCCGGTCTCGGAGGACGAGCCCGGCTATGTGGAATAGGTAGGCGTTGGCTGGTTCACGTAATATATGTTATTAGTCAATTGGAATATTGAATTTCTAGAATTCGATTATTTAATCTATTTAGAATTCTATCTAATTTTAAAATTTTTCATTATTCTATCTAATATTAATATAACCTATTCTATGCCAGACGGGAACCTTTCTTAGCACTTAGATAGATGGTAGTGAAGAGCAGATGAACTAGACCAAATAGCTCGATGAAAAGGATAAAGCCAAAACTCTTGCTCTTATCCATAAGTGGCCGTAATCTTGTGACTCTCTAGTTCCCCCGCCCAATGGTGATGGTGTCCCTGCAGCTACATCTTTACGCCCATTCCATCCACCCCATAGCGAACTAAGGCCTGCTCTACAGACCTGCACAAATAGTGCATAGAACTCGGAGCCAGGCGATGAAGACTTGGACCCAGAGGAAAACGAGGTAGATTCTTTTAACCAACATATTGACAACCTCTTTGCTACATCTGAAGCTCAAAGGCGCCAAGGATGCAAGACTCCAAAATTTTGGAATGTTAATATCATCGGTAACAAATTTTGAATTTTTTATATTCAAAATGATTTAGACTCTATTTTTTTATTTTCTTGTATCTTGGCCACAATGGTTACATATATAAGGTTCTATTCTTTATAGATTCCGATGACACAATCAATCATGCTCGTTTAATTGTGAGGGAGGCTATGAAGCAGCCTAAAAGTAGAAAGATCATACTCAAGTTTAACAATAAACTGCAACCAATTGGAGATGAAGGTGGTCTATTGAGCGGCGTTCTTGGTTTGCTAGGTGCTGACGATGGTAAATTTTCTTTCTGTGAGAGAAGTTGGAGAAATATTAGCACCAAAGGTAAGGTTTATAATGATTATGTAAAGGTAAAATTTTATAGTGTTGTTGAATTAAATCTGCTTTATTTAACAATTACTAACAATTTGAACTTATCGTTGAAGGAAATTTTTCACTTTGATGAAGATAGTAAAAGAAGTATCAAGTGTACAATTTTGAAAATTATAGAAAAGTTCTGAAAGGATATAAGAAGCAGGTTGTATCATGAGTAAGGTTCCGAAAATCGAACCGATCATCAAACTGCTCTAACTACTGGTTTACTGGTTGATTGATCTAATTGGTTAACCGTTTCAACCGGAATAATTATTTTATAATAAAATATAAACAAACTACTAAAATATAACTATACTCTAATATAAACCTTAAAATGCCATCCAAATTAAAAGTACTACATCAACCACAATGTTACAATTTTATCTAAATACAAACTCAAAATTCAAAACAAAAGGCACAACCAAACATGAAAGGCCAACATCAAAGTTTGTTGTCAATCATTTACATCCACAAAAGGATTAAAACCCAAATTATTCTCTGCATATGTATTATTATCCCTAGATGCTTTTTAATTGATGCTATCATTTATACCTAAAAATTACCAGCAACCTAATAACAAGAAACAAAGACAATCTCAATTTCAAGAATCACAACAATAACAATTTAGCAAATGATCAAATTAACAATTTAGCAAGAACACAATAACCCAACAATCTCAAGGACAAAAATTCGATACACAATAACAACGATTTATAAAATTAATAATTACAGGAACCCAACAATCTCAAAAACAAGAATAGGTATACAAGAACAACAATTTACTGAATTTATCAAATTATCAAGAACAATACCTGAATAAAAAATTCAACAACCCAATAACAAAAAACAAGAATAATCTCAATCTCAATTTAGCAAATTAAAACACAGTAACCCAACAATTTAACAAATTAAAACACAACAACCCAATAATTTAGCAAAATAACAACTTAACAATATCAAGAATAGACAATCACAGTACAAACAAAAAGAATTAAGGACAACAGAACAACAACAACATAATAGAATCAACAAGAACATGATCAACAATCCTAAACCACATTAATAACAACAATAATTGAAGAAAAATCACAGTAATAACAACTTAACAATCCTAAACCAATTAAAACAATAATCACCGTAAAAATACCTTCTAGGGCACAGAGGTGAGGGAGTACGACTGAGGGATGGATGCAGCAGAACTGGAAAAGAGATGGCCTGGAGCTCCATGGAATTGGAGCCAAGAAACGAGGAGAACAACAAAATTGGAGCAAAGGAGGCTTAGACGAAGGAACAACAACCGTGCAATGGAGGAAGGACGCAAGACGAGCTCAGACAAGCGACACAAGATGAGCGTAGTGGGGATGACAACTTCAAGTAGATGCAACGATGGTGGTGGCACGACGGTGGTTGGGGCGGAGCAAAACTGCAGAAGAGAAAATTTTGCTTTGTTGAGGAAGTGAGGGTGGAAGGAGAGGTTGAGAATTGTGATTAGGAAAAAATAAGGGGTTCAAAGGTTTCTTATGGCGTCGTTTTCTCTTTCTTACAAAAGTCGATCAAGTCCCAATTCGGTTCAATCGACCGGTTCTTGGCCGGTTTAGCGATTTAAAAACGGTTTTGAGTTTGGCAGTTTTTGATGGTGAGCTGAACCGCATAAGTGTCGGGTTTGCGGTTGAATCCGTCTGACCGGCTGGTCCAGTCTAGTTTTCAGAACCATGATCATGAGTATTACGACTCAACAAAAATGCTTGAATAAAATATTGAGTAATGCCTACCGGGAATTGATAAAAAGCATTGGATAAAATTGGGTGGAATACGGTGATGGTATAAACTATATTGTTACAATCAAAACTACAAGAGAGAAAAGTTAGTAGAGGAGAGTTATGGAACTTAGTGCACAAACAAAGTAATGACTCCTATATATCCATGAAGAAGCTAAGGCCATTGTGTGTAATTACTATGTTGAGATTCTTTATGTTGTTTTCCGTTGGTTTTAATTAGAAAATTGTGTTGAAAGTCTATTCAATTATGCTCTAGCTCGTAATTGCTTATGTTTTCTTATTTATGTTTGTAGGAAAGAATTGTGGATATTGAACAACATGATGAGTCTTCTAGAGTGCTGTCTCAAAATGATTTGCTTGTTCAAACTCTCGGAATAGAGCACTGGGTAGTGTGCATGGCATGGGTTATGGACCGACTCCTAGTTAACTATTCGATCCAAATTCGTATCAGTTGGGAGATGAAGTTCAAATAGAGGAGACCCAAAGGATGCTGCTTGAATTACAGATAGAGGTGGCGACTGAGAAATTGAAATGAAAGGCGGTGGAAGATGTAGTAGCAGAGAAGATAAAGAAGCATGCAATGGAGAGTGCTTTGAGATATCTAATTTAACGGCATGTTGGAGAGCTACCACCAGACATCACTGCAGGATGAATTTCTTGGAGGGACAAAGCAAAAAATAGATATTAGAATTGGATGTTATTTTATTTGAAGTATACATTTTTTTAAAGTTGCCTATGTAACTCTTAACAAGAGATCTACTTTATTGATATTTTTATAATATATTAATTTGTTCGCAGTTATATTTTCATTAGTTTTCGCCATCAATTTAGATTTTTAGATGAAAAATAATAAGATTTGTAATATTAAAAAAAATCCAAAAAGCACCAAAAATATACCTAGAATATTAAAAAAAACTTTAATTATCCTGTTGGTCCTACAGTTTCACCGAATTTTTAATTAGGCCCTTATACTTTTTTTCTTTTCAATTGAGTCCCTACGCCATATTAAATTTTGTAACTAAGTCATTACCGTGACAAAAACGTTGAAATTAACGGAATATTCTGTTAGACTATACAGAATATCCAGTGAAGTGTTAGGCATATTCGCTTTGTTTAACAGAATATTCCGTTAATTCTAGCGTTTTAGTCATGACAGAAACTTAACTACAAAATATGATATGGTATAAGGACTTAATCGAAAAGAAAAAAAAGTATAGAGACCTAATTGAAAATCCATTGAAACTATAGGGACCGACAGAGTAATTAAAAAAAAAAAGCAACCATTTGGGCTGCAAATACAACATCTTTGTGGCATTTTAAACTGTATTTTCGGCGATTTGTGCGGTTTTGATAGCGGCGGTAACTGACTGCCGCAAATAAAATTGAAAAAAATTAATCGACTCAGATTGTGGTTGTTTGTGTCCGTTGGAAAACACCAGGCTAATCCTGTCTTGGCATATTGCAGCAGTTTTAAACTGCTACCAAATTATTTGACACAATATATTGGATTAATGGCAGTTATATGAACAATTATTAAAAATTATCACAAAACTAATCTCCACGCGACAAACCATGTTGGTTCACAAACTGCTGGAATGCGGTTATGCGACTGTTTAGAACCACCGTTATTGTCAAAATAAATCCCGGCACGTTTACTGTAATGCGGTAGAGATTGGCAATGTCTGTCAATGGCTATTGGCAAAGATTCGATGGCAGTTCAACCTTGGTTCAACCCAGCAGTAGTGGTGGTCTAGCAGTGATTACTAGTGATAATGAATTGTATTAATTGTTAAATAAATTAATTTGGATTTTATATAATTAATTTCAAACATAATAATTTATTTTAATTCAATTTATTTAAAAATCAATTTTAAAATATTTTATTCCAAACATATTATAAGAGATTTTATAGTAAGAAGAATCTCGATCAATCTATTTTCACTCAAGTTTATAAATATTTTTCTTCTAGTAATTAATTTTGCCACTTAAAATCATCATCGGTAAATGACAAACCCTTTAATATCATATATCTATAGACCTAAAATTAGATCTTGCAAAAAAAATTAACAATTTTACAAGATGTATCTGCTTGTACATCGTATTAATAAAAATCATCCATTCTCAAAATTACATATATGGAACACAAAACAAAACATAAAAGTAAATAAATAAATAAAATAGAAAAAGAGGTCAAAGCTACACAGTCGTTGATTATTAATTACCTAAAAACGAAGGCTTTGCCATAAAAGTTGGGTGTTTTTCACCAGCTACTATTACCAAAACATTAGGCTCAAGCTCATCTCGTATGCTCGATTCATCTTTAGAGTTGTCGTTTGTGTGACACTCGCAAAACGATTGTCGTTTGCGACATGGACAACAAACAAGGAAGAACAAGGACATCCCAATTACTCCAAAAATGAGTGCAAGGCCACCAAATAGGAATTGCACCGGCAAGTTACACTTCCATGCAAACAACCCATTATTATTAATGCCACTTGACGATGATGAACTCATCATGTATACTACTATTACTTTAATTATGGTTTCTTGCTAATATATAATTGTGTAATGGGGTTGTTTCCATTTTTATAGTGGTTATTTTATGTATGGAGATTTAGTTAGTAGTAGTATGTAGTATTCAAGAAGCTATTTGGGAGATTCTCTTTGTGTTATGTATTCTTTAAGGGGTGTTTTGTGAATAAATCAAATTTCAAAGATAGATCTATGCATGTGTGCAAAGAATAAATATGGGTATTTTTCTTCAATTTTACAAGTTGGGGGATGTGATGTTTGGCCTTAATGCATATCCAAGAGGCATCGAATCCCAATATTTTCTTTTAATTTTAGATCCCATTTTTTCTAAAATTATCCTATACAATATTATTGAGTAATTACTTGTATATTTTTTTATGTAAATTTAATAACTGAAATAAAATATATATTATATCAAGTAATTTATTTAAATATAATAAATTATTTCACGATTTTCGATTAATATTTTCATATGAAGAATTCTTCATATAATTAAGTATTTACCGTATTATTATTTTATTTGGAGAGAAATCCATGCACGGAAGAAGTGATGAAAATTTGAAATAGATACAATCTTTTCCCACTCTATAGTTGTATAGTCACATGGAGAATTTAGATTTATTAGGTGATTTCACCAAAACACTTGTCAATTTTGAGGACAAGTTATTCGTGCTTAAAGCTAAATAATAATAAAATATAAATCCATATAAAAGCTATACAACTCATTTCTTTTAATAGTTTTTTCTATCATACTTTAATTTTAGAACGTATAAATTAAAGTGATCTTTTTTATTAGAAGGTAGAAATTAGAACAAACATATTACTCCATAAGACTATGTTACTGTATTATATGTCAATGGTGATGATATATTGTACAAGATGGATGTTGATGATGTGGTTAAGCTTACTTCAGCAACGAATACAATATATTTATGTTGTTAAAATCGAATCAGATCGTTCGTTTTGACTAAAAAACTACTAAACCAAAAATTTGACCGATTTGATTCGTATAAAGAATAAAATCAATCAATTTCGTTGAAAATTATCAGTAACTTCACGAGTTAGTGCAGAACCGATCACGAGTTAGTACACGTAAAATACGCTCGTCTACGATAAACCAACGAGAAAAGATGCATCTCAGATGCACGCTAGACCTTATTGAACATATAAGTTTTATAAAGTATTCTCTTTTTATTGATATGCCTAAGGTAAAATTAACAAAGAATTTTTGGAATGATATGTATTGTGCATTGTTCAATAAACGAGACACGGAACTTTGGTTTATATTTATAACAGTTTTAATTAATTTGATTTATATTCATTTAATTTAATTTTAGTTTGTTTTTATTCTTTTTCAAATTAATCATATTTTTAATAATGTACAATTGATAAAATAAATAAAATACTTTTTATTAACCATCATAACATATTTTCTCTTTTTATGACTATGATATTTAATATTTAAAGTATATAATAGGTATAAACTAGTTAATAAATTATTAGAATTAAAAAATAATAGTTAATAAAATATAAAATAAAATAAAAAATTATTTATTATAAAAAAAATAATATATAATTTATATAATTATTTAATTATAATCTGTTTAACTAGTGATTTAGTAGTCTGATCAGTTTGATTACCAATTCGATTCTAATAATTAGGATTCTGATTAATTTTATATTTATTTTTGTATTAGTTATTTTTAAAATTTAAAATTTGATTATTCTTAAAATGTTAGTAAAAATATGTATTTTAAATTTTAATTTTAGATTTTTTATTATATTATATTTTTATTTACATAAAATCGGTTATATCGGTTCAACTAATAATTTATTAGTTGCATCAATAAACCAATAACATGACCGATTCGATCACTAATTTTGTTCTAACAACTATGATATTTATTACGTTAGCACTTTTTTTGAAAAGACATATTTTAACTTTTAAATTTTGCTAAAAGAATATTTAAGAACATTTAGACATAGAAAATCCCCTAATATCAACGAATACATGACGAAAATTAAAACTTTTGTACTTCCCGCACATTCCTTCTTGTTGCTTGTGATATATGCAATTCTAATTGCCACCCATGAACAAGTTACAAGTAACTACTTTCATGGAGTTAGTAATTACTAGATGCGGTGAAGGTTTTGTGTTCGATCATTATAGATTTATCTCTTTGTTTTATATCAGAAAAAATAATTGTTCTCCTAGGTTGAACTTCGTTGGCGCTTATCTTGAACGAGGGATGTTGAAAATAACTGCTAGAAACATAGTTCATTGGATGAAGATGTTGGACGGCAAAGTTTAATTGGACTTGTTTTTGAAAATGGAGATGGTAGACTTGATTTCTGTTACGGACCACCAGTCCAGCCCGACTAACCGTCGGATCAGGTCGCCACCTCTAACCCAGACCCAAACTCTCCTAAGGAAATTTTACGGGTCAGTTCTTGGTACCCGACCCGGCCGACGACCGACTTCACCACCTATGCAACCCCTCACTACGCCTAGCAAACCGGTCAGGTCGGTTTCTCCGGGGCCACGGCCCGCAGCCCCAACCCGAAGTTCAGGACGACCAGTCCCTCCCACGTGGACAAGGACAACTTACAGGTGTCCTGGCCAGTGGGCTAGGTCATCTTTGGGCCCGCCCAACGCAGTATATAAGGGGAGAGGTCAGCACTCCCCCCAAGGTACACATCACCTTTCCTAATCCGGCTATCATTTCGTACGGACATTGACTTGATCGTCGGAGTGTCCTTGCAGGTGGCCACCCTCTTCCAGAAGACTAAAATAGTACTTCCAGGGATACGTGATCATCCTGAGAACTGACCTAGCCATTCGGCAAGTCTTCCAGAAATCCGACCTCGCAGGAAGAATGATGGCATGGGCGATAGAGCTGTCTCAATATGACCTGCAATATGAACCCAGGCAGGCAATCAAAGCCCAAGCCATGGCACATTTCCTGGTAGAGGTTACAGGGGAGGCTCCCGACGTACTCAGCACACGGTGGAAGCTCCATGTTGACGGAGCATCTAACCAAACGTTCGGAGGGGCCGGGATCATTCTTGAAAACTCAGCAGGAGTAGCCTATGAACAATCAATCAAGTTCGACTTTCCAGTATCCAACAATCAGGCAGAGTACGAGGCCCTGTTAGGAGGGTTAATACTAGCCAAAGAGGTCGGAGCATCAAGGGTAGAAGTCAGTAGCGACTCCCAGATCGTTACCTCTCAGATAAACGGCAGCTACCAAGCCAGGGACGCACTACTACAAAATTACCTGAAAAAGGTAAAGGAACTATGCCAAAGCTTTGAAGAAGTCACAATTCAACACGTCTCTAGAGAAAAAAATGCCCGAGCCGACCTCCTCTCTAAACTAGCAAGCACCAAACATGGGACAGGAAACAGATCCTTAATCCAAGGACTAGCAACTGAACCTGCAATCGTCATGTGTGCAACCCAGATGCTAAACCCCTCCTCTTAGATAGATCCTATTTTCCGATACCTGGAGCATGGAGAAACACCCCCAGATGAGAAAGAAGCACAAGCTACCAAGAGGGAAGCCCCCAAATACGTAATCATACAAGGGCAGTTGTACAAGCGAGGGCTCCACCAACCCCTACTCAAATGCCTGCGCCCCGACCAGACGGACTACGTCCTAAGCGAAGTCCACGAGGGGTGTTGTGATCACCACATCGGGGGAAGATCGCTGGCAAGAAAGATCATCCGAGCAGGATACTACTGGCCCACAATGATGTCGGATGCCCAGGAGTTCATTAAAAAATGTAAAAAATGCCAACAAAATGCCAACTTCCACAAGGCACCACCCGAAGAACTCAACTTGATGATGGCCCCCCGACCTTTCGCCCAATGGGGATTCGACCTATTAGGACCATTTCCACCTGGGCCTGGGCAAGTGAAATACTTGATAGTAGCCATAGACTACTACACCAAATGGGTAGAAGCAGAACCACTGGCTAGCATATCTTCAGCGAATTGCCAAAAATTCATGTGGAGGCAGTAATCACCAGGTTCGGAATTCCAGAAACTGTCATATCGGATAACGGGACACAGTTCACCGACAAGAAGTTCAAAGGATTTCTAGCAGGATTAAAAATCAAACAAAGGTTCTCTTCAGTCGAACACCCCCAAACCAACGGCCAGGTGGAGGCAGCTAACAAAGTCATCCTAAAAGGGTTAAAGAAGCGACTTGAGGGAAAGAAGGGCTTATGGGCAGACGAGCTAGCTTCAGTACTATGGTCTTACAAGACCACCCCTCAATCATCTACCGGTGAAACCTCCTTCCGACTCACATACGGGTTCGACGCAGTCATCTCAGTCGAGGTTGGGGAACCGAGTCCAAGGGTACTCCTCGGAGGAGGAAGTGAAGCAATCGAAAAGGATCTGGTTGATGAGACAAGGCAAATGGCGCACCTGGCAGAAACAGCTATAAAGCAAAGGATAGCCCTAAGGTACAATGGCAAGGTGTTAAAAAGAAGCATGGGAGAAGGTGACTTGGTCTTACAACACAACGACATAGGGCTACCAACCCTAGGAGAAGGCAAGTTGGCCGCAAACTGAGAAGGTCCTTGCAGGGTAAGAGAGGTCCTCGGTAAAGGAGGATACAAGTTAGAGAAGTTTGACGGAAGCGAGGTCTCGAGAACATGGAACATGGCAAACCTGAGGAAGTTCTACTCATAGGAAGAAGCAACCACACGACTCGACGACCTCACCCCCCCCCCCTTTTTAAGTTTTTTTTTTACATTCCTCTTTTACTATCTTTTACTTAATTATGCATTACATTACTTCCTTGCTTCACAGTTCTAACAATGCGTCTATGATAAGTTTGTCTTTTCACAAGACTCACGTTGAAACAACAAAGCGACGAAAAATAACGAACGGTCGACCTAACGGGAACCCGGGACTGATCACCCCGGGAGCCAAAGGGACCCAAAGCAAAACGACTCAAAGTGACAAGCAACAAAAACGGTAAATACCATAAGAACGGTAAACCAAAAGGCCGCGACGGCCCGAGTAAGCAAAAGCAAATAACAATAAAGCCACGACGGTCCGAGTAAGCAGAAAAACAAAACAATAAAGGCAAAGCCACGACGGCCCAAGCAAGCAAGCAATAACTAAAAAAGCGGCCTAAATTAAGATAACAGTGCCAAAGTGTTCGTTACAACTAAAGGGCGCCTTAAAATAGGCCCCGGGATAAAAACATTACAAAATATAAAGGAAAACAAAGACTGAGAAGTATCCATCTCAAGACTTGAAGATATCAACAATCTTCCCGTCCTCAACCGTTTTTAGAGCCCCAACTTGAGAAAGATCGAGGTCGGGAGCCAGCACGGCCACCTGGAGCTTAATTCCCTCCTCGGTCAGCTTCACGGCCTCCCGAGCCCCCTTTGCAAGCTCCTTATTTTTCTTCTTCAAAGCAGCTATCTCTTGACGAGCAGTCTCTGCCGAGCTCTCCGCCAACTTCAGTTTTTCCTCTAGCTCCTTGGCCTTCTTCTCAGCAGCAGCAGCCTCACCACGAGCAGTGTTCAGATCTTTCATCAAGGCGAGGTCCCGATCCACCAGCCTGTTGATCTCCTTAGCATCCTCCTCAGCCTTCTTCTCCTACTCGAATTTTGTCTTCAGGGACTCCTCCCGAGATCTTGAGTCAGTCAGATCTTTTTGGGAGTCCCGAAGCTTCACTTCCATAGCATGATAATTTCCCAAGACAGGCTCCACCTTCTTGGCAATGGCTGCAGCTCGAAGAAGACTGCGGTAGATCCAGCTTGAAGAAGACTGCGGTAGATCCACCTCACCTGCCCGAAAAGGTCGACATCATGGAAAAACTCTTTGGTGCCAGGGAGCAACTGGGATTCAATGAAACCCCCAGCATTGAAGTTCTTCTCCATAACCGAGAGAGCCTTCCCGGAATCCCGTTTTCTCTTCTTAAGGTTGCTAACGACTTTCAAGTCATTGATAAACCGCTATTTTATGGTTTATCTTGTGCTTAATTGAGTGGATTTTATCAATCTTTACCCACTTATTCATACTAATTGCATGGTTTTACATTCTCCTTCCTAATTTTGTGCTATGATTGAAAACATGCTTCTTTGGACTTATATTTGCTAATATTAATTCTCTCTTATTACCATTCGATGCCTTGATATGTGTGTTAAGTGATTTCAGAGATTACAGGGCAGGAATGACTCAGAGGATGGAAAGGAAGCATGCAAAAGTGGAAGGAATGCAAGAAGTTGAAGAAGTTGCTAAGCTGTCCAGCCTGACCTCTTCGCACTCAAACGGTCATAACTTGAGCTATAGAGGTCCAAATGATGCGGTTCTAGTTGCGTTGGAAAGCTAAAGTCTGGGGCTTCGATTTGATATATAATTTGCCATAGCTGCCTCAATGTCAGGCGACCCAAACGCATGGATCACACGGACGCGTGACCTGGCAAAAATGCAATCCACGCAAACACGTGGACGATGCCTCTACGTCACTTTGCCGCGACTTAAACGTAACAGAATACGCTGGGGGCAATTTCTGGGCTGTTTTTGACCCTATTTTCGATCCAGAAAATATAGATTAGAGGCTATAAAGTGGGAGAATGCATCCATTCATTTACAGGTCTTCCATCATTCACTTTTTATAATTTTAGATGTAGTTTTTAGAGAGAGAGGTTCTCTTCTCTCTCTTAGGATTTAGTTTTAGGATTTAGGATTATTTCTTCTTCATCACAGGTTCAATGTTCCTTTAATTTATTTTTCTACTTTTATTTTATTACTTTAATTGATATTTATCTTTCCAATTTAGCTTATGCTACATTCATGTTATGATTTTCTTAATTAATGTTATTTGAGGTATTTCAGTTTATGATCGTTTTATTCTATTTATGAATGCTTTTAATTTAATTTAGATATTTTCTTCCTTTTGGCTTTGGTTAAGTAATTGGTAACACTTGAGTTGTCAAACTCAGCAGTGGTTGAAATTGGCAGATTACTAATTGATCTCGATCGCTCTAAAGCTAGTCTTCCCACGGGGATTGACTAGGACTTGAGGATCAAGCTAATTAGTCCACTTGACTTAACTAAGTGGGATTAAAACCCAATTCTCATCACACCTGATAAGGATAACTAGGATAGAAATTCCAAATTCTAATACCTTGCCAAGAGATTTTATTATTATTAATTTGTTTTTCTTGTCATTTAAATTACTTGCTCCTTATTTCAAAAACCCCCAATTTACAAAACTCATAACCAATAATAAGAACATACCTCCCTGCAATTCCTTGAGAAGACGACCCAAGGTTTAAATACTTCGGTTATCAATTTTAAAGGGGTTTGTTACTTGTGACAACCAAAACGTTTGTAAGAAAGGACTTTTGTTGGTTTAGAAGCTATACTTGCAATGGGAATTTATTCTGAATTCTAGACCACGCAAAAGTTTCTCTCTTCAGTCATCGTCACCAAACCTCAGATCCAGATCCTCCTCTTCAAAAGGAGAATCCGCCTCCACACGCGGATTCCCCGAGGTGTTCTCAAGGGGAACCTCTTTCTCCGGCTGCCCCTGGTCGGCTCCGTCCACCCGACCACTACCCTCCCCGGCATCCTCCCAATCTTGACTCGCCGTAGGGGTCGCCGACGAGTCCTCGCCACCCTCGCCATCCCCTTGGATGAGGTTCATCAAGTCAGCCAAGGTTTTTCTCCCACCAGCCATGGAAACTACAAAGAAAGAGAAAGCAAAGGTATGAATAATAGAAGAGCAAAACACTAAAAACACAAAAAAGAAAAAAACTCACCAACGTACGACCGACCGGCCTTCCGGTCCCCCATAACCATGCGAGGATTAAGGTTTTTCTCGCCAAAAATAGCCAACAAAATGTCGGTGATGTTGCGATCTTCCGAACTCAACCAGTCATAAGAGATTTTTATCAAATAATCGGATCCTGCGCCGAAACTCCAGTAAGTCGGGATCCGCCTTTCTTCCTCGGCAGTAAGCCAGAAGGGTTGATGACCCTCGATTGGCGTAACTTTGAAGAAAGTAGACTTGAAGCCATGGAAAGAGTCCTCAAAAAGGCCAAAGATCCTGCGACCTTACTGGGCCCTGAAGGACATATACCCCTTCTTCGCCTTCCCATGACGAGAAGGATTCGTAAGAAGAAAGAGGTAGAGGAAGACGTTTACAGAGGTTGAAAGCTCTAGATATTCACAAACCATATCAAAATACCGGATGACAGCCCAGCTGTTCGGGTGCAGTTGCGACGGAGCTACATCGCAACGGTTCAGCAAACCCATAACAAAGGGGGAGAAGGGTAGGCGAACCCCCAAGGTCGTGAACATGGGTTCATAAACCCACAACCAAATAATAACCTGAGGAGCCACCAAGTTCTTCTGGCAAACGCGCTCCCGATTAGCAGGGACATAAACTTGGTAAAATGCCTCCTCGGGACCTCCCCCACAGAAGAGCCCCGACTGGCACAAATCCTGGAGGCTCTCCTTTGTGACCTTGGAAGGGGTGTCCTTCATGTCGGAAGAGACCCAGGCATAATGATCGATGAAATCGACTAGCGGCCGCTGAGCCTGGTTAGGGAGAACGA
The DNA here is from genome assembly GCF_003086295.3 of Arachis hypogaea. Classification (NCBI taxonomy): domain Eukaryota; kingdom Viridiplantae; phylum Streptophyta; class Magnoliopsida; order Fabales; family Fabaceae; genus Arachis; species Arachis hypogaea. Next base: position 130,993,495 of record NC_092046.1, read on the forward strand.
GGCGCTCATCCATACCTACAGCGGGGGCACCACCTAGTTAGAACGGATGGTCAGAAACCCGTAAAATATTAAAACCAATTACAAACCAAAACCACCCCCCAAGACATCCCTATGCTAAACCGGAATTTAAACTAAACCCAGAAAAACCCAGTGGCGCCCCCTCTAAAGGAAGAAACAACGAGAAGCAAAAAAGAAACCTAGGCATGCACAGGAAACGCACAAAGATACCAAGGGAAACCAGAAAAAGGAAGAAAGAAGAAAAACTATAACAACTTACCAGGGAAATGCAGAATCTGGAAAGGATAAAGGAAAATCCAAAAGGGCAAAGCAGCAGCAAGAGCAGAAATGGAAACGGAAGCAGCGGCAGTTCGAGAAAATAGAGGGAGAAGAAGAAGAAAATGGGTGTTCCGAAGGTTACCTGAAACTGTAGGTCGATCTCGAACGAGATCTTTTGTGCTGGTCGGAGCTGACATGTTCGGCTGGTGGATGGCGGCCGGAGCTGCCGTGTCCGACTTGTTGGACTTGGTGGCGGTGCTAATCCTTCATCACCGGAGGGTGGTGGTACCTGCAAGGGACTCTGATGCTTAAGTTAGCAAGGGTATTAAGCAGGTTTTTAGTAGAATCAGAGTATGAGTTATACCTGGGTGCTCCAGTGTATTTATAATGGTGTGGAGTGACCTTCTTAGATAAGATAAGTTAGTTATTTTATCTTATCTTATCTTATCTTATCTTATCTTTGAGTGAGGTCATCTTATCTTCAAGGGAACTGCCCTTATCTCTATAGGCTTGGGCTTCCTTTGAATTTGGGTTGTGTTCCTCTATTCGGGCCCTTTATTGGGCTTTCCTGGCAATTTGGCCGAGCTCTTTGAGAAGAGGTCGGATAGTCTGACCTGAAGAGGTCGGTCGCCTTGTCGCTAAACATCCCGGGTCGGATAGCTCGACCCAGGGTATGAACAGTGCTCCTGCTCGAGCTCGGTCTTTCTTTTGAGGTCGAGTCTTAGTTTTAGGACTTCGATCCTTCTCCGGTGAAGCCAAACTCGAGCATTTTGTCGATTTTGCTGAAGCTTTTTTAATGTAAAGCGTTTTCTCCTTCGCGCGCTTTTAACCCTTTTGTCTTTGGAAATGTGTGAGGGTTTAATACCCTCATTGATTGATTTTTAATGCTCCGTTTCTCTTGCTTCTTTTATTTTGAACTTTAGGCATACAAAACGGTTTTTTCTCTTTTCTATAACTTCCCCCTTTTTCTCTCTTTCTTTTTGCTTTGCCTGAAACTTTGCACATTCGCGTTTTTCCTCGTGACGCTGTTTGGTGATTTGTTGGTGCTTTGTTTGAAGGGCAATTTCACTCCTCCATCTTTCAACTTCTTCAGAGCTTTTCTTCTTTCAGGTTGGCTTCTTCGTTCCTTTCGTAAAATCAAAATTTTTGCTTGAGTGCATTGTTGAAAAGCTTGAACCTTTTCGTGCTTTTGCGCCTGCCTGTGACATATCTTTCTGGCTTTCTTTCGACCTTATGTATACTTTTTGGTATTTTTGATGATTAGGGCTTATCTTTCTGGCTTTGCATGTTTGTTGCTTACTGTTTGATTTTGTGGCTTTTGTGAGATACTGGCTTGTTCGTTTTTGGAAAAGGTTGCGTCTTTGGTGATTTTCCTTGGTATATTTTATTGCTTGATAGTTTTTGTAGACTGAGACTGTAGTTGCGAGGTGGTTTTAACGATCCTTTTTTCTCTTCGGAGTGTTGATTGAGAGAAAATTTTCTTCTGTTGTGATAGCTTTGTAGAGAATGATGATATTCTTGGCGATCTTGCTTTGATTTGTGTCTTTTGCTTAGAGTCTTTTGCTTTGTGTCATTGCCTCCAAAAGATGCCCCTGGACCTTGGTGTGTGTCTTGGGGCTTTCCTTTTACTGTTTGTATTGCTCTGGATCATGTTTGTCCGAGTTGTTTTGATATCTCCCGAGTTATTTTTTGGTGAGTAATCCATTTTCCTTTTTTGCTTGTAGGACTAGTTGGCCATGTCTACCCGTAAAAATATTATAGAGACATCTTCTAAGGTTTCTGAGGGGATGTCCGACTGGTTGGACTCCCTTGTGTTAATGTGTGTTTCCGTGGTGAATGCTGAGTTTTGTGTGGAGCTTAGGAAACATCACAGGATTTGTAGTAATCGGGAGCAGGAGAAAAATTATGAGCTAGTAGCACCTGATTCTGATGAGAGGGTCTGTTTCCCGACTTCCGTCCAGGGGGAACGTCCTTTTTTTTATGCCTAAGAATATTTCTTTAGTCAAATAAACATTACCTTTCCCTTTACTCCCTTTGAAACTAATTTGTTGTGGTCATGCAATGTGTCTCCATCCCAACTTCATCCGAATTCATGGGGTTTTGTTAAGATTTTCCAGTTGTTGTGTCAGGAATTGGATGTTAAGCCTTCTCAAACTCTCTTGCTTTACCTTTTCGTTTTGACCAAGCCTGGGATTTCTGCCAAAAAGAAAGCTTCCTGGGTTTCTTTTCGGTCTGCCCAAGGAAAGAAAGTTTTTTCGATGTATGATGAGTCTTTTAGGGACTTCAAGAATTATTTCTTTAAGGTTTGAGCTATTGAAGGAGCTCGTCCCTTTTTTCTGGATGAGAACGACGAGCCCGCTTTTCCTTTAGAGTGGCAAAAGAATGTTGTAGTGTCGAGGTATACGTGGAAGATGTTGGATGAGGTCGAACAGGCCTTTGTTAATGTGTTGGAGGAGAACTGGGGACAGCCTCCCTATCTTGACACAAAAAGGTTTTTAGGGGATCCTTCGCTTCTTCGAGCTGAGCTGGGTAGTGGTTGTCTTATCTTGTTTTCATTTTGTTTCCTTTTTGTCGAGCTTTGTTTTTTCTCTCAATTTGTAATAATCTTTGTGTTTTTTCCAGAGATGGTGAAAAACAATGAATCTATGAAGGCCTTTAAGAAGGCGAGGAAAGCTACTGTAGCTCAGAACATCTCGGCCAAGATGGCTAGGGAGGGGTCCTCTAAGGTTCAGTCGAAGCCATCCGTACCGAGCTCTCCTGGACCGAGGAGGATGATCCCTACTCCTCGGGTTCGTTTGTTTGATCCTTGAAGAACTGAAGATTGATGGTTTAGAGGTTATAGTAAACTCTTATTGCAAGTATAGTTACTAAACCAAGCAATCAACCTTTCTTACAAAAGTTTTGGTTGTCACAAGTAACAAACCCCTTTTTAAAATTGATAACCGAGTATTTAAACCTCGGGTCGTCTTCTCAAGGAATTGCAGGGAGGTATGTTCTTATTATTGGTTATGAATCTTGTAAATTAGGGGTTTTAGAAAGTAAGGAAGCAGTATGTTGAGTGATAAGAAAAATAAAATAATAATAATAAAATAAACTCTTGGCAAGGTATGAAAATCAGAATTCCTATCCTAGTTATCCTTATCAATTGTGATGAGAATTGGATTTTTCTCCCACTTTATTAACCTCTAACTATGAAGGTAAGTTAAGTGGATGAATTAATTTTGATTCCTCAGGTCCTAGTCTTTCCTTGGGAAAGGCTAGAGTTATTAGAACTTGAATTAATGAAATGAAGAAATCCAATTTTCAATCAACAATGAGTTTGATAACTCAAGTGTCTCCAATGACTCAACCAAATCCAAAAGAGAAAAAAGTCTACTTGAATGAAAATAATTTGGATAAACAAAGAACATTAATAAATTAAAGAGAGCAATCATAAGTTTGAAATACCTCAAATTATATTAAATAAAGAAATCAATTCTAACATGGATATTCATAAATTAAATTGAGAAAGTAAATAAAAAGAACATTGAACCTGGAATTGAGAGTCACTCCTAAAACTAAGAGAAATCCTAAATCCTAATCCTAAGAGAGAGGAGAGAACCTCTCTTCTAAAAACTACATCTAAATCCTAAAATTGTGAATATGAAAGCATGTCTATGAATGGATGCATTCCCCCACTTTATAGCCTCTAATCTGTGTGTTCTGGGCTAAAAACTGGGTCAAAAGCAGCCCAGAAATCGCTCCCTGAGATTTCTGTTACGTTTAGGTCGCGGGCAAGTGACGCGGAGGCGTCGTCCACGCGTCCGCGCGGATTGAAGTTCGCAGATGCGATGCGGGCGCGTTATTCACGCGTTCGCGTTGCCTAACTTCGGGACAGCTATGGCAAATTATATATCAAATCAAAGCCCCGGACGTTAGCTTTCCAACGCAACTAGAACTGCGTCGTTTGGACCTTTGTAGCTAAAGTTATAGCCGTTTGAGTGCGAAGAGGTCAGGCTGGACAGCTTAGCAATTTCTCCAACTTCTTGTATTCCTTCCACTTTTGCATGCTTCCTTTCCATTCTCTAAGCCATTCCTACCCTGTAATCTCTGAAATCGCTTAACACACATATCAAGGCATCTAATGGTAATAAGAGAGGATTAAACATAGGGAACTTAAGGCCAAAGAAGCATGTTTTCAATCAAAGCACATAATTAGGAAGGCAAATGTAAAACCATGCAAATAGTATGAATAAGTGGGTAAAGAGTTGATAAAAATCCACTCAATTGAGCACAAGATAAACCATGAAATAGTGGTTTATCAACCTCCCCACACTTAAACATTAGCATGTCCTCATGCTAAGCTCAAGAGAAACTATAAAGGGGTGAAGAGGAATGGTGGAATGCATGAAATGCAACCTATGAATGCAACTACATGCTAAATGATTTTACTTACTTGGTTAAGAGTAAATAAGTTCTTCAAGACAAAAGTAATTCAAATTCCACTAATTCAAATCATACAATAAAAAGCAAGTAAACTTGTAAGAAGATAGCTCATGAAAGCAGGGAACATAGAATTAAGCACTGAACCCTCACTGGTAGTGTATATCACTCTAATCTCTCAAGTGTCTAGGGTCAATCACTCTACTCTTCCCTAGTCATGCTTTCTAAACTTTGTTCTTCCTCTAACCAATCAACAATTATTTAATGCACCAATACAAACATCATGAGGTCTTTTCAAGGTTGTAATGGGGCTAAGGTAAGGGTAAGGATATATGTATGGCCAAGTGAGCTATAAATTGAATCTTTGAGTAACCTAAGCTATCACCTAACATACATATACTCTATATACTGTTAAATTCATGCCTAGCTACCCATAATTCCCACTTTTGTATGATTCCCATACTCATGTACCAAATTTTTGATATTTCTTTACTTTTATCACATGTGCATTGATCTTTTTATTAACTTAGCATTGGGGTAATTTTGTTCCCTTATTTATTTACTTATTTATTGAATATTTTTGGATTTTTTTTTCTTTTCTCTTTTTTTTGTAGAGAAATAAACATAACTTATCATTGCACATGGAATTTCCATTATTTTTCTATTTTGGTTTTTCATGAGTAGGTTCCCAAATTCTCAATATTCAAATAAATTAGAAACATGTTACATTCCCTTATTAAACCATGTTCCCACAGTTTTCCCACACTTTGTTGATGCACAATCTCTATCTTAAGCTAACCAAAGATTCAATTGGGGTATTTAATTTATTTTTCTGTTTAAGGCTAGTGATGTGGTAAAATATAGAATGAATGGGATTAAAAAGGCTCAAGGTGGCTAATAAGGGTGATGTAAAGGGTAGGCTTATTTGGGATAAGTGAGCTAAAATCAAACAATGGCCTCAATCATATGCAAGCATGTAAATACACTAAATATTGGACATATAGACTAAAACAAAGTAAAGATCACAATTATAGATAAGTAAACACACAAGAATAAAATATTTATGGTTAAATAATGTAACCATATAAATAAGCTCAAATCTCACAGGTTGTGTGTTCTTAGCTGTAATTCATGTTCCAAATACAACTTCAAACAAGTTTAACACAAAAAAATTTTCAATTTAAATTAGTGAAATACTATAAAAATTTCTTGAAAAAGAAAATATTACTTCAACCAAGTAGTAACTAAATACATAAAATCAAACAAATATGCAATTAAATATGCAAATGCAACAACTAACAAGGAAAATAAACCATTGGTGTTGAGATAGAAGAGTAACTAACCCATGGAGATCGGTATCGACCTCCCCACACTTAAAGATTGCACCGTCCTCGGTGCATGCTGAGATGTGCAGGTGGACGGGTTGTTCCAACTGATACTTTTCTTTAAGGATTGTGCGTAGGAACTTGTGTGTCTCTCCCATGCAAACGTCTTCCGGTTCTCTTCCTGGTGGCCATCCTGAAAGAAAAAGGGAAGGAAAGTAACCCAAAGAAAAGATAGAAAACAAATAAAACATGGGTTGGTTAATGCCAAAAATGAGGGTCTCAATTTACATGGAAGCTTCAACATGTATGTGAGAAAACAATAGAAGCCATGGCATACCAGTGGTGCAAAATTTGCAACAAAGGGGAGGTGTGTGGGTAATGAAAATATCAATATAAGTTCATGTCAATGCAAATGAAGTGTAAGTATCATAAAAGATTGGCATTGGCAGATAATTAATATCATCCCATAGTGTAAAACAAGTTACTTAGCACCAAAATAATTCAAGAAAAGATGCAACAGTTGAATATGAACAAGTGACACCAATGGAAAAATAATAATTTTAGAAAAGAAAAGAAAAATATGCACAAAATTAAAATGCAATGAATGAAATATGCAAATAAATTAAGTAAAATAGAATGGAGGTGAAAGAAAATAAGAAAGGAAGAAGAAAGAAATAAGAAAAGATAAGAAAAATAAGGACTAGAGAAGAAAAGATAAGAAAATTGGCTGATCTGGATATTCTGTGCGCCGCTTGTGACGCGGTCGCATGGTTCACGTTTCTATGAAATGACGCGGACGCGTCATCCACGCGGTCGCATAGATCGATTTGTGCCATTAGCGCGAGGGTAGCCTCACGTTCGCGCAACTCTCTGTTCAGTTTGCTTATTGCCAAAATTTGGGGTGACGCGATCGCGTGGATGGCCTTATTTCCAATATGACGCGGATGCGTGGGTGACGTGTTCGCGTGGTCGGGCTTGTGCTTCTAGCATGAGTCCAGCCCAATTCCAACTCAACTTTCGGCCATACACCTTTTTACGTCGATTTACAGGGCCACGCGGTCGCGTGGGTGACGCGGACGCGTGGGGAGGCATTTTTCCCACATGACACGGACGCGTCAGCGACGCGGTCGCGTGGGGTCAAATTATGCTAAAGGCGCGCCTCCAGCCACGCTCTCGCGTGACTTTCTGTTCGTTTTCTTTTCTTCTCATTGCACTGGTGACGCGGACGCGTCAGCGACGCTGCCGCGTCGCGTGCGTGCTTTTTTTTTATAAATCTGAAAAAATACAGAATGCAGTGTTAATATGAATGTGATGCAAAACTCCAGGTTTAATATAATAAAATAAAATAAAACTCGAAAACAAATAAAACTAAATAAAAAATGAAAAAGGAACGATCATACTAATGAAGCTCGTCACAGCCATCCCTTCCCAGATCCTACTCGGAATACCACAGACAAGGTTTAGACTTTCCAGATCTCAAGAATGGCCATCCATGGGTTCTAACTTATACCACGAAGATTCTAATATCTCGGACTCGGTCCTCTGTATTAGATATCTAAGAGATACTCATTCTAGCTTGTTTGCATGTAGAACGGAAGTGTTTGTCAGGCACGCGTTCATAGGTGAGAATGATGATGAGCGTCACATAATCATCACATTCATCATGTTCTTGGGTGCGAATGGATATCTTAGAATAGGAATAAACTTGAATTGAATAGAAAAACAGTAGTACTTTGTATTAATTCATGAGGAATAGCAGAGCTCCACACCTTAATCTATGGAGTATAGAAACTCTACCGTTGAAAATACATAAGTGATAAGGTCCAAGCATGGCCGAATGGCCAGCCCCAAACGTGATCTAAAGATGAAACTAAAGATAATCCAAAGATGTAAAGACAATAGTAAAAAGTTCTATTTATACTAAACTAGTTATTAGGGTTTACAGAAATAAGTAAATGATGCAGAAATCCACTTCTGGGGCCCACTTGGTATGTGCTTGGGCTGAGCATTGAAGCTTTCATGTGGAGAGGTCTTTCTTGGAGTTGAACGCCAGTTTGTAACCTGTTTCTGGCGTTTAACTCCACTTTGCAACCTGTTTCTGGCGTTTGACTCCAGAATGCAGCATGGAACTGGCGTTCAACGCCAGTTTGCGTCGTCTAAACTCGGGCAAAGTATGGACTATTATATATTGTTGGAAAGCCCTGAATGTCTACTTTCCAACGCAATTAAGAGCGCGCCATTTGGAGTTCTGTAGCTCCAGAAAATCCACTTTGAGTGCATGGAGGTCAGAATCCAACAGCATCTGCAGTCCTTCTTCAACCTCTGAATCTGATTTTTGCTCAAGTCCCTCAATTTCAGCCAGAAAATACCTGAAATCACAGAAAAATACACAAACTCATAGTAAATTCCAGAAATGTGAATTTTAATTAAAAACTAGTAAAAATATACTAAAAACTAATTAAATTATACTAAAAACTATGTAAAAATAATGCCAAAAAGCGTATAAATTGTCTGCTCATCACAACACCAAACTTAAATTGTTGCTTGTCCCCAAGCAACTGAAAATCAAATAGGATAAAAAGAAAAGAATATACTATAAATTCCAAAATATCAATGAAACTTAGCCCCAATCAGATGAGCGGGACTTGTAGCTTTTTGCCTCTTGAATAGTTTTGGCATCTCACTTTATCCATTGAAGTTCAGAATAATTGGCATCTATAGGAACTTAGAATTCAGATAGTGTTATTGATTTTCCTAGTTCAGTATGTTGATTCTTGAACACAGCTACTTTATGAGTCTTGGACGTGGCCCTAAGCACTTTGTTTTCCAGTATTACCACCGGATACATAAATGCCACAGACACATAACTGGGTGAACCTTTTCAGATTGTGACTCAGCTTTGCTAAAGTCCCCAATTAGAGGTGTCCAGGGTTCTTAAGCACACTCTTTTCTTTGCTTTGGACCTTGACTTTAACCGCTCAGTCTCAAGTTTTCACTTGACACTTACACGCCACAAGCACATGGTTAGGGACAGCTTGGTTTAGCCGCTTAGGCCAGGATTTTATTCCTTTAGGCCCTTGATGAGGCACAGAAGTTGGTGAATTAAAAATTATTAAAATAATTACGTTGCAAGTATAGTTCTTAACTCACCGAAAATCTGCCTATCAATTTAGAAATATGTCACAGAGAGTTTAAATTAAAAATTACTGGGAGTTGGAGTCCCAAGTCGTCTCCCAACGAGTTGCAGAAAAGTGTGCTATTTTATTAATCAGATGTTCCAAGAAGTTGAGTTAAGTAGATGGAAAATTAAATTGAGAAAATTTAAATAATATGAATAAAGGCCTTGACTGGGAGTTGATTAGTTGGATTCTCTATCATTGATGGGATGATTTCAAGATTAATTTATAATTAATGGTTGTTCTGTTTAGTTATCCCTTACTAGGTAAAGGAAAGTCAAACAAGTTGGAATGCTAGATCTGTTCATGAGTTGCAACCCACTTAGTTCAAAGGGATTGGTGTTAGTGATTAGATAACAATCCAACGGTTAACCCAATTACAATTTTTCTTTCAATCCTTCCAACTCAAGAGTTCCTTTCAATCAACTCCCCATCAAGTGAGGGAACTACTCACTCATTGTAAATAATAAATCCATAACACATGAAAGGGAATTAAAAGAATACATGATTATTGGAATGGAAAATAAATTAAATTGGAAGAAATAAATTAAAATCATGAAAGTATTCAAATGACAAAATTGAACAAAGCAAAGAACATGGAAGAATAAAACCGAGTTAAGAGAACGAACTAGAATGACGAAGTTTTGATGAGGAAATAACTCTTCTCAATGTTCCAATGCTAAGACCAATTGAAAATTAAAATTCTTAAACCTAGAGAAAGAAACCTAAAGGAGTAAAAAAAACTAGATCTAAAAACTCTCCAACTGTCTAGAATGAATGTTGTCTTTTGTTTCTACATATTCTCTGTCTCTAGTCTGCTGTTCTGGGCCGAAAACTGGGTCGAAATAAGGTCCAAAATCGCCCCCAGCGAACTCTGCAGATTATGCAGATCGCACATGTCACGCGATCGCGTCACCCATGCGGTCACGTCATTCGCGCTTTTCCTTGCCACGCGTTCGCGTCGTCTGTGCTACCGCGTCGCTTGAGCTTTTCCAATCCGCGCGGCCGCGTGAGCCATGCGGCCGCGTCACTGCGATTTGCTCTCCTTTGCGCAGTCGCATGGCTCTTCTCGCTGGTTATCTCCTCAAATTCTTGTGTTCCTTCCATTTTTGCTAGCTTCCTTTCCAATCTCCAACTCGTTCATGCCCTATAAAGTCTGAAACACTCAACACACAGATCACGGCATCGAATGGAATAAAGGAGAATTAAAAATACATAATTAAAGTCTTTAGGAAGCCGTTTTCAAACATGTTATAAATTCAGGAAGGAATTATAATTTCATGCTAATTTAATGAATAAGTGGGTAAGGATCATGATAAAACCACACAATTAAACACAATATAAACCATAAAATAGTGGTTTATCAACCTCCCCACACTTAAACATTAGCATGTCCTCATGCTCAATTGAAGGAGATAAGGAAATAAGTATGAACATGTAGAAACTCATGAAATGCAATGCAAGCCTATATATATATATATATAAATAAATGCAACTGTATGATTCTTGCCCACTTGATCAAAAGTAAATAAGCTCTTCAAAATAATTACAATCAAATTCCACTAATTCTATCATTATACAATAAAACAGATAAAAAGTGCAAGAAGATAGCTCATGAAAGCAGGGAACATGAAAATTCAAGCATTGAACCCTCACTGATAATGTATGTACGCTCTAATCTCTAGTGTATAGGGTAATCACTCTATCTTTCTCTAATCATGCTTTCTAACTTTTGTTCTTCTCCTAACCAATCAACAACAGTTAATATACCAATACAAATATCATGAGGTCTTTTCAAGGTTGTAATGGGGCTAAGGTACAGGTAGGGGTATACATTTGGTCAAGTGAGCTAATAAATTGAATCTTTAATTAACCCAAGCTTCAACCCAACCTATATATTTTTAATGTAATCTTAAAGTTCATACCTAGCTACCCAGAATTCCCTTTTTCTATCCATACTCATGTATCAACTTTTTATTTGATTCTATCATATGTGCATTGATCTTTTGAATTCTGAATTTAACATTGGGGTAATTTTTGTCCCCTTATATATTATATATATATATATATATATATATATATATATATATATATATATATATATATATATTGACATTAAAATAAATATAGCTTATCAATGCACATAGATTTTTAATTCTTATAGTTTCACATGAGTAGGTATCCAAATTCCCATTAAATTCTCATGACACATTCCCTTAACAACTTTTGTTCCCACAATTTCCCATACTTAACTAGCACACAAAATTCTATCTTAAGCTAATCAAAGATTCAATTTGGGATATACAATTGTTTTTCAGCTTAAGGTTAGTAATGTGGTAAAATATAGAACAAATGGGATTTAAAGGCTCAAAGTGGTTAACAAAGGTAATTGAAAAGGGTAGGCTTAATTTGGATAAGTGAGTTTAAACAAATAATGGCCTCAATCATGTGCAAGCATGCAAATATAATAAATATTGGACATATAAGATAAAACAAAATATAGATTACAATCATAAAGAAGTAAACACACAAGAAAGAAATAATTATGGTTAAATAATGTAACCATACATAAAGGCTCAAATCTTTCACAGATTGTGTGTTCTTTAACTCAAATGTCATGTTCCAAATACAACTCAAGCAAATTTATCATAAAATTTTGAAAAATTAGTGAAATTTTTGTTCCAAAGATAGAGTCTTAAAAGAAACTTATTGTCTTTTCAATCAAGTAGAACATGCATGCAACTATCCTAACCTATGCAATTTATTCTATTCTATAAAAGAAAGAAAATCTAACTAAAATATCCTAATTATTGGTGCTAGGGAAAAGAAATTACCTCCGGAAGTCAGGTACTGACCGACCTCCCCACACTTAAGGCTTTGCACCGTCCTCGGTGCCGTCTGTCAGGAACAGGGGTGGACTGGTGGCAGTATCTCCACAGTCGGGACCATTATGGCTCCCTGTGCTGGTAAAAGAAGTGGAGTCCGGGGTATCCGAGTCCCTGAAGTGTCCCTTGAGTAGCTCATTGAGGTGTTTGAATCGGCGCTCGTTACGGCGCTCTCTCATCTTTGCTTTCTATTCTTGCCGATCCAACCTTTCGATTATTTGCTGGAGCAATTCATCAGTTGTAGGTGCTTGTGGTGTTGAAGAAGGATTATCTTCAACTGGAGTAGTAGGAAGGCTTGTAGTGGCTGCTGGGAGTCTGAGGTATTTCCCGTTAGGGACATACTGATCATCTCGTGGAAGCACGGCTTTGGTGTCCCCAGCTCTGTAGGAGACTCCGGCTGCTGAGACAAGATCTGAGACCAAGGCGGGGAAAGGTATGTTGCCCGCAATTTGTACGTGTTCCATAGCATTCCAAACATGTCTTGAGAGATGCAGAGGTTGGTCTGTAAGGATGCACCATAGTAGAACAGCCATGTCCGCAGTGAAGGAGGACTCATGAGTGCTCGGAAAGACGTAATGGGACATGATCTGTGCCCAGACCCGAGCCTCCAAGGTGAGTGCTGAAGCCAAGATTCTCTTAGGGCAGGTACAGTGGTATCCGTAGATCCAACGGCTGCCAAGTAATGCGATAACTCCGAGAACGGAGTCCCAGTCAAGTTGGTACCTCTGGCGCTTAAGTGCGGCTTCTTGGAAGGCGTCCATTTCTTCTGGAATAGGAGGAAGACTTAGAGCTTGCTGAATGTCCTCTTCTGTGATGGGGACTTGCTTCTGCCGGACATAAACAGACTGCAGGGTTGGCATGTAGAAGTTAGAGTAGAACTCAACTACCCAAGAAAGATTGACCTGCCTTGGTTGTCTCCGTAGGAAATCCCATTGTCTTCGTTCAATTTGCGGCTCAACAAAGGTAGCAATATTGGATGGGAGGATAAGAAGGTATTCATTGTTATAGTTCCTTTCTGCCAGGATAGGGAACATCTGCTCACAGTAGCGATTGGGAAATCGCGCAGTGTCCTTTGCTGGAAAGGCTTTCTCCTTTTCATCAACCTTTATTATCCTCTTAACTCTTTTTGTTGAGGGCTTGACTGTGGTTGAAGAAGGCTCTGCCACTAATGCTCTTTTAGTTCCTCTTCTTGCTAGGGGGTTTAGGAGTTACTTTCTCCTTTCCTTTCTTGGTGGCCATCCTGAAAAGAGAGGAGAAAGTAAATTAAATTCAAATAGATATATAGCAAGGAAGAGAACGGAAGAGTGGTGATAGATGCACATTAGGATGTAGATGACATTAACACATGCTCTCGAGTACATGTGAAAAGCCAACAATGGAAAATAGCTAGTGCATAGAAAGACAAGTGACTGCAAGGTGTTTATTGGCATACCGGCAAAGGGCATGAGTAGCATAGATCAAGTAATACTTTGTAACAAACTATCACGTTTGTATTGACAATTAAATTCAATTAATACAATGGTAAAGGAAAGTTGTGAAAAGCAAGCATTGAATAGTATAACAACATAGAGAAGTGCATAATGCCATTTGAGCTTTTTCACAAACACATAGCATACATGATGAATAAGGTATAGAAAATATGAAGGTGAACATGCAAGCAATCCCTTAAATAGAATAAAAATAATTGTCAAACAATTTGCAACAATCCACAAGCATATAATGAGGGATAATGACTCAAAAAAATTTCTAACACCATGTAAAAAGGAAAAGAAGAAGAAGGAAAATATGAATAATGAAAAGAAAAATAATATATAAAATATATATAAAATGATAGAAAAGAGAAGAAGGAAGAAGAAAATAGAACCTTGGTAATGGAGGTCAGAGAGAGAAAGTGATAGGTGAGATAGAAGGAAGAAGGGAGAAGGAAGAAATAAGGAAGGAAAAGAAAAATTAGGATTTGGAGGAGAGAAAGATAAGATATGTGGCAATTTTTGGATGAGCTGTGCGGCGCATGCGACGCGGCCGCGTGGGGCACGCGTTCGCGTGGATGCGCTTCAAGTATGATGACGCGATCGCGTCGGTCACGCGAACGCGTGACCCATGTTATGCTTCTGGCGTGAGTGCAGCCTCGCACCAGCACAACTCTCTGTTCAAATTAATTTATTTGCCAAAATTGGGGTGGCGCGATCGCGTGGGTCACGCGATCGCGTGAGTGTGCGTCAGAAAACGGATGACGCGGCCGCGTCGGCGACGCGGTCGCGTGATAAGAATTGTGCTTTCAGCACCAATCCAGCACCACTCTCGCACAATATTTCATTGTGCACCCTTTTACGTCGAAAACTCAGGACACGCGGCCGCGTGGGCACGCGGTCGCGTGGGAGGCCATGATTCCCATGCGACGCGAACGCGTTAGCGACGCGGTCGCGTGGGTTGATTTGTGCCATTGGCACGCCTCCAGCCACACTCCAGTGTGACTTTCTGTTCATTTTTTATTTTTCTTTACTCTCCCTGTGACACGGACGCGTCGCTGATGCGATCGCGTCGCGTAGCAAAATTTTTTTTTTGTTGAAAATAAAAAACATGTAAATGCAGATGCATGAAAGTACTAAGAAAGAGAAGAGTTATTGAATAGGAAAAACTAAAAATAAAGAAAAGAACGATCATACCATGGTGGGTTGTCTCCCACCTAGCACTTTGCTTTAACGTCCGTAAGTTGGACACTCCACTAGCTCAATCTTCTGCTATATGGGGATCTTCCAAGAGGAAGATCTCAAGCTCCTTGTTTCTCTGTATCTTCTCACCATGGTATAGCTTCAGGCGTTGTCCATTAACCTTAATAAGTTCAGAGCTTGAAGGATGGCTTAGGTGATAAACGCCGTACGGTTCGGCCTTCTCTACTCTGTATGGACCTTCCCATCTTGATCTCAACTTACCTGGCATGAGCCTTAGTCGAGATTTGTAAAGGAAGACTAAATCCCCAGGTTGGAACTCTTTCTTCTTGATGTTTTGGTCATGTGCAGCCTTCATCTTTTCCTTGTATATTCTGGAGTTTTCATAAGCTTCTAGGCGAAGGCTCTCCAGTTCCGGCAGTTGCAACTTCCTTTCAGCTCCGGCTTTCTCAATTCCCATGTTGCACTCCTTAACTGCCCAAAAAGCTCTGTGTTCTATTTCAACTGGGAGATGACAAGCTTTTTCATAAACCAAGCGGAAAGGGCTCATCCCAATGGGTGTCTTGTATGCTGCTCTATATGCCCAGAGTGCATCTTGTAGCCTGGTGCTCCAGTCTTTTCTATGAGGCTTTACTATCTTTTGCAAGATACGCTTAATTTCTCTGTTTGACACCTCGGCTTGCCCATTAGTTTGGGGATGGTAAGCTGTTGCAACTTTATGAATTATCCCATGCTTCTTCATTAATCCTGTTAGTCTCCTGTTACAAAAATGGGTGCCTTGATCGCTCACGATTGCTCGTGGTGATCCGAAGCGACATATAATATGGTTTCTCACAAAGGAAACAATAGTGTTAGCATCATCAGTGCGGGTAGGAATTGCTTCCACCCATTTGGAAATATAATCCACAACTAACAATATATAAAAATATCCATTAGAATTTGGCAATGGACCCATGAAGTCAATGCTCCAAACATCAAAAATTTCACAAAAAAGCATAATTTGTTGAGGCATCTCATCCCTCCTAGATATATTACCAAATTTTTGGCATGGGAGACAAGATTTGCAAAACTCAGCAGCGTCTCTAAAAAGAGTAGGCCACCAGAATCCACAGTCTAAGATCTTTCTAGCTGTTCTTTGAGGGCCAAAATGTCTTCCACTCTCAGATGAGTGACAGGCCTTTAAAATGGACTGGAATTCTGATTGAGGCACACAACGTCTAATTACTTGATCAGCGCCACATCTCCATAAATATGAGTCATCCCATATATAATATTTAGACTCGCTTTTCAGCTTGTCTCTTTGATGCTTAGAAAAATTTGGAGGAAATGTGCGGCTAACTAAATAATTAGCAACAGGTGCATACCAAGGGACTACCTCAGATACTGCTTGCAGGTTATCAAAAGGAAAATTATCATCTATAGGAGCAGAATCATCCTTAATATGCTCAAGGCGACTCAAGTGGTCTGCCACTAAATTTTGATTACCACTCCTGTCCTTTATTTCTAAATCAAATTCTTGTAACAGCAGTATCCAACGTATAAATCTTGGTTTGGACTCCTTTTTAGCTAATAGATACTTTAAGGCTGCATGGTCCGAATACACTACTACTCTAGTACCAAGTAAATAATCTCGGAATTTATCCAGAGCAAAAACAATAGCAAGAAGCTCTTTTTCAGTAGTAGTATAGTTGGACTGGGCAGTGTCTAAAGTCTTAGACGCATAAGCAATAACGAAAGGATCCTTACCTTCACGCTGAGCCAGCACTGCTCCTACTGCATGGTTGGAAGCATCGCACATGATTTCAAACGGCTGGCTCCAGTCTGGTCCTCTCACAATTGGAGCTTGAGTTAGAGCAGTCTTCAGCTTATCAAACGCTTGTTTGCAATCCTCACTGAACTCGAACTCAATATCCTTCTGCAGTAATCTGGATAAGGGAAGTGCTACCTTACTAAAGTCCTTAATAAATCTCCTTTTAAGAATGAATATACATCTTAGAAATAAATCAAGCACGGATCGAAGAAGAAACAGTAATACTTTTATTAATTCATAGGACTCAGCAGGACTCGTCCCCTCAATTTAGGAGGTTTAGAAACTCATACTGAAGGAAAATACAATGGTAAAAATGGGTATGCTGTGCGTCCTCCTCTGATGGAGAATGTAAAAGTACTTTAAATACTAAACTAATAACTAGGGATTACATAGAAAAGGGTCAAACAGTCTTTTGGTGCTAAAATCCACTTCTGGGGCCCACTTGGTGAGTATTTGGGCTGAACTTTGATGAGATCCACGTGCTATGAGGCTTCTAAGGCATGAAACACTGGCTAGGGGGTCCTCTTTGGGCATTTGGACACTGGGCTCTGCTCTGTGGGCACTGGACGCCTAGAAGGGGGCAGGAACCTGGCGTTGAACGCTAGTTTTGGGCCTTCTAATTCGAAGCAAAGCAAATACTATTATACATTGCTGGAAAGCTCTTAAAGTCAGCTTTCCGTAGCCATTGAGAACACTCCATTTTGACTTCAGTAACTCCAGAAAATCTCTTCTGAGTGCAAGGAGGTCAGATCCGAACAGCATCTGCAGTGCTTTCTCTATCTCTGAATCAGACTTCTGCTCCACCTCCTCAATTTCAGCTAGAAATTACCTGAAATTGCAAAAAAATACAAAAATTCATAGTAGAATCTAAAAATATAAATTTAACACTAAAACCTATAAAAACTTAATAAAAACTAAACTAAACATACTAAAACTATATGAAAATGATGCCAAAAAGCGTATAAAATATCCACTCATCCTAACACCAAACTTAAACTGTTGCTTGTCCCCAAGCAACTAAAAAAATAGTAGGATAAAAATAAAATTAAGATATAGTAAATTTCTAAGTTTCCAATGAAGCTTAGTTACAATCAGATGAGCGGGAGTTAGTAGCTTTTTGCTTCTGAATAGTTTTGGTATCTCACAATCCATTGAAACTTAGAATGGTTGGCATCTTTAGGAACTTAGAATCTAAATTATATTATTAACTCTACTAGTTTAGTTCTTTTTTATTCTTGAACACAGCTTTTTAGAGTCTTGGCCGTGACCCTAAGCACCTTATTTTCCAATATTACTACCGGATACAATAATGCCACAGACACTTTAACTGGGTGAACCTTTTCAGATTGTGACTTAGCTTTGCTAGAGTCCCCAGATAGAGGTGTCCAAAGTTCTTAAGCACACTCTTTTTGCTTTGGACCACGACTTTAACCGCTCAGTCTCAAGCTTTTCACTTGACACCTTCACGCCACAAGCACATGGTTAGGGACAGCTTGTTTGATCCGCTTAGGCCAGTATTTTATTCCTTTAGGCCCTCCTATCCACTAATGCTCAAAGCCTTGGATCCTTTTACCCTTGCCTTTTGGTTTAAAGGGTTACTGGCTTTTTGCTCTTGCCTTTTGGTTTAAAGAGCTATTGGCTTTTTTTGCTTGCTTTTTCGCTTTTTCTTTTCTCATATTTTTTTCGCCACTTTTTTTTTATGCAAGCTTTTTTTTTCTTTTTGCTGCTTTTTCTTGCTTCAAGAATCAATTTTATTGATTTTTCAGATCATCAATAATACTTTTTCTTTTTTCTTATTCTTTCAAGAGCCAGCATTCTAAAATCCCAACTTCAAATATGCATTGTTTAATCATACATTCAGAAAATAAAAATAATGTCACCACATCAAAATAATTGAACTATTCTTATTTTAAACTTGAAATTCAAGCATCTCTCAATTATTTTCAATTAAAATTTTCTTTTAAACAAGGTGAGAGATATATGGAACATTTTACATCTTTTAAGGCATAAATGCAAATGATCATGCAACAAGAACAAGAGAACAGATAAAACATAAAATAGAAAACAGAAAAATAAAAGGGAAAGAAAGTAAAAGAGAACGAATTCACCTTTAATGGTGGCGGCTAGTGCTCCTCCTTGAGGATCTAATATGATGCTTGATCTCTTCAATGTCACTCCTTTGCCTTTGTTGTTCTTCCCTCATAGCCCTTTGGCCTTCCCTTATGGCTCTTTGATCTTCTCTTATTTCATTGAGGGTGGTAGAATGCTCTTGATGCTCCACCCTCAATTGCTCCATGTTAGTGCTCAGTTCTCCAAGAGAAGTCTGCCATTGATCCCAATAGCTTTGAGGAGGAAAATACATCCCTTGAGGCATCTCAAGGATCTCATACTGAGGCGGCTACACAGGCTCTTGTGTATGCTCTCTAGTTTGCTCCATCCTCTTCTTAGTGATGGGCTTTTCCTCCCCAATGGAGATATCTCCTTCTATGATAATTTCAGCTGAATTGCATAGATGATAAATGAGGTGTAGGAATGCCAACCTTGCATTGGTGTGAGGCTTCTCAACTACCTTGTACAATTCTTGAGGAATCACCTCATGTACTTGCACCTCACTTTCAATCATGATGCAATGGATCATGACGGCTCTGTCCACAGTCACTTTTGACCAGTTGCTAGTGGGCATGATAGAACGTTGGATGAATTCCAACCATCCTCTAGCTATGGGCTTTAGGTCAACCCTTCTTAGTTAAATGGGCTTGCCTTGGGAATCCCTTTTCCACTGTGCTCCTTCCACACAGATATCTGAGAGGACTTGATCCAATCTCTGATCAAAGTTGACTCTTCTAGTGTAAGGATGAGGATCTCCTTGCATTAGAGGCAAGTTGAACGCCAACCTCACACTTTCCGGGCTGAAATCTAAGATTCTTCCTCGGACCATGGTGATCCAATTCCTTAGATTTGGGTTCACACTAGTGTCATGGTTTTTAGTAACCCATGCATTAGAATAGAACTCTTGCACCATTAGAATCCCAACATCCTGAATGAGATTGGTTAGGACTTCCCAACTTCTTCTCCGAATCTCTCTTTGGATTTCCGGATACTCATTCTTCTTGAGCATGAAAGGGACCTCATGGATCACTTTCTTCTTTGCCACTACTTCATAGAAGTGGTCTTGATGAGCTTTGGTGATAAATCTCTCCATCTCCTAAGATTCAGAGGGAGTGGCTACTGTCATTTCTTTCCTCTTTCTAGAGGAGTCTCCAACCTTAGGTGCCATGAATGGTAATAGAAAGAAAAAAAAGCAATACTTTTCCCATACCAAACTTAAAACTTTGCTCGTCCTCGAGCAAAAATAAAGAAAATAGAAGAATGAAGTAGAAGAAGAAGAAAATAGAGGAAGATAGAGGGAGAGAAAGAGCCCAGCCTTGTGGGGTGTATGAGGGTATGGGAGGTGTGTGTATGAAGGGTATGAAGAGGGATATATATAGGAGCAGGGAGTTGGTAGGTTCGGCCATGGATGGGGTTTTGGGTGAGAAATTTGATTTTGAAGTGGGTGGGGGTTGGTGGGAGTTATGATGGATTTGGGGAAGTGAAATGGATTGATTGGACTAGGATTTATAGGGAATTGTGTGTGGGGAAGTGTGAAAGTAGGTGGGGTTAAGTGTGGTAGGTAAAAGATGTTGTGGGACCCACTGGTCCTAAGAGGCTAGGGAATCCAGATTTTCTGCTTCTCTGTACTAGCGTTTGAACGCCCAGGGGTTGCTCCTTGGATGGCGTTCAACTTTAACACTTCATCCAGAGTGTTCTGTTTTCACTGCTGTGAAATTTTGTCTCTGTTCTGATTGCTGCATACGACCATGACTCTAAAGATAACTGAAAGAAAATCAAAATGAAAGAAAATAAAAATAATTAATTAAGGTTGGGTTTCCTCCTAACAAGCGCTCCTTTAACGTCATTAGCTTGACGGTTAGCTCCTTACGAAGGTGAGTATGGGCTCAGATTTTGGTAAGGCTGGCTTCTTAGTGAAGACAACTCTTATGTTAGGTGAGAGGCCTTCAGTTGGGACTCTCTTGTCCCTCCAGCCTTTGGGTACTTTCTTCTTAGTAACTTTGTGCTTAGAGCTTATTGATGGCAGCCCAATACCAAACTTAGAATTGATGTCTGGGGGCTCTGCAGAGCTCTGCACATAAAGAGAGGGTTGGAATACTAGGTGTTGCATAGTTATCTCTCTTTTAGAAGGAGAATTGGGATAAGGCATCTTGAATAAGATGTGATCTTTCCCTAATTGTAGAGTCAGTTCTCCCTTAGCCACATCAATGATAGCATTGGTAGTGGCTAGGAAAGGTCTTCCAAGGATGACAGGGTGATCCTCATCCTCTCCAATGTCTAAGACTATGAAGTTTGCAGGGATGTAGTGGCCTTTAACTTTTACCAAGACATCCTCTACTAAGCCATATGGCTTCTTCATTGTCTTGTCTGCCATCTCTAGTGAGATGTTTGCAGCTTGTACCTTAAGGATTCCCAGCTTCTCCATTATAGAGAGTGGCATGAGGTTATGCTTGACCCTAGGTCACACAGAGCCTTTTCAAAGGTCATGGTGCCTATGGTGCAAGGAATCAGAAAGCGTCCAGGATCTGGAAGCTTCTAAGGTAGCCTCTGCTAAACCAAAGCATGCAGTTCTTTGGTAAGCAGTGGAGGTTCTTCCTCCAGAGGCTTTGTACCAAATAACTTGGCATTTAGCTTCATTAGAGCTCCTAGGTACCGAGCAACTTACTCTTCCCTAGTGTCTTCATCCTCATCAAAGGATGAGTAGTCATCAGAACTCATGCACTGCAGAAGTGCATGCAAAGGAACCTCAATAGTCTTTATGGTTTCCTTTGGTTCTGAGATAGAGGGTTCTTGAGTAGGATTTAGGCACTCAAAGGGTGTGCTTTGACTAGCGTTTAACGCCAGCTCTGTGAGCTCTTTGGGCGTTGAACGCCCTTGCTGTCCACCCTCACTGGCGTTAAATGCCAGTCCCTCTAGTGTTTTGGGCGTTGAACGCCCAGTAGGGATGTCCTTGCTAGCATTCAATACCAGCTTCCCTGGGTGTTTGGGCGTTGAACACCCAGTGAGGGGTTCCTCACTGGCGTTCAGCGCCAGAATAGCTACATGGTTATGTGTTGAACGCCTAGTGAAGGGTTCCTCACTGGTGTTTAGCACCAGAAAGTCTGCATGTTTGGGCGTTGAACACCCAGCCAGTGCTCCCTGGCTGGCGTTCAACGCCAGCTCTACTGCCAGGATGGGCGTTGAACGCCCAGTGAGGGGTTTCTCACTGGCATTCAGCACCAGGCTTGCTGCCATTGAGGGCGTTGAACGCCCAATGAAGGCTTCTTCACTTGCGTTCAATGCCTTCCCATTCTCCTCTGAATTAGCCTCTACCTCCATGGTTTTGGCCTTGCACTCTTCTCTTGGATTCACCTCAGTGTTACTAGGAAGAGTTTCAGGAGGAGTCTCAGGGATCCTCTTGCTCAGTTGACCAACTTGCACCTCCAAGTTTCTGATGGAAGACCTTGTTTCATTAATGAAACTATGAGTGGTCTTAGAGAGGCTGAAAACCAGAGTTACTATGTCAGAAAGGCTCTGCTTAGAGGTTTTCATATTCCCTTGAGAAGATGGGAATGGTAGTCTGTTGTTGGAACCTATTCTGGTTCCTTCCACCTTGGTTGTTATTGAAATCTTGTTGAGGTTTCTGTTGATTCTTCCATGAAAGACTAGGATGGTTCCTCCATGAAGGATTGTAGGTGTTTCCATAGGGTTCTCCTATGTAATTCACCTCCTCCATGGTGGGTTGATCATGATCATAAGCTTCTGTTTCATAAGAAGCTTCCTAAGTACTGCCAGCTGCAGTTTGCATTCCAGTCAGATGCTGGGAGATCATATTAACCTGTTGGGTCAAGATCTTGTTCTGAGCCAATATGGCATTCGGAGTTTCAACTTCATGAACTCCTTTCTTCTGAGAGATCCCATGGTTTATAGGATTCCTTTTAGAAGTGTACATGAATTGGTTATTTGCAACCATTTCAATGAGTTCTCTTGCTTCTGCAGGCATTTTCTTCAAGTGGAGTGATCTACCTGTAGAGCTGTCCAATGAGATTTTGGACATCTTAGATAGACCATCATAGAACACGCCTATGATAGACCACTCTGAAAGCATGTCAGGAGGACATCTCCTGATCAATTGCTTGTATCTTTCCCAAGCTTCATAGAGTGATTCACCTTCTCTTTGTTTGAAGGTTTGAACTTCCACTCTAATCTTGCTCATCCTTTGAGGAGGAAAGAATTTAGCTAGAAAAGCATTAACCAGCTTTTTCCAAGAGTTAAGACTCTCTCTTAGTTGGGCATCCAACCATAGCTTAGCTCTATCTCTTACAGCAAAGGCAAAGAGCATAAGCTTGTAGACTTCAGGATTAACTTCATTAGTCTTTACAGTGTTACAGATCTATAAGAACTCAGCTAAAAGCTGATGTGGATCTTCCAATAGAAGTCCATGAAACTTGCAGTTTGATGATTGGATTTTTGACGGTTTAGAAATTCACTAATAAAATCTCGTTGCAAGTATAGTTTCTAAACCAATCACTAATCCTTTCATACAAAAAGTTGTTTGTCACTAAAACAAACCCCCTAAATTTATAAACCGAAGTATTGGACCTCGGGTCGTTCTCTCTAGGAATTACAATGAAGTGTCTTGTTATTGGTTATGAGTTATTTGGGGTTTTGGATAAGAAGCATGAAAAGTAAATGGCAATGAAAATAAACTAAAAACTATAAAAGGCTCTTGGAAAGGTGTGAGAACTAGAAGTCCTATCCTAGTTATCTTTCTCAATTGTGATGAGAATTGTTCATTGCTACCACTTAGTTAACCCTTACTAATTAAAGGAAAGTCAAGTGGATGAATTGACTTGAGCCACAAGTCCTAGCCAACTTCCAAGGAAAGACTAGCTTTGGTGCACTCCAAACAATTAGCAATCTCTCCAATTATCAATCAACAAAGGAATTAGATAACTCAAGTGTCACTAATTACTCTACCTAGGCCAAGAGGAACAAAATCTACACTAAAATCCAACCAAGCATTTCATCAAACACTTGGAAGGCATAAAAGAAAAGCAAAGTAAATTGATCTACAACAAAATATAAGAACAACATAAAGGAAATTACAACAAAGGAATAGAAGGAGATTGAATGTAGCAACTAAGAATTGAGAGATAGAAGTGGAAGAAAGCAAAGATTAAAACCTAGATCTAAGAACTAAACCTAATCTTAATCCTAATTCTAGAGAGAAGTGAGAGCTTCTCTCTCTAACTCTAACTATTTCTAAAACTAAACTATGACTAATGATTAAAGTATGTAAAGTATGAAAAGTCTGTTGATTCCCCTTCAATCCTTGGCTTAAATAGCATTAGAAATGAGTTGGATTGGGCCCACAAGGCTTCTAAAATCGCTGGCCACGTTTGCATTAAGTGGGTCATGTGCCACCATCGGCGCGTCCGCGTACCGTGCGCGTGCGCGCCCCTATGCGCGATGCAACTATGGCAAATCTTATATCGTTTCGAAGCCCCGGATGTTAGCTTTCCAACCCAACTGGAACCGCATCAATTGGACCTCTGTAGCTCAAGTTATGGTCGTTTAAGTGCGAAGAGGTCAGGCTTGACAGCTTTTTTGGTTCCATCATTTCTTCGAGTTCTCAAACTTTACATGCTTTTTCTTCATTTCCTTAATCCAATCTTTGCCTCCTAAATCTGAAATCACTTAACAAACATATCAAGGCATCTAATAGAATCAAGGTGAATTAAATTTAGCTATTTTAAGTCCTAAAAAGCATGTTTTCACTCTTAAGCACAATTAAAGGAGAAGTTATAAAACCATGCTATTTCATTGAATAAATGTGGGTAAAAGGTGATAAAATCCCCTAAATTCAATACAAGATAAACCGTCAAATTGGGGTTTGTCACAGTTCTGCTGAAGAAGAGGGTATTTCTTTATGTTGCAGTACTTTCTATGTATATTTAGAAATAAAAGAGACTGTGATTTGTCTTTGTTTCTGTTTTATAAGATTCTCTATAAAGTCCGCTTGCTTGGGCCTGACTCAACCTCGTCCATCTCATTCCTAATCCTTGTAAACACCGGACTCCCTTCCATTGTATGGCGTAGGTGGGGGGTTTGGACGTACACGTTGTCCTTCGTACGGGGGTCACATCTCCTAGTCCGGCATTGGTGGGAATTCCATCTCGTAGGCTCAGAACACGTTCTCAACCTGGTACACTGCCTCTACATATTGTTGCCAGTCAAGTCTTGCAAATGCGCATGCAGCCAAAACATGAGCACAGAGGTAGTGCAACGCTTGGAAGTAACAACAATCACATCTGTGATGCTCGAGGTAAACGCGAAACCTAGACTGCACCCCTACCACTACTATCTCATCCACTGTGAAGATTGAAGTAGCTCTGTCGTACGATGTCACAAGCATCTGGGAAATTCCCTCACGGTTTGCTAGTATCACTTTCTGTAGGAACTGCGAAAAAACTAGACCGCATGCAATCTATGCTTGAGCCTGTTGACCCTTGTTCACATATAATTCATTAAGGCGACGGTAGGTAGACTTGGCAATTGCATAGACCGGAAGATTTCTAGTACCCTTGAGGACGGAGTTGATACACTCAGAAAGATTGGTTGTCATGTGACCATATCGACGACCGTCATCACGGTGTTGTAGCCATTTAAGTGGCTCTAACCCTCAGATCTAGGCCATCATTTGCGGAGATGTGACCAAATTCTCGCTGCTAATTAACTCCAGGTAGCACTGCGCCTGCTCTTGCATCTTGGAATACGCTGCGTTGATCAGGTGTCTTTTGGCTTCCTTACTCTTGAAATTTGTTGCAAAGTTAGAGGTAATATGTCATACACAGTAAACATTGTGTTCCCATCCACACCCATCCTGCTCTAAAGCTACCTTTATTGCTGCATGCCTATCAGAGATAAGCAGAATTCCCGGTTGAGTCGCTATATGCCTCTTTAGATTGGTAAGAAAAAAGTACTATGCATTTGTATTCTCTCTTTCCACAATTGCGAAAGCGATGGGCAGAATATTACTATTCCCGTCCTGTGCTATGCTCATAAGAAGGGTCCCCACGTACTTACCATATAGGTGCGTTCCGTCCACTGAGACCAGTGGCTTATAGTGCTTGAAAGCTTCAACACACGACGGGAACGACCAGAAAACCTGATAAAACATGATACTGTCATAGTCTAGAGTGTTGCCAATGTAGTACGGTCGCGTTTGTAGGTCAACAATTGTCCGTAGTATGAAAATGCTTACTTAGTAACACATATAAACGACTAAAACCACAATCAATAACAAAGACAAATATGTGTGACATGCCAGTTATACCTGGGACGAAAGCTTGCAAGGCGTTGAAGTATCTCCGTAGCTAGTTGTATGACTCGTTCCAATCACCATAGATTTTGGCAATTGCCTTCTGCTTCGCGTGGCAAACCTTCTTGTATGAAATGTTGTACCCGTATGCTGACTCGACTGATCCTTGCAACACTTTTATGCAAATGGTTACATCAGCATGCACCATAGGGAATATATGCTGGCAGATGACATTGCTATCAAGTTGAGCACGATCTTGAGATATCGAATTTGCCAAGCAACTATGAGGCCCTTGGTATTTTCGAATTTCCCATAATCTAGAAGACATGGTCTTTGCAACCCGTACCATCCAACAACATTGGTCCCCAAACTGCTTGCATCGACATACATACCTACTTTGGTCCGACTCTACCACCTTGTATTTTACACTCCTGCGGATGTTATAGTTCTTAACAACAAACAACCCTATTTCTCTATTGAGAAACTTCAACCCAATCTCGAGCTCCATCTTCCCTGGCAAAGCGTAGCTGCTCGGTCTGTCTTCTGCGGTAGTCGAATTCATTGCTCCAAGATTTAAAGACAGATAGTGTGCTGGCGTGCTACTGGATACACCACCACCCCCCGCCCTACCTTTCAATTCGACATGAATTGGAGGAACTGTCTCGCGATAAAGCGGCTGGGTTTCGGGAACAGCTTCTGCTTCGTCACCTCTAAAGTCTTCGATCTCATCTTCATCAGACGTCTCTGCCATGCCATCATGATAACCTCCTTCAAATGCAACAAAATTGGAAGGGGAGGGGCGTGCATGACGATTGTCGGTAGTCTGTTCCAGCGTCACAAAGCCATTAAAGGTCAGACTACGGGCCCTACCCGTATCCCGACCCAATATGAAATCTGCTGATCCCAAGTTTCTAACACCCTCCACATTATTAGATCTAGATGAACTTCCACCAATCTCTTGAAGATTCACACAAAGTTCCAACGAATAGATGCTTCCAATGCTGCGATGATAAGAAAATATCATTGAAACATGCTGATCAGATTTAATCTGTATTTTCTGATATGCAAATGAGTTGGCTACTGCAACTGACATCCTGTAAGTCAACTTCGTGATTTTCTTTTTTCCAACCATTCCAGTATTCATGATAATCAAATTCTTCAACTCTTGCAACGATGTATGTGGCAGAATCATTATCCAAAGTGGATCGTCACAAACAAATGTAATACCTTCTGCCATATGAGAAACTTTTTCATTTGGATATATAATCATATAGATATTTTCGGAAGCTATACATACAGTAAAACCAGCACTCACAATATTTAAGAGAGAAATAAAGTAAAGAGGTTGAAGAGAGATTTTGGAATTGAAAGAGAGTGCAGGAGAATGGCTCCTTCCATGAATGGTGATACACTCCTTGGCACAAGCGTTTATATAGGAAAATTCGAGACCAATTTCGCATGCGGTACACCTTAAGTCTACCTTTTTGTGGTAGCCCCACCTGAAGTACCTATTTCATTAACGCTAAATATAAAATGATCTCTTTCCTCATTTCACTGGTGCCAGACCAGACATGACTCTGCTCCTATCAATTTCAATTCGCGTACGTTTCTCCTGAGATAATGACTAAATTTATTTTATAGATACTTCTCGTAAAATGATCCTACACATTTTCGTAAAACTTTTTTTGCATACGTATTATGAGAATTAATATATATTATTTACTTATTTATATAAAAAAGTCCATAGATATGCACATTTGACGTTTCCTTTAATTTGGGAATCATGTCCATGCCCCATGTTGCAGGTGCATTATAATTGTATCTTGAGAGTTGACATCACCAAAACAATAGAATATGAATTGATTCATCATCGCACGATATTGATCTTGATATTTTCCCACTTGATTAATAAATTTATTGTTTTTGCTTGCCACTTGTTTGTAGTAATGCTTGAATTTGAATTTAAAAAAAAAAACTTTTTTTTACCTCATTTAAAGTAATTGATATTTGTAATTTTCATTTGATTTGTAATATAATATAAAAAAATTAAAAATACTAACTTATTTTATTTAACTTTTAAATAAAAAAATTTAAAATATGAATTTATACTACTAAATTATTATTTTATAATATAATTTGGTTTTCAACTCCCAACCTTTTCTCATCATCAATCTAGGATTTAAGATTGAGTTACGTTATTTTTATCTGATTTTATCTAGCACTAATATATAGTATATCCCAAAAAATGTGTTGTAAGCTGCATCATTAGATTCTTTATTGTTTTTATTTTTAAATTACATGTTGATTGATTTATTTGATGAATTTTGATTAGCATAACTCAGGTGATTAAGCAAGGATATGCGTTTTAAATGAAAAATAAAATATGGAGAAACAAGTGATCTTAATTAAGAGAAGTTTATGCTTTAACCAAATTTTAAACTTCATACATTAGAGAAGATTTACTAGAAGTTGCAACTCTAATATGGCTTAGTCTAAATAGTCATCCCTGCTACGGTTGAAACTTGTGTTTTTCATATAGACCCTAATTGAAACTGAGTTTGCTACATTAAGTCATGTGATCTAGAGTTGGCAATGGGATAAGGAAGAGACGATTTTTGTCTTATCCGACTCTGTCGTACTATAATTCGTATAAAATTTGTCTTATTTTTATATGTAGATAGTAAAAAATTGAACCATATTCCATTTTTGTAAATATTTATTCGGCTCATGTTTGTCTTATAATTATTAAAATTTAATAAATAAAATTAAATTTCAAAATTTATATAAGGGTTAAGTATAATTTTGGTTTCTAACGTAGAGGTTGAAAATTTATTTTGTCTCTGGCCTTTTTTTCACTACAAAATAATCATAAAGGTTTAACTTAATTTTAAAACCATCCTTCTGACCAAAATGCCCCTTCCCCTTCTTCCCCAAAATCAAGCACAAGTAGAAACAGAAGCAGAAGCAGAAGCAGAACCAAAAACAACAACAACAATGAATCAACAATGTAATCAAGTAGAAGTAGGAACAGGAGCAGAAACAACAACAACAACAACAACAACAACAACAACAACAACAACAACAACAACAATGAATCAACAATGTAATCAAGCAGAAGTAGGAGCAAAAACAAGAGCAGAAACAGAAGCAAGAGCATAACAACAACAACAACAACAACAACAACAACAACAACAACAACAATGAAACAATGTAATCATGAGAAGCAGAAGCAACCAGAAGCAACAATAATCGAAAATCAATAACATAATAGAAATAGAAGCAGAAGAAGAATAGAAGCAGAAGCAGAAGTCGACGAGCCATCCGAAACCGCCATCACAGCACTGATCCGCCATCACAGCGTTGCAACCCTTTTCTTCTTCTCTCTTCGTGCTACCCTAGCACCACCGTCACAGCGCGACCTCTTCTCCTCCCTCGACTCACCATCGAAGCCTTCCCCTGTTCTTGTCTCAAACCAAAATCCACCGCCATCGAGCACCTCCGCCGAGCCCAGAGGAGCAGCGGCGAGATCCAGCGACTGAACAACGACGAGCAGCAGCGGCGGATTGGAGCAGCGCGGTGGCCCTTCCCCCTCTTCTTCTCTGAACCAACTCCCCCGAATCCCTTCCCCTTTCCACCTTATTCAACGTTTTCTTTTTTTTTTAGTTAAGGGTATTTTTGGAATAAAAAAAATTGATAAAAATGATGATTTTAAAATAAACTAGAACCTTCGGGACCATTTTATAGTGAAAAAAGGGTGGAAACGAAATAAATTTTCGGCCTCTATGTTAGAGACAAAAAATCGTACTTAACCCTTTATATAACCATCATTACATATATAACATAAATTAAAATAAAAATTTAAAAATAATATAATAGTATTAATTATTTTACATATATTATATATCCCAAGGCAGTTAGGACAGACATTACCTAAATCTGACTCCGTCCCTGTCCTATTAAAAACTCGCCCCACATCGGATGGATAATTACCTGACTCAAACAAAAAGGGATAGAATGAGTATCTACGGATTTGAGTAGTGTTGCCATTCTTACTATAATATGCAAATTAATGATTTAATGTTTGATTTGATTTTCAAATATTAAAACTTTAAAAGCATCTTCTGTTTCTGATTTTTTTTTAAGTAAAATATGGTTGGCTTTTAGAAAATATAAATAATTTATTTTTTAAATAAAAATATTTTTCTAAAAAATGTATCCAAATATATTTAAAACTTAATAAAAGTATTTTATTTTTATAAAAAAGTATTTTTATCAGTCAAGTAAAAATCAGTTTGAATTATCTTTTAAAAAAATATTTATTTGTTTTTATCTTTTTTAAAAAAATTTTTTAATAAATAAAAATTATTTTATATTTGAATAAATTTTTTAAAAAAAATTTGAATATTAAAAACATCTTTTATTTCTAATATTGCAATAATAAATTAGTGGTTTCTTTTGCAAATAAAAATATTTAATTGTTTTATATAAAAAAATAGTGGGGATCAACATAAACGGCATCTTAAAAAAGTATTAATCTAGATTCCCCTTCGCTAGTTTGCAATTTTGAGGAAAAACAAAAAACAGTGACTTTTGAAGTGAGGAGGGTTACTGATAACACCCTATGTGTTTTCGAAAAATTAAAAACAAAAAAGTATTTTATTTTTTGGTAATACCAGAAAATTAATAATTTAAAATTATCTTATCTAATTTAACATTTATAATTTTATACATGTAATATTTATAATTACATACTTATTAAATTTAAAATTATTAATTATTCTAACAATATTTAAAAATGTAAAACAAAAAAAAACTTTAAACTGTTTTAAGTTTATTTTTATTGTCTTTTAAATATTTTTATTTAGTGGATAATTTTTTAAAGTTTTACGGGATAAAAAATTGTATTGCCCTGCTCAATAATTAAAATTAAACTATAAAAAAATAACCAGGGACAAATAGTAACACTAACACAAAATAAAAAAATATATATATATATTAGTAATAATTGTCCTATTATTGTTTGTCTGTACTAACAAGTACAACAACTACCGATAGGTATGATTTTATGACATTAATTTGAAAAACAAAATTATTTTACTCAAACTTAATATTTATTTCAAAATATGCAGATTTGTAAGGTTGCATTTAGAACAAATATTGAAATTAAGAGACCAAAATTAAGAGATAAAGATTGAACTAAATTTAAATATTATATTTGATATAAAGTATATATGTCTTATACATCAGTAATTTATTTGATTTAAAATAAAAATAGAGGCTGAAATTATTAAAATATTATTATTCATGTGGCTGCATAGTTTTTAAAAGTGAACCATTGGTCGACCGAAACCATTTTTTTAGTTAGTTCGGTTGAGATTGAAAATAAATTGGCAAAACTCCGATAAAAAACCGATCAAATTGACGGTTAAATGATGAACCGTGTGAATCGGTTTAGTTTTTTAGAATTTGTCTGATCTACTAAGAATTTACTAAATGGCATCGATTTATTCATTACAGAAAAATTTCATTAAACTTTAGTAGTCGCTCACGGCTCACCCCTATCTTCTCCTGAACGAGCTTCAACCGAGCCTCCCACTTCTCAGGTCGGCGTCGCTCGCGTGCAAAGAACCCACGGGCACCTTCGTTTTCTCGCCGAAGTTCTTCATTTCTCTGTTGTCGTTGTCTTCTTCTTGGCGTTGTGATGGTTCGTTCTCTCCTTGGCATCTCTCCTCTTTTATCTCACTCTCTCCACTACTGTTTTACTGTTTTGAGTCATTTTTCTTGAGTTAAATGTTTTCACATTTTGTGACTTATGAGTTAATTTTGTTTTTGTTAATGGTTAATTTTCTGAGTTAATTGTTGATTGTTGTTAATTTTTAATAGAGTTGATTTATTGTTAATTCCGAGTTAGTAAAGGTCTGTTTTTGTTTTGAGTTAATGGGAATGTTTTTGTTATAACCATAGTTCTAAAAATTGGGTCGAACTGGCCGGTTGAACTGGTCCAATCGAAAACCGGCGATAAAAACGATTCGATCAGCAGCTAATAATTGCCCATCCACGAACCGCTCAAAAACCGATGAACTGGCCAAGAACCGACCGTTCTTAATAAACGGCACGGTTTTAATTTAAAAAAAAAAAAAAAGAAAACCCACGTTCAGCCCCTTCACTCACTCACCCCCATTCCCCCAACACACCCTCCTCACACGTTCCTCTTCAGAGCTTTTTGGTTTTGCCCTCAAACAAACCGTAGCCATCTAACCTCCACCAACGCCGCAGGGAGTGAGGCACTACCGCCGTCCGTCGCGCTGTCGTCGTGCTCCAGGTCTCCAACCCCTGTTCAGTCTCACAGTCTCACCAATTGCAGCTTCTTCCTTGCGATCGACATTCGCGTATGGTTTTCGTCTGCTCAGCCGCGCTTCTACCGTCGTCAGTCGTCGTGCTCGTCGCCTGATCGCCAACGTCCGTCGCCTGATCGCCATCGTCCGTCGCACTCAACTGCTCTTCCTCACACTCTGCCCAAACTGCTCAGATCGAAGGTAATGGCTTCTCTGCTCACTCCTCCATGCCGCGCGCCTCCTCCACGTCACCGGAGCCCTTGGTCCTGAGAGTCTCGTGTTCGATTGTCACGGCGGAGGGCCATACACCGACGTCGCCGACGGCCGGATTCTAAAGCGGGAAGGAGATGAAGTTGGTTGGACTTAGTTTGCTGTCACCTCTTCCAATAGGTATCAAAATGTGAACTGGTTTCTAAAATGGTGAACTTTATGTGAATTTGAGGGTTGATATGCCTTAATTTTTGTTGAAAATAGTGAGTATTCAAATCGGTCTAGATTTTTTTGGAGATTTATTAGTTTTAGAATCAAAAGTGTTGTTTATTGTGTTTTTGTGTTCTGAGTTTGCTAGTGGTAGAAGACTTGATATGAGGATTTGGACACCTTAATGAATATTCGTTCTCTGTTCTTAGTTCTGATCAGAACATTGATATTTTTGGGAGAATTCTGCTAGTGCTACTAATTGAAATTTGAATCCTTGAATGATTAGCTCTGTTTTGGATTGAATGATTACTGATTAGTTGATTCATTTTAGTCCTGTTTTTGTTCTTTGTATTGTTCTGTGTTCTTGCTTTGAATGATTAGCTCTGTTCACTGCTGTTGTACTAAGCTGGGCTGAAAAAAATTGTGCTGAAATTGTCCTCAAAACCTGAAATTTTTATAATCTTTGTTAATCTTTGGAAAAGTTTTTTGCTGCTGCGAAATTTTTTATTGTGTTTTAATTGTTCGTGTTGTGGCTCTGTTACTTTCAATTGTTGTTGTTGTTGTTGCTTTATTTTAAATTTTAATTGGTGGTGTTGTTTTAATTCTAAGTCATTCAATTTTTCTATTAGATATTATGCCTCTAGCTTCATCAATGATTAATTGAACTCTAATTCATTATATTGCCTCTAATTCATTTGTCTTAGCTAAAGGTAGGATATATGAATTTTTAAATATGGTAATATGGTGATAAAGTTTTATTTATCTGAGTTTTGGCAAAATGCTAGACATTAAAGTTTGAATAATATTTTGATGTTTGTATTTTTTTGGGTGTTTATTTATAATTTATTTATTATTTTATTATAAAACGATTTTTTCGGTTAAATCACGGTTGGACTAGTAAACCAGTGAACCAGTGATTAGAACGGTTCGATGACCGGTTCGATTTTCAGAACCTTGGTTATAACATCCTCCACCTCATTCAATTGCGCTTCAAGCTCTTCGATTTTTCTTTGCTGATTAATTGACGCTCTCTTTGCTTCGGCTATCTGCATACAAAGAAAACATCGTTTATGGTACTTTGTCTCTCTAAAACTAAAAACAAATGCAATATTTGAAAACAAATATTCAGAAATTATTCCTCAAGAACATTCACGTTTATAATCCGAGCCATTTAGTAACAATTCTTCTTTCGGAGGACTCAAGATGTGGAGAGTCTGGGCCTCCAATCCCCTAATCCATTGAAATTTTAGGATTTTGGTTAGTAGGTGCAATCAGTATGCTCAAACTTCATTATAGTTATTATCAAAATTTGTAGTATTTTTTTTGTCTTACTTTGTCTCAAATGTGAACTATTTGAAATTATATATTAAATTTTTAATAATTTTATTTGAGTAAATAGTCAAATTCATTCATGAAAGATCATTTGTTCTCCAAATTGGTCTGTGAATTTTTTTTAATCAAATTCGTTCTTTAAAAATTTTAAGTTAATCGCGTTGGTCTTTTCGTCACTTCCTTTGACGACATCAAAATTTGCTGGTATTACACGTTAGGTGATACTACAGCATACGTCTATAAGTCTTAATTGGCTGCTAAATGGTAAGTTTATGAAATTATATCAAATTAAAACCTAATTGAGGGGACCTTGAGGCATTGGAATCCCTCAATTTGGGGTTTATTTGATCTAATTTCATAAATTTATCATATTAGTCGTCAATTAGGACTACTAGGTGTGTTGTGGTGTTACTTAACGTGCCACATCAACAAACTCTAATGCCGTTAATAACGGAGGTGATTGAAGGACTAACATGAACGAGTAATCTTTCAAGGACTAATTTGATATTTTGACCATTTACTCAATTTTATTTTATATTTAAATCGGATTAACCACAGTTTGATCTCAGTTAGACAATTGAACCATTGAACCAATCACTTGACCGGTTTGGTTTTCATAGCCTTGGTTAGCAATTAAAAATTATCTAGACAAATTTGACTAAATTGTCATCTAATAATTCTCTACTATTAATTTCACGTGAACGTAACTGAATGTGAGTTTTTATCACGAGTGAATCTATTCCAATAAAAACCATAACCCATATCAAATCACTTCTCAAACAAGTGTTATCGAAAAGTGTGCCTGCCCTATCTTAACATGGTGTCCACTTGCTGACATCAGCAGATTCCCATTTCACACTTTTCTTCTGCCATTCACCGTCATGCATTTTGGTAGCCATGTATCTCCTGCTTTTTTACATTTTTATCTCGATTGTTGGAGCAAAGAAAATTAAATTAGTCATCTAACCAGTATTTTCTGCCCACACATTATCAAAATGAATTGCTAATTTGTAATTTCATATTGAATTTGTAAATCTAATAGTATAGTAAAATCATGTGTAAGAGAAAATCAAATTCTTAGTGTTGTGGCTGGGTTATATTTGAAGATAGTGTTTTTATCCTTGGAGGTTTATACTAGGAACCATTACTTTTGCAAAGGTCATGCATGCAGTTTTAGGGTAGATCTACTCACTTTTTTTAATAAGATTTTTTTTACTCATATAATTTAATGTCATGTAAAATATAGGTGGAGCACTGTAGATTCTCATTGTTGCATATAATTGAATGATGTAAAGTAAGATATTTCCTTCATTATTTCAGTTGTCTCAGTCTTTGACACAGAAAAAAATCACAAGAGGATAGTGTGAAGGCAGATTGTTGCGATGGATCTACAAGGCTTGCCTGCGAGTCATGGATTTCACATGCCTGCGGAGTGGGAACCTCACACTCAATGTTGGATGGGTTGGCCTGTGAGTTGCATAATTCACACTCTTCTATTCTTATTTTTCTTAAAGCAAATAGACACTTCACAGCACCAAAAGTAATCACAAGGTTCAATTCATGGTCATAGCTTTGAACATGGTTTCACACATCTCTCATCACAGATGGTTGTTATTGAGACATGACACAAATATAGGAACATAGAGATTGTAAATTTGTGTCCACTATAGAAAATATATGAAACTAGTGTCTTGAGACTCTCAATTTTGTGTACCTGTCTCTTTGTATTTGTGTCGTGTTTTAGCAGCCCAAGGCAGCCTTGAAAAACTAGTGAAACAGTGTTTGGTGGTGGACTTTTGGGGTCTTTTGGTGATTGTTATGAGTACTAGGTTGGTGTTATTTGACAGGAACGCCCAGATAACTGGAGAGAGAATGCTGTTCCTGCTCAAGATGTGTTTGCCAAGGTAGCATCTGCAATCTCAAGATTTGAGGATGTAACTGTTTGTGCTAGTTCTGGCCAGGTTGGTTGAAGTTGTTTGACATTTTCATTATTTGGCTAGTATCTTGAGGAGTGGATTCAGTTGTTTCTGATGATATGGGGCTTTTGATGCTTGAAATTTCTTTGCCATTTTAGTGGGAGAATGCCAGGAGAATGCTACCTGAACATATCAGGGTCGTTGAGATCAGCATGAATGATTCTTGGTTTCGTGACACCGGACCAACTGTGAGTTTTTCTCCTTATACATGGATGAGTTTTCTGATCAAGTCAGATACTAGATGTTTGGATTTCTACACATGCAGAATTTTCATTGTTGACAAAAATTTTCTCTGTTTTGTTCAATAGTTTGTTGTGAAAAGATCAGAGTCTGTAAAGGCAGAGCAAACTATTGCAGGAATTGACTGGAATTTTAATAGCTGGGGAGGTAAGCACTTAAGACCTTTGATATTGGGCGTTCTATTCCCAAACAAAGACTGTTTCTTTTGTGGAATGAATAAAGTACATATGATTTGTTGATGTTATGTCTTCATTATTGTTAGTTCAGCTAATGGAGTTTATAAATCTTTTCCAGGGTTAGAAGATGGATGTTATACTGATTGGAGTTTGGACATCCTTGTTGCTAGGAAGGTGTGTGTAGTTAAATATTTAACATTTTTATTTTTGTCATCTTTTACTCTATTGCAAATGCCTACATGACTTCGCTATCATCATATGTTTGCTAGATTTTGGCAATTGAGAGGGTTCATAGATTTTCACATTCAATGATACTTGAAGGCGGAAGCATACATGTTGATGGAGAAGGTAAGAGTTGTTGGCTTGCTGAATTTTTTAAAAAAAAATATATAAATTCCTGGTTTTCTTGTTGTTTAATATAAATTCCCCCCTATTATGAGGAAATATACACTTTTGATAATTGATGTAAAGTAGACAATGAGTCTGCTTATTAAATGCTATTAGGTTGCTCTTAAACTTCTCTAAGATGTAGTTTCATAGTGCTAATCCTTTCATAAATTAAGTGCTAACTAGGCAGGATGATTGTTTATATGTAATTATGTTCATGAACTTGTGGTTTAAGTTTATTCTTTCGTTTCTATATGTTCTGAGATCAAATGAACTGTGCTTGAATATAATGCTCTGTAGCTATATAGCTTACAAAATTTATAAGTTCTTCTTTTAACTTCAGCAACCTTTTCTTGCTTCAGGTACTTGCCTTACCACTGAAGAGTGTCTCTTGAACAAGAACAGAAATCCTCATATGAGTAAGAACCAAATAGAGGATCAACTTAAGACATATCTTGGAGTCAGCAAGATTATATGGTTGCCCCGTGGATTGTATGGTATATAAACTTGTTGCTGATCTTTTAGACTAAGAATCTTCCTATGAATTGATATTATAATGATCAGAATTTTGAATTTGGTGTAGTCAAAGATTTTTGTAAAGACCATTTATCATGAGGTGCAGTATATGTTCTGATATGGATTGGTGTTTGGATAAGAATAACTCCATTTATGAATAAAAGCCTCGTTTCATTTGTCATAAAAAATGGGCCAATCTAATATGCAGCTTAGTATGCAATATAGCTTAAGAACAAGTTGTACACCCATTTAATGATACCACTCTGGTTCAATAAGTTCAAATCTGAATGTGTGTGTTTTCTAATGCACATTCTGTCTGGAAATTAGTATCTTGTTATTTTGAATATGCTTTTGCTGGTAAATTAAAGACTCCAAAGCTTCACTATTATCGTCTACACATTAGTACATTTTTTTTTCTGCAATGTAATGTTATTATTACATTTATACTGATTAAAGCAATTTCTGCGCTAGGAATCTTATGCTCTTATGTAGAGATGATGTGAAAAATATTGTGATACAAGTTTTAGGTTCAAAGTGATACTTAGATGTTATTCATTCCCTAAGATCTGATTGAGAAGTATGCTGCTTTTGTACAGGAGATGATGATACTAATGGCCATATTGATAACATGTGCTGTTTCACTAGGCCTGGTGTGGTTTTGCTGTCTTGGACTGATGATGAAAGTGATCTTCAATATGAAAGATCTATGGAAGCCTATTCTCTGCTTTCTAATGAAACTGATGCCAATGGTAGAAAATTTGAAATCATTAAACTCCATGTTCCTGGACCACTATATATGACAGAGAAAGAGGCAGCAGGAATAGTTCAGGTAAGCATCCAAGTTCATATTTCTTGTCTTGTCAATAAAAAATATAATTTCTTCAAAGTTGGATATTATAAAAGAAAGGTATCATCTTATTATTTTATTTCATTTGAAGACTTATGCTAATATTTTGCAAGATTTAATACAAAGTTTTGTCACCATCTATAACAATTCTTGATGTATTGAGGCCATTCTGTTTCTTAATGGGAAATTGATTGGGCATATATCAAGTCATAGCCCTCTATTTTGGTTAATACTAAGTTCTAATGTTGGATAGTATCTACCAAGTATTATGTGTGATGTTTCTTTGATGGAATTTCTCTCTGTTTATATGGAAAATTCAGAGATATGAACCAGTTCTGTTTTGTTAGAATGTGGTGGTTTGTGATCAGGTGTACAGTTTAAATTGAGATATCCTGTTTCTTTTGATGACTTTGCTAACTGATTATACCAAAAAACTTGTCTACCAAGCTTAGAGAAATGTTGATGACTGAAGTGATGAATTTAATTTACACACTTCTGACTGAAATTATTCAATATTCATGCAACTGCTGTTGAATCAGTTCACTCAATGTCTTTTCTGAACTTCTAATATAACTATTTTTTTCAGGGTGATGATGGTAAGGCAAGACTTCCAGGTACTAGGCTTGCTGCTTCCTATGTGAACTTTTACATTGCAAATGGAGGTATCATTGTACCACAATTCGGAGATAAGAAGTGGGACGATGAAGCTGTTCGAGTCCTATCAAAGGCCTTCCCAGATCACAAAGTAAAACTGCTTGTTAAAATGCTATTTTTGTTGAAGAATGTTTCACCAAATGGTTACCTTTCAGAGTGAAATATTATTTGCAATAATTACTTCAGCTTTCGCGAATCAAGGCGTTATCCTAAACATCTGGAAGAATACCAAATTTGAATACCTAAGAGTCTATTTGGTTTATGTATTTTATTTTCAATGTTTTTGGTTTTCAAAATTTTTTGGAAGAAAAAATGAATACAGTACAAGAACAAAATTTGTGTTTTGTTCTCTCTCTCTCTCTCTCTCTCTCTCTCTCTGGGGTTCTTGATGTATTTTTTTGGTTACTGACATTCTTAATTGTGGCTAATATCTAGGTTGTTGGAATCGAAGGTTCAAGGGAGATTGTTTTAGCTGGTGGAAATATACACTGCATTACTCAGCAACAACCAGTCTTTTGAGCAAAGTACTGTCAACGTTTGTTCACATGAGTGTTGTATTTGCATTGAAATTTGTAGTCTCTGGATCATTGATTAAACTGCTTGGTTCATTCCATTAATCTTCAAATGATTGATCCACATAGAGGCACAAAAGTGTGTTTAAGTGCATTGAAATAAAATGTAAACTGGCATTTTTCAAGTTGGAAAATCTAAATGAATGAATAAATTAGAGATTTCTAGTTTTTACTTTGTAAAGGTACTTGAATGCTTCCAACTATGATATACCATGTATCTATGAATTTTTTTTTTTCATTTTTCAACTCAAGTCGTCCCTCAGGTGTTGTTATAATTGAATTTCATGTAAGTTTGGTATGTTCTGTTGAAGCAAAATCTTTAAAGGATTATACAATATGATCCTTAAAGTAGAATCAAATTTCTTCTTAAATCTCTTAATCTTTAATGTAGTTTAGGATAGTTCTATTTAGGCACAGATGCATCTTAGCTAAATCACCTGATAAATTTACCAACTATGAATGAGGTCTTACGTTTAAAATAGATATAGAAGAGAAGTTGCTATATGATTTTAGATTGATTATCACGTACAATGGAAATAGAATTGTGTTCTAACTTCTAACCGTCTATTTCATTATGTTCGTTTAACTCGTAAAATACAAAATGGAATTACTAATTGGAGAAATCAATTTTCTTTTCATAAAGTACTTTATTCATACAATGATATTTATTTTTTTGGGTCAACTATTCATAGTACATAGAAAGTAAGATAATTAATTCTTTTGAAAACTTTGGCTTGGTCTGGCTAAGTTTCAAACTTTTGGTAAGGTTTCAATTAAAGTTTGAATTCTGACCGTGACTAAATCATTAAATTGGGCCAAATAAAAGTTAGGCCAATATCCTTAAATATATTTCAGAAAAAAAATAAAAAGAGCAGCACAGAAAATTCAATAATGGTTGACTTGGGGACTGGGGTGGAGTGTAACGGAAAAAATCCATCCAAAGAAGAAGGGGCGCCCAAAAATAAAAAGAAAACAAACAGGTGTTTGGTTCAGATTCCAGAATCGCGCGATCCAAGAATTGGAGCTCACTCAGCTCAAAATAAAAAAATAAATAATAATAATAATAATAATAAATTGAAAGAAGCCTGAGACTCACACAAAACACACGCATATAAAATTACAAATCTCTCGTTACTCAAAAATTTGACGTGGAATCAGGTCTTCGAAATTCGACTTCTGGTTTTGGACACCTGATTTCAGTTGGTTACATTACATTACGTTACGCTCTAATAGGGAGAGAGATAGAGTGGTGTTATAATAAGAAGAAGAAGAATGGGGTGTTCATTTTCTGGTTTGAACGCACTTTACGATTCCGTTAACGGAGGCGGAGATGTTTGGATCAACGAGAACCGGTTCCGTATCGTCAGGCAGCTCGGTGAAGGTGGCAACGCCTATGTCTTCCTCGTCAAGGACGTTCCCGCCGACAACGTCTCCGGCGGTTTCTCCTCCAAGCTCAAACAGTCCTCTCACATTTCCGGTTCGCTCTTTTTCTCTTTTCTCCTTCACTTGTCATTGCTTTGAATTGTGCTGTTTCGTTGCTGTTTTCTGAAATCGGCATTGTCTAATAGTATCGATGATGGATCAGATCTGCGTGATCTGTGTGAGTTTGGTCATATTGCGTTATGATGTGCGATTCTTTTTGGATCTTCGAAGCCGTTTTGTTCTCCGATTTTTGTCGGTGCCGTTCGATCTGGTGAAGTTAATTGCTAATTCGAGCTTCCTGCTTCTTGTATCTGTAAAATGCTGCCGCTTCGATTTGGAAGAGAGTTGTGTGTGTGCGCTATTGTTCATTTCTGTAATTTTGAAAGTAGTTGTGGTAAAATGATACTGTTTGTCCCCTTGGTGATTGATACGGATTGTTTTGTATATTTCCTTGCTCATTCAAGGGTTGGAAATAGGGGTTTCTATTGCATTTTGTCAACTCTAAGTTTGAATCTGATAATCAGGGATGAAGAAAGTGCTCTTTCATTGTTGTAATACTTGTCTTTTTATAAGATTCTGAATAGGTGGCACACATAATTTGATTCAGCGGAGTGAAATTGATACATTGCTGATGTGTTTTTATGTAGAGGACGGAACATATGCTATGAAAAAGGTCCTCATCAAGAGCAATGAGCAGCTGGAGTTGGTCAGGGAGGAGATCCATGTTTCATCACTGTTCAACCACCCAAATCTGCTCCCGCTTCTCGATCATGCAATCATTTCTGTCAAGGTAAGTAGTTACAGCAGCAGTCAACACCCGTTCCTCTCCGAATCATATCAAAAACATAAATTCATCAAAACAAGAAAATGGTTTGTTTATTCAACCTCCATATTTGTTCTTTAGCTTTGGCTATGTAATTGGATTTATGTCCTGAAGTTGAAAACATGCTATCTGCTGGGTTTGGAATTCAGCAGTTTCCAGATACTATGTATGAAGGCTGTAGAATCCAATGCCTTCTAGGGGATACCTTCTATGGGCACTTGAACTATGCCTTGACAAAAAAAAAGCATTCAGCTGTCAGTATTTGGTGTTTTATTTTAACCGGTTTAAACTGAAAGTAATTCATCTTTCCTATGTGCACTTTGAATGGAAAAAGGACGGGTATCTGGTTTTTCTTGTGGATGCTCATCAAAAATTCTTTTGAGATATGTGATTGCGAAGGGATTAGAATGAGACTCTCAAAGCTTTTCAATGTAATGGGATAGAGATATGTACCAAGTGAGATCCTGCATATCATGGCAAAGTTGATTCTAGTCTATTATTCAACCTTTTAAAATTGGATTATTTCGATAAGAATTGCTTCTTGCTTATGGTATTATGTCTTTGAAAACATAATATCACTACTAATGGTGCTATTTTACAAGGACCTTTATCTATTGCTGCTACAAGATCTGGTTTTCCAAACTTGGTTGGAATTATGTATAAATTGTGTGGTATGATGTGGCATTGCTAGTGTAGTTTCTTAATTGTTCTAAGTTGATAAGTGATAATTTCACTACATGGGAATGAAAATGATGTGAATTGCAACTTAATTGTTCCTTCCCTTGTTACAGTTGTTGTGCTTTTATATTTATGTTGAACATGGCCCTTTTGTTGGCAGCCTACTCCACAAAAATCTTGGAACCACGAGGCATACTTGTTATTTCCACTTCATTTGGATGGAACACTGCTAGATAATACCAAGACAATGCAAGCCAGGAAGGAATCCTTTCCTACCTCGGATGTTCTTCAAATCTTTCGACAGGTAAAAGAACTTTCTTCTGTCATGTAATTGGCTTATTATAACCAGGGATCAGGTATCTCAAGCATTATAGTTGCAATTCAAGATTTTCAGCACATGATACTTTTTTTTTTTGGATAAAAACATATGTTACTTGTTTGACATCTATTGTATCCTTTTCTGATTGTCATGAATTTCATATATGTATTTACCTAGTAATTCTTTGGAATAGGTTATTTTCTCTGTTAAGAATCAAATTGAAGGATAAATATGGACATCTCTGGCCTATACTGCTTTTATACTACTTTTACATTTAGAATCTAAGAAGCAACCTTTCTTTTTTAAAATAAAAAAATAAAAAATAAAAATATTAGTTTGATTCAATATACACTTCTTTATATTCTAGAGTTCTTTAGTACTCTAAACTGACAAAAGTTTGATTTCTTCTGAAATCCTTTTAGCCCTGACAAATCAACTCAACAGCTTTGTGCAGGACTCAAGCATATGCATGGTTTAGATACTCCATATGCTCATAATGATGTCAAACCTGGTAATGTTCTCATAACACATAGAAAAGGACAACCGCCTCTTGCCATACTCATGGATTTTGGCAGTGCTCGTCCTGCCAGGAAGCACATTGGTTCCAGATCAGAGGCACTCCAGTTGCAGGTGCTTTGTTCAGCCCCCTTTTTTTTTCTCTCTAAATTTTTTTATAAATGAAATTCATGCATTGTGCTAACCGCATATTAGATTTATTGATTTATTGATGCTTTTGCCCCATTTGTAGTTTGTGAGCTTGTATTTCCTAATATTGTAGAAACTAGGCTTATATGCATCAGCAGGCTAGTGTGAGATCATTTTGATTTTGTTACTCCACATAATAGCTTCTGTTCCATTTGTAAATACTCAATTGCTTATCTACATTCTCATTCGGGTTTTACATGTATGGGAGGATTGTGTTTCAATTTCAGTCATCTGACCTTCTCTTTTCCTATTTTTTGTCTTCCTGTGTAGGAATGGGCAGCTGAACACTGTTCTGCCCCTTTCCGAGCTCCGGAGCTGTGGGAATGCCCAAGCCAAGGTGATATAGACGAGAGGACTGATGTTTGGTCACTAGGATGCACATTATATGCAATAATGTGAGAATTGATTTTTCTTTTGTATGTGTTTAAGCTTTATGTTTAAAACTTTTTACAATTTTGCTGCCTTAATGGCATTACACCATGCATCTGTTGATGTACTTGAGTTATGCAACCCCACGTCCCTATTGACAGTGAATACTAAAGAACAAACTCATGTGCAAGCCATCTGTGCATAGATTATTGATTTGGGCAATGCTCATGATCAAAAGATAGAAACACATGAAGTGAAATCTGCTGGCTCTGCACTTTAGTTTTGTTTTGTTTTGCTATCCAAGGGTTGTTCCTTGACATTAACCATTGATTTGGCACTCCACCGAAGTCCAATGGCAGAGTTGTTTACTGTAATGAGAAAATAAATGCGTTAATTTGTAAGATAATACAGTGTAATAATTATTATCACTTGATTGATTTTTGCAGGTATGGGGTATCTCCATTTGAATATGCACTTGATGAGCCTGATGGAGACCTCCGATCAGCTGTTTTAAATGCTAAAATCAAATGGCCAACTGAACGTAAGTCTCAATATCCAGACGCTCTTCATCAGTTTGTATCGTGGATGCTTCAGCCCCAGATTGCTGTGCGGCCCCGGATAGATGATATTGTTATTCATGTTGATAAGTTGATTGCAAAGTTCTCTGGTTGAGTTACTTTCGGAGAGATTTAAGAGAACAGTTGAGGCATCGTTACACATTGCAGTTGTTAAAATTTCATGTGCCTTCCCTATCTATTGAGATAGATAGAAAAGGAATAGTTCCCTGCCTTAGTTTTTATGTGTATCTTTATATTTTTTTTGTGGTAGTCTAGGTAGTCGGGCATTGGGCTTAATTATTATTTCGGTAATTTATACATAATTTTGTCTATTGTAATTTATGAAATGGCCAGTCTCCCTGTAATCTTCAGGATTCATGCGCATAAATGGCATATGGTTTATTTACTTATTTATTGATGTGTTCTTTTCATTTTTAGCCTCATATTTTCGCTCACCTAGTCACTTTCCCAATATCCGGACGAGTCAACGGTCAAGTCTGTGTTTAACAGCTTTATTGTGGTTCTACGGGTATA
Organism: Arachis hypogaea; assembly: GCF_003086295.3. Lineage (NCBI taxonomy): Eukaryota > Viridiplantae > Streptophyta > Magnoliopsida > Fabales > Fabaceae > Arachis > Arachis hypogaea. The sequence continues at coordinate 131,038,332 of NC_092046.1, forward strand.
ACAGTTCGGCTAACAAATTAACTAACTGACTTCTGCCAACTCATTATTGCTAACTGTATCTAACTACTTTGTATCTTTTGCTGCATTAACATATATATTAGATATATAATTATTTATTTATTTTTATCTAATAGATTAAATTATTTTGCGATAAATAATTTTATAGTATGAAATTAAAATTTTTGTGACAGAAAAATTTAAATTTAAATTTTTGTTAGTCTATTCTTTTGAATAAAGATAGAATTTTAGTATAAAACAAAAATAAATTTATGTATAATTTAGCTTCAAAGTTCAAACACAAAAGAAACTGTTATGCAAGTAAATTTATAAAATATATAATTATTCATATGTATTTATTTATTTGATGGTTTCAAGTTTCTTAAAAAGGTAGTTTTATGACAATATATTTAGAATATTTTAAGAAGGTATAAGGAGCATTCACACATTTTCTAGTGGAAAAAAGTCAATAAATCACTCCATAGATGTTACCTTCTCCATCAACATGTATGCTTCCACCTTCAACGGGCTTCAAGTATCATTGAATTTAGAAACCTATGAGCCCTCTGAATTGCCATTTGCCAAAATCTACAAACAAATTTAATGGTGATTAAAAAAAGATTTAATTAACATGATATGATTATTATTAGTTGATTCAAAATTTTTTAATAATTTAAAATAAATACATTAAAAATTTAAATTTTTTGTATTTTTGATAAAAACTTTTTAAATTTATAATAGAGAAAATTGTTCAAACTTAGAGAAATTGGATTGCCAAGGAATTGGGATTCAATCACCTAAGATTGTCAAGAGATCAATGAATGCATTGATTGAGGAAGAGATGATAATGAACTTGATCCGGAGAATGCAATATCTCTTGATCCCAATGCTTTTTTGATCTTTTATTTACTTTATGGTTATTTACACTTTCTGCACTTTACTTTCTTATACTTTACTTTTCTTGCCATCTACTTTTCTGCATTTTATTGCATTCCTTTACTTTGTGTAATTTACATTTCTTGTTTGATTATCACTCCAATATGAACTGTCTAACTAGAACAATCAACTATCTATTGTTTGCTTAATCCGTTAATCCTCGTGGGATCGACCTCACTCTTTAGTGAGTTTTATTACTTGATACGATCCGGTGCACTTGTCAGTAATTATTGCGGAGAATTAATTTTTTCGTATCAGTGATGTGCTAAGATAAAGAATAAATGGGGTTAAATAGGGCTCAAAGTTGGTTTGCAAAGGATGATGAAAAGGTAAAGCTATTTGGGTATGTGAGCTTTAGTGAAACAAGGCCTCAATCACATAAATGCATTCATACATTAAACAATCTTAGAGACAATAACACACCAAAACAAAATATATTGGTTGATAAGATGCAACCAATCAAATAGGTTCAAAATCTCACTAGGTTTGTGTGTTCGAGCTCTAGAACCGTGTTCCAAAATAAATTTCTTCAATCAAGTTCAACAAAAATCAAGAATTTTAATTCAAATTAGTGAAATGCCTCGAAAAAATTTTCTTGGAAAAGAAATCATTACTCTAACCAAGTAGTCCTAGTAGGAAAGAAGTGGTAAAATATGCACAAACTCTAACTATAATGCAATCTATCATGCAATTCAACAACTAGCTAACAAAGAAGATTAAGAATTGGTGTTGAAAAAGGAAGTAGCTACCCACGAAAGTCGGTCCTCGACCTCCCCACACTTAAAGATTGCACCGTCCTTGGTGCATGCAAAGAAAAACAAGGTGGATGGGTTGCTACAACTGATGAGCTTCTTCAAAAGATTGTGCGGAGGAACTTGTTTGTCGCCCCATTTAGAAGCTTTCCTTTTCCCTCTTGGTGGCCAGCCTGAAATGAGAGAAAAAGGAAGAAGATTAAGCCCAAAAACAAAGACATCAAAGCAAATAAAACATAGGTGGGGTTAATGCCAAAGAAGAATGGAGTACTCAACTACACGGTAGCGACAACATGTAAGGGAAAAAGCAATATAAGTGAATGGCATATCAACTAATACTTGATGCAAGAGTAAAATCAAAGCATAAATAAATGGCATGAAGAGCACACTCGGAAGCATCAAGTTCAAACAAGAATTGGCACAAACAAGATTAGTGATAAGTATGAGAGCATTTGGTCCCATCATAACTCAATGAAAACGAAGCACAAAAATAAATGATAATGAGTTAGAAAGGACTAAAGTACTAATCTTGTGGGTGGGGCAAAAGTTACAAATAATAAGTAAGAAAAAGTAGGTTATGAAAGGCAATGTGAGTTCATATCAATGCTCAAAGAATGCAAGTATCAATAAAGGATTAAGCATTGATTTAAAAGTGTCATCACCCAGCAATACCAAACAAGTCACGAAGCACCAAAATAAAGCAAGAGATATTCCACAGTTGAGTAAGAAAATTCAACACCAATGTTAAAACGACAAACTTAGAAAGGAAAATAAGAACAAGCAACAAAGTTAAAATGCAGGAAAGTAAGTATGCAAATGCAGTAACAAAAGAAAATAAAATAAGAGAAAAATGAAAAGTAATATTTTAAAAAGAGTGAGAAAGGGGAGAAAAGAAATAAGAAAGGGAACAAGGAAGAAGGAAGAAGAAGAAAGAAGAAAGAAAGGAGGAGAAAAAGAAAGAAGAGAGAAATAGGAGAAGGGAGACGACGCGGATGCGTCGACCACGCGCACGCGTGGAAGGCAACAACAACTTATGATGCGTGCGTGTCACCCACGCGTACGCTGATGCCTAGGCATCTTAGGCTAGTTTCACAAGCCTTTTTCATTTGTTTTCATTTGGTTTCATGCACTTTCTTAAGCAATAAGTAAGTATTTGGATAAGAATTGCATGCATATCTTGATTCAATCAAACATGGTTAATTATGTGCATTTTCGTGAGATTTATGCAAGATTTACTTGATGCTATGAATGATACAAAATCTTGTGATTATGGCAAGACTTTGATGCATTTGTTTGGTAGATGATAGGTGAGGAGAAGCAGAGGAAGCAACGTTGGTGGCCAAAGTTGGCTCACCAACATTGCCTCAAACGTTGCTAAGAGGAGGAGGAAGCAACGTTCCAAGGCTTGATGTGCAACGTTACAAGAAAGGGTGTCCAATGTTGGTGGGAACGTTGGTGAACAAATGTTACCACCAACTTCTTCGATAAAAATCTCAAATTGAAGTTGGAAAATTTTGCTGTGACACATACGCGTCGATGTAAAAGTGAATTTTAGCCAGTCTCGCACACGCATGGGCGACGCACACTCACAAAATGCAGTTTTGACGTGTACGGGTGGGCGACGCGTACGTGTGACTAGACGAACGTTGGTGCACCAACATTGAGACAAACGTTAGTGGCAACGTTCAGAGGGGATTTTGCATGCAACGTTTGAGCCACCGTTTACACACAAACATTGCTCACCAACATTATCACCAACTCCAATTCAAATTGGCACCCATGCAAGTATGAACGTTAGCTTGCCAACGTCCTTGTCAATGTTACTAAATTCCACTCCTAACTTGCTTCAACAAAGGCCAAAGCCCATATCCAAAGACTTGAAAACTGAATGGGGAAAGTGTATAAATAGGATAGAATTTGAGTTAGAAAGAAGGCTAGGAAGTAGGGGACCCTAATTGGGAAACCCTGAGAAGATTTTCTTTTGTATTTTTCTTCCTTTACGTACTTTCTTTTCCTTTTTGTTTTGATTGAGCAATGATGAACTAAACCCCCATTTCATTAGGGGGAGGAGCTCTATTGTAATCCTAATGAATGAACTTCTTCTTCTTCTTCTCAATCCTCTTGTGTATCTATAGGATATCTTCTGTTTTGATTGAGATTCACTCACTCTGGAAGGGGGTTTGAGTCAATTGAATGCTTGTGTGAGTCTCAGAATGGGAATCATAAGCATTAGAATTGGAGCTCTATCCTTCACAATTCTCTTGACTAACACTATTCGGGAGGAATTGAGGTCTTGAGAATTTGTGTGGCTTATGGATAAGAGAATGCACTTAATCTCTTCTCATGATAATAAGATCAAGGAATTGGCAAGATTGATTGTGATTAGAGAGATTGGATTGCCAAGGAATTGGGATCCAATCAATTACAATCCGCCATAGATCTACTCATATGATTGAGAAGGAAGTTGAGACCCATTTGATTCATGATGGATTATGATATCTCCAATCCCTAATGAATCGTTCTCTTTGATTTTCTTCAATTTAGATTACTCTGAATTTACTTTAATTGCAATTGTTTACTACTTCCTTTAGTTTTTCCAGCACCCAATTTCCTTTTACAATTCATGCAATTTAAGTTTCATCACCATTTATATTCTGCCCTTTTACTTTCTTACAATCTAAGATTCAAGTCATTTACATTTCTTGCAATTTAAGATTCAGCTCATTTAAGTTTCTGGCACTTTGAGCTTCTGTCCATTTACTTTTTAGCATTAAATTCTCTAGTCCTTTACTTTCCAGCATTTCTATTTCAATACTTTACATTTTGCTGCTTTACTTTCATTGTGAATTTACCTTCTGCTCATTTAATTTCACCAAACTCTTCCAAATATTAGCTTGACTAGACTAATCAGCCAACTAAAATTGCTTGATCCATCAATTCCTGTGGGATCGACCTCACTCTTGTGAGTTTTACTACTTGATGCGACCCGGTATACTTGCCAGTAGTTTGTGCGGATGCGATTTTCCGCTATCATACGCGTCAGTCACACGTACGCGTGGAGACTGATTGTGCTCTATGCACGAAACCTGCATGGTACCATGATAAGCGATATTTATCATGCCGATATAGAATTCAATAATGGATATAATCGTGAGTATAGTCTAATCGACATTCAAACTTCGCATCAAACAATCCTACAATCTATAACCGAGAGTACTAGTCCCCCGAGTCGTCCTCCCTTGGAATTGCTAGAGCATGCATCTTATCGATTAGGAAGCCTTGTTGTGGTTCTTTTGAAGGTTTAGCAAAATAAATGGAAAACAAGCAATCAATTTTTTTAGAAGACTTGGCCTAGGGTTGGCATTAGAAATTCTATCCTTATAGTCCCGTCAATGATGACAACAATTAGGCCTTGCTTTATTTAGTTAACCCCTAGGTATAGAGGAAAATCAAATGAGAGTAACTAACTTGAGTCACAAGTCCTAGTTTTCACCTTAGGGAAATCTAGCTTTAGTGCACTCCAAGTCAATTAGCAATTTCTAATTCCAAATCAACAATTGACATAAACTATTCAACTCTTTCTAATGACTCAAACCCTATGCCAAGTAAGAAACTTTTACTCCATAACTAATGTTGGCATTTTATCAAACAATTGATGAGCAAGGAAAAAAAAGCATAGTAAAAAAATGAGAAGGAAGTAGAATTGAAAGTGCTTCAACACAAGGAACTAACAACAATTAACAAAGAACAACAATGGAAATGAGCTTCTCAAAAAATTGAAAAAATCCAAAACTACAAAGTTGAATCTAGGATCTATGAGGATTGAGCAATTACAAGCACTAATTGAGATTGGAGAAGAAGATCTATAACATGAACAAATGAATTGAGAATTGCAATGGATCTCACCAAAGTGTGATTGGAAATTCAGAAAATGGATGAAGATGAACCCTAATGAGAGCTTGGAATCTCCCTCTCTCTCTCTCTAATCAAGAGTGTAACTAACAAATAGCCAAAAAAATCTAGAACCATCTAAAAATGAGCCAAAAGTCCTTAACCCTTCAACCCTTGGTCTTCTTAAGCTCTTCCCACCAAGGCATTTCCCCCAAGATGAGATCTCCAACTGTCTCCACGCCCAGGTCACGTGACTTCTAAAAAAAAATCATGTTCGAGCATCGGCGCGTACGCACAAAGCACGCGTGCGCGCCACTGGGGCATCTTGCAATGTGAGCGGAGGCGCAACGTACGCGTGCGCGCCCATGGGGGTTATGGCTTAGCCGCTACACAAGCCGGCTCGTGGCTTGGCTTCTGGCTTTTGACTTCTAGCTGCGCAATCCACGCGGGCGCGCCAAGTACGCGCACGCGCCCTTGCTGAAGTTTCCAAAGCTCAATTTCTCATGCTCCTTTCCTTCGCGCCCATTCTCCTTCTCTCTTCCGGTTCATCCCTGCCCTATATTCTGAAACCACTTAACACACAGGTCACGGCATCGAACGGCATCAAGAGAAGATTAGAAATGTATCTAATTTTGTGCAAAATAAGCATGTTTTCATCCATGAGGCAAAAGTTAGGAAAGGAACACAAAGTCTTGTATTTTCATATGAAAAGCGTGTGGAATCATTGATAAAACCCCTGAAATCAATACAAGATAAACCCTCAAAATGGGGTTTATCAACCTCCCCACACTTAGATTCTAGCATGTCCTCATGCTTAGAGAAATGCAAGAGAAACGCAAAAGATCGAAGGATAATAGAGGTATAAGACTCATGAGGTGCAACCTAATTACGTGAATGCAACTACGACTAGTGCTACCATCTACTTGGTTAGGAACAAATCAACCTTCCTAAGATATATGCAAGCATATAGGGCACGGTGGCGGTCAATATATGGGATTCACCAATTTTTGAGCATCAAGTGCAATATATGCAACTTCGCATGAAGCATGCTCGTGAGAGCCGGGAATCATGAATTAGAGCCTTCAAACCCTCACCGAAAGTGTTTACACTCTATTCGCTCGAGTGTCTAGGGTTGATTCTCTCAATTTTCTCCTAATCATGCTTTCCAAGATTTGTTCCTCATCTAATCAATCAACATATATTTCCTGCATGCATACATCTATCATGAGGTCTTTTCTTTGGTTGTAATGGGGCTAGGGTTAAGGTAGGATGCATATATGGTTAAGTGACTTGAAATTTGAATCTTTGATAAGCTTTAAACTTTCCACCTAACCTATGACATCCTATACAATTGAGTTCTAATCTAACTACCCATTCTTCACTTTTTCACATACTCATGTATTTTCTTTTTTTTTTTTTTTCACAACACTTGTGCATTGATCTTATTAAGCTGCACTTTGCTTTAGGGCATTTTGTCCCCTTTTTATTCCTTTCTTCTCTCTTTTTTTTTTCTTTCTTATTTCTATTTTTTTCTTTCTTTTCATATTTTTTTTCTATTTTCTTTTTCATTTGTTTTTCTCATTTTATCAATGCATAAGGTTTTACATCTGACCAATACATGAGTATGTACCCAATTCCCAATATTTTCAATAACAATACAAAACTGCCCCTTTTATTCCCCCAATGTCCCAAGGTTTCCACGCTTGAATGATACTCACACACACACTAGCCTAAGCTAATCAAAGATCCAAATGAGGACAATTATGGTTTTCCGCTTTAGGCTTGTAATGTGCTAATTTAAAGAACAAGTGGGTTAAGCGTAGGCTCAATTCTTGGCTAACAAGGGAAGATAGAGGGTAAGGCTATTTGGTAGGTGGGCTAATGAAGTGATGGCCTCAATCATATAAATGCATGAATACAAGGAATAATGGATATATAGACTCAAACAAAGCAAGAATTACACTCATAGAGAGAAAACAATTGCACACAAGAAGGAGAATAAGTGACTATAAGATGTAGCCACAAAACAAGGCTCAAAGCTCACTAGCTTGTGTTCTTAACTCAAAATTCATGTTCTAAAATATAGTTCTTCAAGCAAGTTTGGCATCAAGATATTCAAAATTGGCAATGTCAAGGTTGCCCCAAAGTATTAGTTTCCTAAGAGAGAGTTTCATTGTTCCAACCAAGTAAACTTATCATGCAAATGATATCAAAGAAAACCTAATCATGCAACCTATCCTACTACAAAGGCGTTCAGAAAATGAAAATTTATTTGGGTGTTACCTACGGAGATCGGTCGGCCGACCTCCCCACACTTAAAACTTAGCACGGTCCTCCGTGCTAGAGGTGATGCGCAATGGGTGGCAATGGCCGAGTCCTGAGTGTCCTTCATCTCTGTTATCATCGGTACTTCCGCTTGAAGTTGTGGTGGATGTGGAGATATCTGGCTCCTCCATGGGTGGGGTGACAATGCTTAGAAGTTTCTTCACGTGAGCATATCGGCGTTGGTTACGCCTCTCATAACGGTCCAACTTCTTGTGAAGGTCTTCAAGGCGTTGGGTGGCTGATTTTTGTGGCGTGGATGATGTAGTGGTGTTGCGAGTTGGTGTGGGCAGTCCAATGTCCTTGGTGACTTCCGGAGGCTTGAAGCACCTCTTGGTCGGAATAACATCGCCCTCGACCGGGATTGAGGTCCTCCTATCCTTAATCTCTCGGTGGACGCCGGCTGCCGCCACTAATTCGGTCACCATAGCGGGGAATGGTAGATTTCCCTTGACATGAATGCGCCCCATGGATTGGCGAATGGCATGCGAAATGTCGACCGGTTTCTTGGTTAAGATGCACCATATCAATAAGGCAAGCTCGGCGGTAATGGATGACCCATGGGTGCTTGGGAGCACGTAGTGAGCTAGAATTTGGGCCCATGCCGTGGCTTCTTGAGTGAGGAAGCGTGCATCTAAACCTTTTGGTCTTTGCTTTATGGTCCCCCGAATCCAACATGCTTCGGGTGAGGCAATTACGCGGAGGACTGCGTTCCAATCGAACTCACGGTCGTCGCATGCTGTCAAGACTTCTTGATAGGCGTCATATCCATCCGCTAACGGCCCAATCCCAAGGACTCCTCGGATGGCTTCCACTGTGATTGACACTTGCTTCCAGTGCACAAAGATTGATGTGAGAAGGGGTGAGTGGTAGTTGGTGTAGAATTCCACCACCCATGATAAATTGACCTCCTTGGGTTGCCTCAAGAGGAACCTCCATTGCCTCCGGTCAATGTGTGGCATCACTATCGGAGTGAGGTGGGCCGGGAGGACTAGAAGAGGCTCTGGGTGATAATTCCTTTCAATCATCCTTGAGTAAACAAGTTCGCAGTAGCGGTTAGGGAACTTGTTCGGATCCTTCGGAGGGTTGTCCTTCTCTAGAACATCAACGGGGCCCTTAGCCTTCTTTAGGAGTGGCTTGGCCGTTAGTTCCTGGCGTGCTCTATTGGATGCTGGCTTCTTCGGGGCTTTCCCGTTGCTCTTTTTGATGACCATCCTATGATAGTAAAGAAAGGAGATAACATCAAACCCAAAGAAGCGTAATTGAATATGATTATGCAAATGAGAAATTGTGCCGTGAGAATATGGGTATCTTTATTACATGACAGCTGCAACATGTAACGAAGATAACATGTGATGAGCAAGGCAAATCATTGGCATGTGGTATAGGGGTAGTGTAGGCATGCAAGGAAAAGGCATGAGAAGCATACACCCTCAAATACCAAAAGTGGGAAGCAATTTATGGAATGGTGAGTGGGTGGATTGTAGAATGTGAAGGTGCACCCAAAAGTGACTAGTTAAGAAGCAAGAGTCACAATGAGTTCAAAAAGTGTCATGTATGCATTTCTTCAAACACTTGGGGTGCATCCTTTTGTAGTATGTAAATAGATTGGGGGGGGGAGCAATGTAACATTCCACAAACCAACATTAATCACTACAATGCACAGTGGTTATAAGAAAATCATGCAACACATCTCATCCATCAATGCAAGAGAAGTTATGACCCAAGTGCCTATGAAGAGTTAAATGGAAAAGGAGCCAAAAATACCCTAAAGAAGTGAGGGGCTCAAAAGAGGGGGGGAAAGAAAGAGACTACCTAAAAGAGAATGAAATTAACTGACTAAGAAGCAAAAGAGAGAAGTAGAGCAAGAGGGGAGCCTAGTATAGTACCTTGAGAGAGATGGAAAAGGGTATGTGGGAGGAAGTTGTGGGTTGGAATGATGGAGAATGGAGGGGGCAATGTAGGGGCCACCGGAGGTGGGTGGTCGCCAGAGGTGATGGTAGGGGGTGGTTGTTTGAGAGGAGAAATAGTAGTAGGTAAATGGGTAGTAGAGGAGGTAAGAAGAAAAAGGGAGAAGAAGAATGAAGGGAGCAAGTGTGCTCCCCATTATGTTTACGTTGGCCACCCACGCGTGCGCGGCATGGGCGCGCAAGCGCAAGGAAGCGGGGTGGAGTGATGGTGCGCGCGCGCAGCAATGTGATTATGCTCCAGGCTTGAGATGGGCTTGGGGTTGGCTTAACTCTCTGGAATATATACCAGGATTGCACAGGGGCAAGGGACGCGTGTGCGGCATGGGCGCGTACGCGTGCCTCGCGTTGCGGGCGTGTGGGCGCGTTGGCGCCTAGTGTGTGCACGCGGCAGAGGTGGTGGGCTGGTGGCTTAGTGCAGGTGCGAGAGTGGCCTAACTCTCTGGAATATGTACCAGGAGTGCACAGGGGCGATCGACGCGCGCGCGCGAGGTGTGCTAGCGCGTCGATCTGAGGATTTGTCAAGGAGTGCGTACGCGCCCTGTGCGCGCATGCGTGAGCGGCCTGTGCCTCAGGCATGGTGCGGGCGTGAGAGTGGCCTAACTCTCTGGAATATGTATGGAGGGGTACTTCTTGCAATCCACGCGTTCGCGCACATCGCGCGTCCGCGTGGATGGTCGGAAATGCTTCATGGGCGCGTGCGCGTTAGGTGCGCGCACGCGCGGAAGGGTGCCTTTTTCAAAGTTGCATGCTCTCGCACCACTTTCAGCATTCCAACCCTCCAAACAACCACTTTAGGTACTATAGAAGGATGTTTTGACATGATAAAGTACCAAATGAACTCAACAAATGAAACAAAATTTGAAACGAAATCTAGCTACAACTTCATCGATCACCTAGCTACCAAACATAAAGTCAAGTAGTAAGCAAGTATCAATCAAAGAAGAATTCAATGGCTATGTACAAATGGTAGATCTTACCATGGTGGGGTGTCTCCCACCTAGCACTTTTGTTTACCGTCCTTAAGTTGGACGTCCACTAGCTCAAAGCTTTTGTTCAAGAGATGCATCCCTCAAGAGGAACACTTCAAATTCCTTGGAGTTCTTTCTTTGCTCACCATGGTACAATTTGAGACGGTGTCCATTCACCTTGAAAATGTCCGGACTTGATGGGTGGCGCAAGTGATAGACCCCGTAAGGTTCTACTTTCTCTACTTGGTAAGGTCTATCCCATCTTGATCTAAGCTTTCTGGGTAGTAATCTCAACCTTGAGTTGTAAAGGAGCACTAGGTCACTGGGTCTAAATTCCCTTCTCCTAATGTTCTTGTCATGAATGGCTTTCATCTTTTCCTTGTAGAGTCTAGAATTGTCATAGGCTTCTAATCTCAAGCACTCCAGTTCCGCCAATTGAAGCTTTCTCTCTACTCCGGCTCCACCCAAACTCATATTGCATTCCTTTATGGCCCAATAAGCTTTGTGTTCGATTTCTACCGGGAGATGGCATGCTTTACCATATACAAGTCTAAAAGGGCTCATGCCAATGGGTGTTTTGTAAGCCGTTCGATATGCTCAAAGTGCATCGGAGAGTTTAGCGCTCCAATCTTTCCTATTCGGCTTCACAATCCTTTCCAACACATGTTTAATTTCCCGGTTAGACACCTCGGCTTGGCCGTTTGTCTGAGGGTGGTAGGCCGTGGCGACTTTGTGTATGATGCCATACTTTCTCATGAGGCCGTCCATTTTTTTGTTGCGAAAATGGGATCCTTGATCACTTATGATTGCTCTTGGGGAGCCAAAACGACAAATGATATCATTCCTCACAAAAGAATAAACAACATGGGCATCATCTGTCCGGGTAGGGATTGCCTCCACCCATTTTGACACATAATCGACAGCTAACAAGATGTAGAGAAAGCCATTGGAATTTGGAAATAGTCCCATGAAGTCGATTCCCCATACATCAAAGATTTCACAAAAAAGCATATTTTGTTGGGGGATTTCGTCCTTCTTAGAAATATTTCCAAACCGAATGCATTGGGGACAAGATTTGCAATAGAGGGAAGAATCTTTGAGAAGGGTTGGCCACCAAAATCTGCAATCAAGGACCTTTCTTGCCGTTCTTTGGGGGCCGTAGTGGCCACCTCCTTCGGAAGGATGGCAAGCGTCCAAGATTGCTTGGAATTCGGTTTGAGGTATGCACCGTCGCACTATTTGGTCTGCTCCACACCTCCACAAATAGGGATCGTCCCAAACATAGTATTTGGATTCGCTTTTCAGCTTATCCTTTTGATGTTTGTTGAGATTGGGAGGGAAGGTGCGTGAAACCAAGTAGTTTGCTATTGGGGCATACCAAGGAACTACTTCTGAGATTGCGTGCAAACTATCTAGAGGAAAGGAGTCATTGATAGGAGTGGTGTCGTCATTTGTGTGTTCGAGGCGACTTAGATGGTCTGTCACTAAGTTTTGGGAACCACTCCTATCCTTGATCTCCAAGTCAAATTCTTGTAACAAAAGCACCCAACGAATTAATCTCGGTTTTGATTTCTTTTTGGCCAACAAATACTTTAGTGCCGCGTGATCCGAGAACACTACTACCTTGGAACCAAGAAGATAGGCTCGGAACTTGTCCAAAGCAAAAACAATATCTAGGAGTTCCTTCTCGGTAGTAGTGTAGTTGGATTGGGCTCCGTCTAGTGTCTTTGAAGCATAAGCTATGACATAGGGAATCTTACCCTCGCGTTGTGCTAACGTGGCTCCTATCGCATAATTCGAAGCATCACACATGATTTCAAATGGTTGAGCTCAATTCGGTCCTCGCACAATAGGAGCTTGTGTCAATGCCACTTTAAGTTTGTCATATGCTTCCATACATTCCTTGCTTAGCTCAAATTCAGTGTCCTTTTGCAGTAGTCGAGAGAGAGGTAGGGCTACCTTGCTAAAGTCTTTGATGAATCTCCGGTAGAATTGATGAGCGGATAATTTATACGCTTTTTGACATTGTTTTTAGTATGTTTTTAGTAGGATCTAGTTACTTTTAGGGATGTTTTTATTAGTTTTTATGTTAAATTCACATTTCTGGACTTTACTATGAGTTTGTGTGTTTTTCTGTGATTTCAGGTATTTTCTGGCTGAAATTGAGGGACTTGAGTAGAAATCAGATTCAGAGGTTGAAAAAGGACTGCTGATGCTGTCGGATTCTGACCTCCCTGCACTCAAAGTGGATTTTCTGGAGCTACAGAACTCGAAATGGCGCGCTTCCAATTGCGTTGGAAAGTAGAGATCCAGGGCTTTCCAGCAATATATAATAGTCCATACTTTGGCCAAGAATAAATGACGTAAACTGGCGTTCAACGTCAGCCTTCTGCCCAAATCTGGCGTCCAGCGCCAGAAAAGGATCCAAAACCAGAGTTGAACGCCCAAACTGGCACAGAACTTGGCGTTCAACTCCACAAATGGCCTCTGCACGTGCTACACTTAAGCTCAGCCCAAACACACACCAAGTGGGCCCCGGAAGTGGATTTATGCATCAATTACTTACTCATGTAAACCCTAGTGACTAGTTTATTATAAATAGGACCTCTTACTATTGTATTTGACATCCTGGATTGTATTTTGATCCTGTGATCACGTTTTGGGGGCTGGCCATCTCGGCCATGCCTGGACCTTCACTTATGTATTTTCATACGGTAGAGTTTCTACACTCCATAGATTAAGGTGTGGAGCTCTGCTGTTCCTCAAAGATTAATGCAAAGTACTACTGTTTTCTATTCAATTCATCTTGTTTCGCTTCTAAGATATTCATTCGTACTTCAATCTGAATTCGATGAACGTGACAATCATCATCATTCCCTATGAACGCGTGCCTGACAACCACTTCTGTTCTACCTTCGACTGAATGAGTATCTCTTAGATCTCCTAACCAGAATCTTCGTGGCGTACACTAGAATGATGGCGGCATTCAAGAGAATCCGGAAAGTCTAAACCTTGTCTGTGGTATTCCGAGTAGGATTCAATGATTGAATGACTGTGACGAGCTTCAAACTCGCGATTGTTGGGCGTTAGTGACAGACGCAAAAGGAGGGTGAATCCTATTCCAGCATGATCGAGAACCGACAGATGAATGGCCGTGCTGTGACAGAGCATGTGAGCATATCTTTCACTGAGAGGAGGGGATGTAGCCACTGACAACGGTGATGCCCTTGCATAAAGCTAGCCATGGAAGGGAGTAAGACTGATTGGATGAAGATAGCAGGAAAGCAGAGGTTCAGAGGAACGAAAGCATCCCCATTCGCTTCTCTGAAATTCCTACCAATGAAGTACATAAGTATCTCTATCCCTATTTTATTATATAATATTCGAAAACACCATTATCACTTTATATCCGCCTGACTGAGATTTGCAAGGTGACCATAGCTTGCTTCATACCAACAATCTCCGTGGGATTCGACCCTTACTCACGTAAGGTATTACTTGGACGACCCAGTGCACTTGCTGGTTAGTTGTATCGAAGTTGTGACAATTATGAATTAAGATCAAAGCACCAAGCTTTGGAGCCATTACCAGGGATTGTTCGAGCCTGGACATCACAATTTCGTGCACCAAGTTTTTGGCGCCGTTGCCGGGGATTGTTTGAGTTTGGACAACTGGCGGCTCATCTTGTTGCTCAGATTGGGTAACTTTCTTTTCGTTTTCTTTTTAAAAAATTTTTCAAAAAAATATTTCAAAACTTTTCTCATCTGTTTTCGAAAAAAAAAAAATTTTGTTTTCAAAAATTTATTCAAAATTTTTAAGAATGAATTCTAGTGTTTCATGAAGCATGCGAAGCCTGGCTGGCTGTAAAGCCATGTCTAAATTCTTTTGGACTAAGGCTTCCAAACCATCAACATAGAGGCAAGTTACTTGGATAAGTAATGAGCAGTATATTCTCTTATGTTGCATGCTGAAGCTTGGCTGGCCATTGGCCATGTCTAGTATTTTGGACTGGAGCTTTCATTGAAAGCTTGGCTGGCTAGTGAGCCATGTCTAATTCCTGGACTGAAGCTTTAGACTAACATGGCAAGATTCCTGGAATTCATATTAAAAATTTTGGAATCCTTATTTTCCTTTTTCAAATTAATTTTCGAAAAAAATACAAAAAAATTAGAAAATCATAAAAATCAAAAATACTTTTCTGTTTCTTGTTTGAGTCTTGAGTCATATCATAAGTTTGGTGTCACTTGCATATGCATCTAGCAATTTTCGAAAATATCATGCATTCATAGTGTTCTTCATGATCTTCAAGTTGTTCTTGGTTAGTCTTCTTGTTTGATCTTGATGATTTTTTGTTTTGTGTCTTTTCATGTTTATCATATGCATTCTTGAATCCTTAGTGCGTAAGCATTAAAGAATTCTAAGTTTGGTGTCTTGCATGTTTTCTTTGCATTAAAAGTTTTTCAAAATTGTGTCTATGATGTTCATCTTGGCATTCAAAGTGTTCTTGGTGTTCATCTTGACATTCATAGCATTCTTGCATGCATTCATTGTTTTGATCTAAAAATTTCATGCATTGCATAATTTTCATGTTTTTCATAAAAATTCAAAAATCAAAAAAATATCTTTCCCTTTTTCTCTCATCAAATTCGAAAATTTGGATTGACTTTTTCAAAATTTTTTAAAATCAAATTGTTTCTCATGAGTCAAATCAAATTTTCAATTTGAAAATCTTATCTTTTTCAAAATCTTTTTCAAAAATCAAATCTTTTTCAAAATTCTTAGTTATTTTCGAAAATTAAAAAAAAAATATTTTTCAAAAATATTTTTCTTATTTTTATATCAAATTTTCGAAAATAATATAATCAATTAATGTTTTGATTCAAAAATTTGAAGTTTGTTACTTGCTTGTTAAGAAAGATTCAAACTTTAAGTTCTAGAATCATATCTTGTGATTTCTTATGAATCAAGTCATTAATTGAGATTTTAAAAATCAAATTTTTTTCAAAACTAATTTCAATCATATCTTTTCAAAAATATCTTCTTATCTTATCTTTTTCAAAAATATCTTTTCAAAATATCTTTTCTAACTTCCTAACTTCTTATCTTTTCAAAATTTGTTTCAACTAACTAACTAACTTTTTGTTTGTTTCTTAACTTTTTCAAAACCACCTAACTAACTCTCTCTCTCAATTTTCGAAAATATCTTCTCCCTTTTTCAAAAAATTCTTTTTAATTAACTAATTATTTTTATTTTTATTTTCAAAAAAAAAAATTTTTCGAAAATTTCTAACATTTTTCAAAAACCATTTTTCAAAAATCACTAACTCTTTTTCAAAATAATTTTCGAAAATTATCCCTCCCCCATCCTATTCTACTTATTCATTCATATCCTAACATCTCATCTCACATCTCTTCCATCCGTACAGTTGTGCTTCTTCCTTTACATCACATTCTTTGTCTCCCCCTCTTCCTCCACTCACACAGGGATCCCTATACTGTGGTATAAAGGATCTCCATTATTATTATTATTTTTCTGTGCCTTCTTCTTTGTCATATGAGTAGGAGCAAGGATAAGAACATTCTTGTGGAAGCAGATCCAGAACCTGAAAGGACTCTGAAGAGAAAATTAAGAGAAGCTAAAATACAACAATCCAGAGAAAACCTTTCAGAAATTTTTGAACAGGAAGAGGAGATGGCAGCCGAAAATAATAATAATGTAAGGAAGATGCTTGGTGACTTTACTGCACCTAATTCCAATTTACATGGAAGAAGCATCTCCATTCCTGCCATTGGAGCAAACAACTTTGAGCTGAAACCTCAATTAGTTTCTCTGATGCAGCAGAACTGCAAGTTTCATGGACTTCCATCTGAAGATCCTTTTCAGTTCTTAACTGAATTCTTGCAGATATGTGATACTGTTAAGACTAATGGAGTAGATCCTGAAGTCTACAGGCTCATGCTTTTCCCTTTTGCTGTAAGAGACAGAGCTAGATTATGGTTGGATTCTCAACCCAAAGACAGCCTGAACTCTTGGGATAAGCTGGTCACGGCTTTCTTAGCCAAGTAATTTCCTCCTCAAAAGCTGAGCAAGCTTAGAGCTGATGTTCAAACCTTCAGACAGAAAGAGGGTGAATCCCTCTATGAAGCTTGGGAAAGATACAAACAGTTGACCAAAAAGTGTCCTTCTGACATGCTTTCAGAATGGACCATCCTAGATATATTCTATGATGGTTTATCTAAGCTATCAAAGATGTCACTGGACACTTCTGCAGGTGGATCCATTCACCTAAAGAAAACGCCTGCAGAAGCTCAAGAACTCATTGACATGGTTGCTAATAACCAGTTCATGTACACTTCTGAAAGGAATCCTGTGAGTAATGGGACGCCTATGAAGAAGGGAGTTCTTGAAGTTGATACTCTGAATGCCATATTGGCTCAGAATAAAATATTAACTCAGCAAGTCAATATGATTTCTCAGAGTCTGCATGGAATGCAAGCTGCATCCAACAGTACTCAAGAGGCTTCTCCTGAAGAAGAAGCTTATGATCCTGAGAACCCTGCAATAGCAGAGGTGAATTACTTAGGTGAACCTT
The DNA here is from genome assembly GCF_003086295.3 of Arachis hypogaea. Taxonomy (NCBI): domain Eukaryota; kingdom Viridiplantae; phylum Streptophyta; class Magnoliopsida; order Fabales; family Fabaceae; genus Arachis; species Arachis hypogaea. The sequence goes on from NC_092046.1 coordinate 131,055,761, forward strand.
ATGGAAACACCTATAACTCAACATGGAGAAATCATCCAAATTTCTCATGGAAGGATCAAAAGCCCCAACAAGGCTTTAATAATGGTGGAAGAAATAGGTTTAGCAATAGCAAGCCTTTTCCATCATCAACTCAGCAACAGACAGAGAACTCTGAACAAAATGCTTCTAATTTAGCAAATTTAGTCTCTGATCTATCTAAGGCCACTGTAAGTTTCATGAATAAAACAAGGTCTTCCATTAGAAATCTGGAAGCACAAGTGGGCCAGCTGAGTAAAAGGATCACTGAAATCCCTCCTAGTACTCTCCCAAGCAATACAGAAGAGAATCCAAAAGGAGAGTGCAAGGCCATTGACATAAGCGCCATGGCCGAACCTGTGAGGAGAGGAGAGGACGTGAATCCCAAGGAAGAAGACCTCCTGGGACGTCCAGTGGTCAATAAGGAGCTTCCCTCTGAGGAACCAAAGGACTCTGGGGCCCATCTAGAGACCATAGAGATCCCATTGAACCTCCTTATGCCCTTCATAAGCTCTAATGAGTATTCCTCTTCTGAAGAGAATGAGGATGTTACTGAAGAGCAAACTGCCAAGTTTCTTGGTGCAATCATGAAGCTGAATGCCAAATTATTTGGCATTGATACTTGGGAAGTTGAACCTCCCTTGTTCATCAATGAACTAAGTGATCTGGATCAACTGTCATTGCCTCAGAAGAGACAGGATCCTGGAAAGTTCATAATACCCTGTACCATAGGCACCATGATCTTTAAGGCTCTGTGTGACCTTGGTTCAGGGATAAACCTCATGCCCCTCTCTATAATGGAGAAACTGGGAATCTATGGGGTGCAAGCTGCTAAAATCTCACTAGAGATGACAGACAGCTCAAGAAAACAGGCTTATGGACAAGTAGAAGATGTATTAGTAAAGGTTGAGGGCCTTTACATACCTACTGATTTCATAGTCCTGGATACTGGAAAGGAAGAGGATGAATCCATCATCCTAGGAAGACCTTTCCTGGCCACAGCAAGAGCTGTGATTGATGTTGACAGAGGTGAAATAGTCCTTCAATGGAATGAGGACTCCCTTGTGTTTACAACTCAAGGATCTCCCTCTGCAACCATGGAGAGGAAGCAGAAAAAGCTTCTCTCCAAGCAGAGTCAACCAGAGCCCCCACAGTCAAACTCTAAGTTTGGTGTTGGGAGGCCACAACCAAACTCTAAGTTTGGTGTTGAACTCCCATATCCAAACTCTAAGTTTGGTGTTGGAGAGTCTCAACAAAGCTCTGCACATCTGTGAGGCTCCATGAGAGCCCACTGTCAAGCTATTGACATTAAAGAAGCGCTTGTTGGGAGGCAACCCAATGTTCATCTAATTCTTATTTTTATTGTTTTTCATGTTTTCTTAGGTTCATGATCATGTGGAGTCACAAGATAAATATAAAAATTGAAAACGGAATCAAAAACAGCAGAAGGAAAATCACACCCTGGAGGAGCATCTGCCTGGCGTTCAAACGCCAGAATAGAGCATAGTTTTGGCGCTGAACGCCCAGAATGGGAGCATCCTGGCGCTGAACGCCCAGAACAAGCATGGTTCTAGCGTTCAACGCCAGAAATGGCAGCAAATGGGCGTTGAACGCCCAAAATGGGCACCAACCTGGCGCTGAACGCCCAGAGTTGTGTGCAAGGGCATTTTGCATGCCTAAATTGGTGCAGGGATGTAAATGCCTTGACACCTCAAGATCTGTGGACCTCACAGGATCACCTCAGGATCTGTGGACCCCACAGGATCCCCACCTACCTCATCATCTCTCTTCCCATTCATGATCATCCCTTCTGTTTTTCATTTACCACTCACATCCATACAACCACTACCTTCAAAATTCAACATCTCTCTCTCCCACCCAATCCCACCCATATGGCCGAATACACACATCCATCCATCTCCTCCATATCTTCTTCTTCTTCTATTCTTTCTTCTTTTGCTCGAGGGCGAGCAACATTCTAAGTTTGGTGTGGTAAAAGCATAGCTTTTTTTGTTTTTCTCCATAACCATTGATGGCACCTAAGGCCAGAGAGGCCTCTAGAAAGAGGAAAGGGAAGACAAAAGCTTCCATCAAGGGTCTATAGCTCAGTGGTAGAACATTTGACTGCAAATCAAGAGATCCCTGAGACACCTCAGGGGATACATTTTCTTCCACACAATTATTGGAAGCAACTAAGGGTGGAACATCAAGAACACTCCATCATCCTTCATGAAATCAGAGAAGATCTAAAAGCAATGAAGGAGGAGCAGCAAAGACAAGGAAGAGACATAGAAGAGCTCAAGGACATCACTAAGGTGGACTCATTCCTTGTTCTTACTTTCTCTGTTTTTCGTTTTCTATGTTATGTACTTATCTGTGTTTGTGTCTTCATTACATGATCATTAGTAGTTAGTAACTTTGTCTTCAAGTTATGAATGTCCTATGAATCCATCACCTCTCTTAAATGAAAAATGTTTTAATTCAAAAGAACAAGAAGTACATGAGTTTCGAATTTATCCTTGAACATAGCTTAATTATATTGATGTGGTGACAATGCTTCTTGTTTTCTGAATGAATGCTTGAACAGTGCATATGTCTTTTGAAGTTGTTGTTTAAGAATGTTAAATATGTTGGCTCTTGAAAGAATGATGACTAGGAGACATGTTATTTGATAATCTGAAAGATCATAAAAATGATTCTTGAAGCAAGAAAAAGCAGCAAAGAACAAAGCTTGCAGAAAAAAAAAAGAAAAAAGAAAAAATAGGCGAAAAAAAAATATAGAAAGAAAAAGAAAAAGCAAGCAGAAAAAGCCAATAACCCTTAAAACCAAAAGGCAAGGGAAATAAAAAGGATCCCAAGGCTTTGAGCATCAGTGGATAGGAGGGCCTAAAGGAATAAAATCCTGGTCTAAGCGGCTAAACCAAGCTGTCCCTAACCATGTGCTTGTGGCGTGTAGGTGTCAAGCGAAAACTTGAGACTGAGCGGTTAAAGTCAAGGTCCAAAGCAAAAAAAAAAAAAAGAGTGTGCTTAAGAACCCTGGACACCTCTAATTGGGGACTTTAGCAAAGCTGAGTCACAATCTGAAAAGGTTCACCCAATTATGTGTCTGTGGCATTTATGTATCCGGTGGTAATACTGGAAAACAAAGTGCTTAGGGCCACGGCCAAGACTCATAAAGAAGCTGTGTTCAAGAATCATCATACTGAACTAGGAGAGTCAATAGCACTATTCGAAATCTGAAGTTCCTATAGATGCCAATCATTCTGAACCTCAATGGATAAAGTGAGATGCCAAAACTATTCAAGAGGCAAAAAGCTATAAGTCCCGCTCATATGATTGAAGCTCTGTTTCATTGATAGTTTGGAATTTATAGTATATTCTCTTCTTTTTATCCTATTTTAATTTTCAGTTGCTTGGGGACAAGCAACAATTTAAGTTTGGTGTTGTGATGAGCGGATAATTTATACGCTTTTTGACATTGTTTTTAGTATGTTTTTAGTAGGATCTAGTTACTTTTAGGGATGTTTTCATTAGTTTTTATGTTAAATTCACATTTCTGGACTTTACTATGAGTTTGTGTGTTTTTCTGTGATTTCAGGTATTTTCTGGCTGAAATTGAGGGACTTGAGCAGAAATCAGATTCAGAGGTTGAAAAAGGACTGCTGATGCTGTCGGATTCTGACCTCCCTGCACTCAAAGTGGATTTTCTGGAGCTACAGAACTCGAAATGGCGCGCTTTCAATTGCGTTGGAAAGTAGACATCTAGGGCTTTCCAGCAATATATAATAGTCCATACTTTGGCCAAGAATAGACGACGTAAACTGGCGTTCAACGCCAGCCTTCTGCCCAAATCTGGCGTCCAGCGCCAGAAAAGGATCCAAAACCAGAGTTGAATGCCCAAACTGGCACAGAACTTGGCGTTCAACTCCACAAATGGCCTCTGCACGTGCTACACTTAAGCTCAGCCCAAACACACACCAAGTGGGCCCCGAAAGTGGATTTATGCATCAATTACTTACTCATGTAAACCCTAGTGACTAGTTTATTATAAATAGGACCTCTTACTATTGTATTTGACATCCTGGATTGTATTTTGATCCTGTGATCACGTTTTGGGGGCTGGCCATCTCGGCCATGCCTGGACCTTCACTTATGTATTTTCATACGGTAGAGTTTCTATACTCCATAGATTAAGGTGTGGAGCTCTGCTGTTCCTCAAAGATTAATGCAAAGTACTACTTTTTTCTATTCAATTCATCTTGTTTCGCTTCTAAGATATTCATTCATACTTCAATCTGAATTCGATGAACGTGACAATCATCATCATTCCCTATGAACGCGTGCCTGACAACCACTTCCGTTCTACCTTCGACTGAATGAGTATCTCTTAGATCTCCTAACCAGAATCTTCGTGGCGTACGCTAGAATGATGGCGGCATTCAAGAGAATCCGGAAAGTCTAAACCTTGTCTGTGGTATTCCGAGTAGGATTCAATGATTGAATGACTGTGATGAGCTTCAAACTCGCGATTGTTGGGCGTTAGTGACAGACGCAAAAGGAGGGTGAATCCTATTCCAGCATGATCGAGAACCGACAGATGAATGGCCGTGCTGTGACAGAGCATGTGAGCATATCTTTCACTGAGAGGAGGGGATGTAGCCACTGACAACGGTGATGCCCTTGCATAAAGCCAGCCATGGAAGGGAGTAAGACTGATTGGATGAAGATAGCAGGAAAGCAGAGGTTCAGAGGAACGAAAGCATCCCCATTCGCTTCTCTGAAATTCCTACCAATGAATTACATAAGTATCTCTATCCCTATTTTATTATATAATATTCGAAAACACCATTATCACTTTATATCCGCCTGACTGAGATTTGCAAGGTGACCATAGCTTGCTTCATACCAACAATCTCCATGGGATTCGACCCTTACTCACGTAAGGTATTACTTGGACGACCCAGTGCACTTGCTGGTTAGTTGTATCGAAGTTGTGACAATTATGAATTAAGATCAAAGCACCAAGCTTTGGAGCCATTACCAGGGATTGTTCGAGCCTGGACATCACAATTTCGTGCACCAAGAATCCTGCATGTCCAAGAAAAGAGCGGACTTCCCTCTTATCGATTAGGAAGCCTTGTTGTGGTTCTTTTGAAGGTTTAGCAAAATAAATGGCAAACAAGCAATCAATTTTTAGAAGACTTGGCCTAGGGTTGGCATTAGAAATTCTATCCTTATAGTCCCGTTAATGATGACAACAATTAGGCTTTGCTTCATTTAGTTAACCCCTAGGTATAGAGGAAAGTCAAACGAGAGTAACTAACTTGAGTCACAAGTCCTGGTTTTCACCTTAGGGAAATCTAGCTTTAGTGCACTCCAAGTCAATTAGCAATTTCTAATTCCAAATCAACAATTGACATAAACTATTCAACTCTTTCTAATGACTCAAACCCTATGCCAAGTAAGAAACTTTTACTCCATAACTAATGTTGGCATTTTATCAAACAATTGATGAGCAAGGAAAAAAGGCATAGTAAAAAAATTGAGAAGGAAGTAGAATTGAAAGTGCTTCAACACAAGGAACTAACAACAATTAACAAAGAACAACAATGGAAATGAGCTTCTCAAGAAATTGAAAAAAATCCAAAACTACAAAGTTGAATCTAGGATCTATGAGGATTGAGCAATTACAAGCACTAATTGAGATTGGAGAAGAAGATCTATAACATGAACAAATGAATTGAGAATTGCAATGGATCTCACCAAAGTGTGATTGGAAATTCAGAAAATGGATGAAGATGAACCCTAATGAGAGCTTGGAATCTCCCTCTCGGAGGAGGGGTAAGGCAAACTAGATATGACATTTATTTTTGCCGGATCTACGGAGATGCCTTCTTTCGAAACTATGTGCCCCAAAACAATGCCTTGTTTGACCATGAAATGACACTTTTCAAAATTTAAGACAAGGTTTGTTTTGGTGCATCTCTCTAAGACTTTTTCAAGGTTACCTAAGCAATGATCAAATGAATCACCGTACACGCTAAAGTCATCCATGAAGACTTCCATACATTGCTCTAGAAAGTCCGCAAATAGGCTCATCATGCATCTTTGAAACGTTGCCAGTGCGTTGCATAGGCCAAATGGCATACGTTTGTAAGCATACGTTCCAAAGGGGCAAGTAAATGTTGTTTTTTCTTGGTCCTCTAGAGCAATGTGTATTTGGAAGTATCCGGAGTAACCATCAAGAAAGCAATAATATGATTTACCGGCTAGTCGATCAAGCATTTGATCGATGAACGGTAGTGGGAAGTGGTCTTTTCTTGTGGCCGCATTCAACCTTCGGTAGTCTATGCATACTCTCCAAGAATTTTGCACTCTTGTTGCTATAAGTTCACCACTTTCATTTTTGATTGTGGTCACCCCGGATTTCTTTGGCACCACTTGGACCAGGCTTACCCACTCGCTATTCGAGATAGGATAGATGATGTCCGCTTCAAGTAGCCGAGTGACCTCTTTTTTCACCACCTCAAGAATGGTTGGATTAAGTCTCCTTTGAGGTTGTCGGACCGGTCTTGCTCCTTCTTCAAGGAATATGCGGTGCTCGCATACTTGGGGGCTTATTCCCACTAGATCCGCCAAACTCCACCCGATTGCCCTTTTATTTTTTCTCAATACCTCTAGCAACTTTTCTTCTTGTTGAGGAGTTAGCTCTTGTGCGATTATCACGGGGAGCTTTTGGGCTTCATCAAGATATGAGTACCTTAGGTGGGGAGGTCGTGGCTTCAATTCTATCTTTTTGTCATGATTTGATGTTTGGGTTTCCGGATGGTTTGTATGGTGTGTGGTGTTTAATTTGCTTGGATCTTCATTTGCCTCTTCAATCATGTACTTCTCATCTAACTTTGCAAGGTGCACTTCGGCAACAATGTTGTCAATTGGGTCACACCGGAATAGAGAGTGATTTTCCGGTGGATGCTTCATTGCTTCTTCTAGGCTAAAACTCACGACTCTCCCATCTATCTCAAATGAGTATGTTCCCGAGTAAGCATCTAGCTTAAATATAGAAGTTCTCAAAAATGGTCTTCCAAGTAGGATGGATGATGCTCTCTCGGTTTCACTTGATGGCATTTCAAGGATATAGAAGTCAATCGGAAATACCAACCCTTTGATATTCACCAATACATCTTCCGCAACACCCGTCACGGTTATTATGCTTTTATCCGCTAGGACAAATCTCGCCGTCGACCTTTTTAGTGGTGGTAACTTCAATACCCGGTAGACGGAGAGAGGCATGATGCTAACACATGCTCCGAGGTCACACATACAATCTACGAATTGAACTCCATTGACGGTGCAAGTGACCATACAAGGGCCCGGATTATCACACTTCTCGGGCAATGCTCCCATTAAAGCGGAAATAGAACTCCCCAATGGGATGGTTTCCAATTCAAGAATTCTATCCTTGTTCATACATAGATCTTTAAGGAATTTTGCATATCTAGGAACTTGATGGATAGCATCAAAGAGGGGGATGGTTACCTCAACTTTCTTGAACATTTCTACCATTTTGGGGTCGAGTTCTATGCGCTTCCTAGCTTTCTTTGCAAGTGTTGGAAATGGGAGTGGTTGAGCAATTTCTTCTTCCAAGGTTCTCTTGGTCTTGGGGGTCTCTTTTGTTGGTTGAGTTTCATCCTCAACTATGACTTGTGGTGTCTCCTTTTCCACTACCTCTTCTATATCTATGCTCTCCTCCTCCTGAGTGATTGTGATGGGATTTGAATCCTTTGCTCCCTTCTCTTTTAATTGTGTTTCGGATCTCAGGGTGATGGCATTGATGCCCCCCTTAGGATTGGGTTGAGGTTGAGAGGGAATGACGCTTTGGATTGGGGGTTGAGGAGTGGGGTTTGATGATGTGTCCATTCGTGCAAGAAGAGCTTGTAGTGTAGAGGTGAGGCCGGTGAGACCGGAAGCAAGTGTGTTTTGTAGTTCCTTTTGGCCTTGGATGATGGTCCGGAGTGTTTCATCTTGGTTGGAGGGGACGGTTGGATATGTGAGTTGAGGAGCTTGTGATTGGTTGGGTGGTGGTCTTTGATGTGGTGGTTGGTATGTTTGGTAGTTTCTTTGTTGGTTTTGTTGGTTGTATGGTGGGTTGTTTTGGTTGTATGGTGGCCGGTTTTGTGAATTGTTGTTCCATCTTTGACCTCCTCCATTGTTGTTGTTGTCCCTATTTCCTTGTTGATGATTTTCTCTCCAATTTTGATTGTGGTACCCACTCCCTTGATTGTAGCTTCCTCCTTGATAAGGGTGTCCTTGATTAGGATTACCGCCTTGGTCGTACCCTTGATTTGGGCGGTCATAGAAATTGTGGGTAGCCGCCAAAGTGTTGTCCTCTTGAAGGCTTGGGCACTCATCCGTGTAGTGGGAATAGCAAGAACAAATGCCACACACTTTTTGAGGGACCAATTGTTGATTGTGTTGTTGAGGGGGTGGAGAGTGTTGTTGATATGGTTGAGGTTGAGGTTGAGGTTGAGGTTGTTGTGGTTGTTGTTGGCTCAATTGGAGTTGCCTCAAGACGGATGTCATTTCGCTCAAGGATTTGGTTAGAGCGGTGGTTTCACTACTAGTGGATACCTCATTCACGGTTCTTGGGCGGTTGACTCTTCGTCTCATATGTTGATTGGATTCGGCTAAGTCAATGATAAGTTGCCATGCCTCCTCCACTGTTTTATATTTAGACAAAGAACCATTGCTAGAGGTGTCCAAGAGGGTTCTATCTTGTTCTCGCATCCCTTGACATATGTATCCAAGCAATACTTAAGTGTCGAGCATGTGATTAGGGCATGCGTCTAATAGCTTACGAAACCGTTCCCAATACTCGTACAGTGGTTCCGTTTCACCTTGTACAATACAAGACATTTCCTTCCTTAGCCTATCCATCTTCTCTGGGGGCAAGAATTTATCCAAGAATCCTCGTCTAAGCAAGTCCCAATCGGAGGTGACTTCACTAGATAAAGTGTAGAACCATTCTTTAGCCTTGTCCTCAAGAGAGAAAGGGAAAGCAAACAACCATATAGCAACCTCATCGGATCCTTCCCGTCTTGTTGTTGAGCATATACGATGAAAGTCTTTGAGATGTCGAATAGGGTCTTGTGCGGGAAGCCCATGAAATTTGGGTAGGAGGTTGATCAAAGCGGTCTTGAGTTCAAAGTTTGCATTCAAATTGGGGTGAGTTACATGAAGGGGTTGAAGGATATAATCCGGTGCACCCGCTTCCTTGATAGTAACTCTCCTCGGAGCATCCATGGCGTTAGTACCTAAAACAAGAAAAGAATTGTTAGTGATTTTGATGGGAGAATGATTATTGCCTTCGTTGAGTGACGGTTCAATGTTCACTTTTAGCAAGGTGGTTGAGGTGGTGAAAACCTCTTCACCTTGTCCAAACCTTAACCGCTTCCAAGCTTGTCTAATATGAAACAAAGTTCGTTCTATCTCCGGATCAAAGGGGACTAAGCTCGGATTCGGTTGTGAACGCGTCATGCAATGAAGGGGAAGTGAAATTCATGGTAACGATGAGGGGTTAGTTACTTGGACAAAGAATCACACAAAAAAAATGCAACTATATGCATGCACACATAACTACTCTAAGCAATAACATGGCACACTAAGCAATATCCCCGGCAACGGCGCCATTTTGATAAGCGATATTTATCATGCCGATATAGAATTCAATAATGGATATAATCGTGAGTATAGTCTAATCGACATTCAAACTTCGCATCAAACAATCCTACAATCTATAACCGAGAGTACTAGTCCCCCGAGTCGTCCTCCCTTGGAATTGCTAGAGCATGCATCTTATCGATTAGGAAGCCTTGTTGTGGTTCTTTTGAAGGTTTAGCAAAATAAATGGTAAACAAGCAATCAATTTTTTTAGAAGACTTGGCCTAGGGTTGGCATTAGAAATTCTATCCTTATAGTCCCGTCAATGATGACAACAATTAGGCCTTGCTTTATTTAGTTAACCCCTAGGTATAGAGTAAAGTCAAATGAGAGTAACTAACTTGAGTCACAAGTCCTAGTTTTCACCTTAGGGAAATCTAGCTTTAGTGCACTCCAAGTCAATTAGCAATTTCTAATTCCAAATCAACAATTGACATAAACTATTCAACTCTTTCTAATGACTCAAACCCTATGCCAAGTAAGAAACTTTTACTCCATAACTAATGTTGGCATTTTATCAAACAATTGATGAGCAAGGAAAAAAAAGCATAGTAAAAAAATGAGAAGGAATTAGAATTGAAAGTGCTTCAACACAAGGAACTAACAACAATGGAAATGAGCTTCTCAAGAAATTGAAAAAATCCAAAACTACAAAGTTGAATCTAGGATCTATGAGGATTGAGCAATTACAAGCACTAATTGAGATTGGAGAAGAAGATCTATAACATGAACAAATGAATTGAGAATTGCAATGGATCTCACCAAAGTGTGATTGGAAATTCAGAAAATGGATGAAGATGAACCCTAATGAGAGCTTGGAATCTCCCTCTCTCTCTCTAATCAAGAGTGTAACTGACAAATAGCCAAAAAAAAATCTAGAACCATCTAAAAATGAGCCAAAAGTCCTTAACCCTTCAACCCTTTGTGATGAGCGGATATTTTATACGCTTTTTGGGGTTAATTTCATATAGTTTTTAGTATGTTTTAGTTAGTTTTTAGTTTATTTTCATTAGTTTCTAGGCAAAATTCATATTTCTGGACTTTACTATGAGTTTATTGTGTGTTTTTTTCTGTAATTTCAGGTATTTTCTGGCTGAAATTAAGGGAGCTGAGCAAAAATCTGATTTAGGCTGAAAAAGGACTGCTGATGCTGTTGGATCCTGACCTCTCTGCACTCGGAATGGAATTTCTGGAGTTACAGGAGTCCAATTGACGCGTTTCCAATTTCGTTGGAAAGTAGACATCCAGAGATTTCCAGAAATATATAATAGTCCATACTTTGCTCAAGGATAGACGACATAAACTGGCATTCAACGCCAGTTCCATGTTGCAGTCTGGCGTCCAGCGCCAGAAACACGTTACAAGTTGGAGTTCAACGCCAGAAACAGGTTACAGCCTGGCGTTGAACGCCCAAAACAATCCAGGCACGTGAGAAGCTTTAGTCTCAGCCCCAGCACACACCAAGTGGGCCTCAGAAGTGGATTTCTGCACTATCTATCATAGTTTACTCATTTTCTGTAAACCTAGGTTACTAGTTTAGTATTTAAACAACTTTTAGAGATTTATTTTGTATCTCATGACATTTTAGATCTGAACTTTGTACTCTTTGACGGCATGAGTCTCTAAACTCCATTGTTGGGGGTGAGGAGCTCTGCAGCGTCTCGATGAATTAATGCAAGTACTTCTATTTTCCATTCAAACATGCGTGTTCCTATAAAATATTCATTCGCGCTTAATTATGGAGAAGGTGATGATCCGTGACACTCATTACCTTTCTCAACCCATGAACGTGTGCATGACAACCACCTCTGTTTTATATTAGATTGAATGAGTATCTCTTAGATTCCATAATCAGAATCTTCGTGGTATAAGCTAGAATTGATGGCGTCATTCAGGAGAATCCGGAAAGTCTAAACCTTGTCTGTGGTATTCCGAGTAGGATTCTGGGATTGGATGACTGTGACAGGCTTCAAACTCGCGAGTGCTGGGCGTAGTGACAGACGTAAAAGGATAGTAAATCCTATTCCAGTATGATTGAGAACCTCTAGATGATTAGCCGTGCTGTGACAGAGTATTTGGACCATTTTCACTGAGGAGATGGAAAGTAGCCATTGACAACGGTGACACCTTACATAGAGCTTGCCATGGAAGGAACTTTGCACTTTTGCATGCATGAGGGAAGAGGAATACAAGAGAAAAGCTGAAATTCAGAAGACAAAGCATCTCCAAAACCCCAACATATTCTCCATTACTGCATAATAAGTATTTATTTCATACTCTCTTATTTTTTGTAATTCAATTTGATAAGTGAATTGTTTCTTGACTAAGAGTTACAAGATAACCATAGATTGCTTCAAGCCAATAATCTCCGTGGGATTCGACCCTTACTCACGTAAGGTATTACTTGGACGACCCAGTGCACTTGCTGGTTAGTTGTGCGGAATTACATAGTGTGAAGTAATTTTTGTGCACCAAGTTTTTGGCGCCGTTGCCGGGGATTGTTCGAGTTTGGACAACTGACGGTTTATTTTGTTGCTTAGATTAGGAAAAAAAAATTTTTTTAGTTTAGAGTCTTCTATTATTGTTTTTGGTTGAAATTTTCTTTTTAAAATCCTTATTTTCTTTTTTTTAAATTTTTCAAAAAAATTTTTTTTTCTTAGTTATTAAAAATACTTCTTCAAAACAAGTGTTACATTTACTGCCCAATTGGCTAGAGCGTTGGTCTATGTTCTTGGTAATTGGGTATATTCTTTTCAAAATCTTCTTTTTCAAAAATAATTTTTCTATTAAATCTTGTGCCAAACTTTAAGTTTGGTGTTTTCTTGTTGATTTTTCTTTAGTTTTCGAAAATTTTAGTTTGGTCTTCTAAAAATTTTAAGTTTGGTGTTCTATCTTCATGTTCTGGTTGTTCTTGTGAGTCTTCAATATGTTCTTGACTTTTCCTTGTGTCTTGATCTTAAAATTTTTAAGTTTGGTGCTCCTTGGTGTTTTCCCTCCAAAATTTTCGAAAACAAGGAGCATTAGATCTAAAAATTTTAAATCTTATGCTATTTTATTGTTTTTTTTCTCTCTCCTTATCAAATTCAAAAAAAAAATCTTTTCTCTCCATTTTAAAGCAAATTTTCGAAAATTGCTCTTAAAATTCAGATTTTTATTTCAAAATTTAAAACCTTTTTCAAAAATCACATCTTTTTCAAAACTTCCTAAACCACTCTTTTCATTTTTCGAAAATCTTCACCCATTTTTATTTATTTTATTTTCGAATTAAATAAATAAATAAATAAAAATATTTTTCTTTTTTTTTATCATCTCCCTTTCTCCATCATGGATCTAAGTGGAAATGAACAGTCCAGAAGGACTCTGGGGTCATATGCTAACCCCACTACTACTTCATATGGGAGTAGTATCAGTATACCCTCCATTGGAGTCAGTAGCTTTGAGTTGAATCCTCAGCTCATTATCATGGTGCAGCAAAGTTGTCAGTATTCCGGTCTTCCACAGGAAGAACCTACAGAGTTTCTGGCACAGTTTTTACAAATTGCTGACACAGTACATGATAAGGAAGTAGATCAGGATGTCTACAGATTATTACTGTTCCCATTTGCTGTAAAAGACCAAGCTAAGAGGTGGTTAAATAACCAACCTAAGGCCAGCATAAAGACATGGAAACAGCTGACAGAAAAATTTTTAAATCAATACTTTCCTCCAAAACGGATGACACAGCTAAGGCTGGACATCCAAGGCTTTAAACAAGGAGATAATGAATCTCTTTATGATGCCTGGGAGAGATACAGAGAGATGCTAAGAAAATGCCCCTCTGAAATGTTTTCAGAGTGGGTTCAGCTAGACATCTTCTATTATGGGCTTACAGAAAGGGCTCAGCTTTCTCTAGATTACTCAGCTGGTGGATCTATCCACATGAGAAAGACAATTGAAGAAGCTCAAGAGCTCATTGATACAGTTGCCAGAAATCAGCATCTGTACCTAAGCAGTGACCCTTCCATGAAAGAAGAGGTTAAAACAGTAACTGCTGAACTCAGTCCTGTAGAACAAGCTGCTAAATTCAATCAGCAATTGGATTTTCTAACAAAGCAGTTAGCCGAATTCAAGGATAGACTACAAGAGACAAGGATGGCTAATATAAATATGGAAGTACAATTAAAGCAAACAAACCAGCAGCTGTCAAAACAAATAACAGAAGAATGCCAAGCAGTTCAATTAAGAAGTGGGAAGACATTAAATACCCCCCAGAAAGCTATCTTCTAGAATCTTTGAACCAGGACAAAAGGTTCTGTTGTTTAACTCTAGGCTCAAGCTATTCCCCGGGAAATTGAAGTCCCGGTGGAGGGGACCATATGTGATTACAAGTGTATCACTATATGGTTATGTGGAGCTTCAAGACATTGACTCTGATAAGAAGTTCATTGTTAATGGATAGAGAATCAAGCATTGACTCTGAGGCTAGATTAAAAAGCTCAGCAAGGTCCAGCTAAAGACAATAAAGAAGTGCTTGCTGGGAGGCAACCCAGCTATTGGCATCACTTCCTCTAGCATTTTGCCCTATTCTTGATTTTATTTGTTTATATAAAGTTCATTGATACTAAGGTAAAGAGTTAATTGCATAAGTTTACAGGGTTACAGAAGGATTCATCACACAAAACAGAGAAAAAAAAGAGCTCACTGGCAAGAAAACGCCAGTAAGAGGCACAATTGGGCATTGAACTCCAGAAAGAAGCTCCTTCTGGGCATTTAACGCCAGATTTACAGCGTCCTGGGCGTTCAGAAAAACGCCCAGTGACAAAGGAGTTCCTGGCGTTCAACGCCAGAAAGAAGCAGCAGCTGGGCGTTGAACGCCCAGGAGAAGCAGCAATTGGGCGTTAAACGCCCAAAACATGCAGCGTTTGGGCGTTTAACGCCAGGATGGTGGGGAGGGGGTAAATTCGTTTTTACTTCATATTTTTCATTTTAATTTTAATTTTCATGTTTCAATTCATGATTTCTTGCATAAACATGTTACAAACCCTGATTTCTAAGAACCCTAATTTCTAAAAACCCTACTTTAAAAATATCAAATGTATCTTAATCCATAAACACAAATTCTTTTTCAATCCAATCTAACTCTTTTTCAAATTTTCCAAAACAAATCTATCTCTTTTCCTTATAAAATCTTTTCAACTCATCAATATCTTTTTCAAATCTCCACATTATCCTTTTCAAAATCCAAATTTATCTTTTTCAAATATCTTTCATATCTTTTCAATTTTAAATCACATCTTTTCATATCATATTTTTTAAAATCATATCTTCTATCTTATCTTTTTAATATTTTCAAAAATCCCACCCCTTCCCTTTTTAAAACCACATTCGGCCCCCCTCTCATCCACCATTCGTCACAAGCTCTCCTTCTACCCATCTCCTTTCTTTTCTTTTGCTTGAGGACAAGCAAACCTCTAAGTTTAGTGTGTTTATCCGTGATCACTAAACCATACCCACTAAAATCATGGCTCCTAAAGGAAAACAACCCACTCCAAGAGGCAAGAAAGAGAGCATTCCAAAACCACTTTGGAATCAAGGGAGGTTCTTAACCAAAGAACATTCAGACCATTACTACAAAATAATGGGTCTAAGATCAGTGATCCCGGAAGTCAAGTTCGATCTAAAAGAAGATGAATATCCGGAGATCCAAGAGCATATTCGAAACAGGAACTGGGAAGTCCTAGCTAATTCTGAAACGAAAGTGGGAAGGAATATGGTTCAGGAATTTTACGCTAATCTGTGGCAAACAGACAGGTAGAGAATATCTGGAACTGCCCTCTATGACTATCAAACTTTGGTCAGAGGAAAGATTGTTCACATCCACCCTGACAAAATCAGGGAGATCTTTAAGCTACCTCAGCTGAAAGATGACCCAGACTCCTTCAATAGGAGAATGATGAGAACAAACAAGGGCCTGGATAAGATTCTAGAGGATATATGCATCCCTGGAGCCAGGTGGACCACCAGCAGCAAGGGTTTCCCAAATCAACTCAAGAGAGAAGATCTCAGACCAGTCACCAGAGGTTGGCTGGACTTCATTGGGCGTTCTATATTGCCCACAAGCAACCGTTCTGAAGTCACTGTTAAAAGAGCAGTGATGATCCATTGCATTATGTTGGGAAAAGAAGTAGAAGTTCATCAACTGATTCCATCTGAATTTTACATACTTGCTAACAAGAACTCCAAGGATGCCAGGTTGGCTTATCCAAGCTTAATCTCTATGCTCTGCAAAGATGCTGGAGTAAAGATGGGAATAACAGAGTATATCTCAGTGGAGCAACCAATCACTAAAATCATAATGGGAAAACAACAAATGCAGGATGACCCCACCAAGAGGAGGGCGCAAGAATTCCTCCCAGAAGTCCCTCAATTTGAATATTGGGAACAACTTGAAGCATCTGTTACCAAGTTGCAAGAATCTATGGACCAAATAAAGGAAGAACAGCAAAATCAAAACAGTATGCTCTGCAAACTGCTCAGGGAATAAGAAGAGCAAGGGCGTGACTTAAAGGAACTGAAGCGTCAGAAGTTATCTCTTGAAGGACCAAGCACTCCACAGACTAGAGGAACATCCACATCCCAAACTCAAGGTTGTTGAGCCCTAATCTTAGCCTTAACTCTGTGATAATTGTTCTTATTTGAGTTCTACCTTAGTAGTTATAGTAGTAATTAGTAGTTATTTTATCTCCAATTAAGCTATAATTTATTTTTCTCATCATCATTAAACATGAATAAAATAGAAGATTTCTTTAGGATAAGGAGGCAATATTTTTCGAGTTTTTAATACAAGAAATTCTGATTAATTACATGTGGTGGCAATGCTTTCTGCCTTCTGAATGAATGCTTGAACAGTGCATATGTCTTTGGAATTTGATGTTCTTGAATGTTAAATATGTTGGCTCTTGAAAGAATGATAAACATGAGACATGTTATTGGTAATCTGAAAAATCATAAAAATGATTCTTGAAGCAAGAAAAAGCAGTGAATACAAAGCTTGCAAAAAAAAAAGCAAGCAGAAAAAGCCAATAACCCTTAAAACCAAAAGGCAAGGGTAATAAAAAGGATCCAAGGCTTTGAGCATCAGTGGATAGGAGGGCCTAAGGGAATCAAATCCTGGTCTAAGTGGCTAAACCAAGTTGTCCCTAACCATGTGCTTGTGGCGTGAAGGTGTCAAGTGAAGACTTGAGACTGACAGGTTAAAGTCAAGGTCCAAAGCAAAAAGAAGAGCGTGCTTAAGAACCCTGGACACCTCTAATTAGGGACTTTAGCAAAGCTGAGTCACAATCTGAAAAGGTTCACCCAATTATGTGTCTGTGGCATTTATGTATCCGGTGGTAATACTGGAAAACAAAGTGCTTAGGGCCACGGCCAAGACTCATAAAAGTAGCTGTGTTCAAGAATCAACATACTAAACTAGGAGAATCAATAACACTATCTGAATTCTAAGTTCCTATAGATGCCAATCATTCTGAGCTTCAATGGATAAAGTGAGATGCCAAAACTGTTCGGAAGCAAAAAGCTACTAGTCCCGCTCATTTAGTTAGAATCTGAGCTTCACTCAAAAACTCTGAGATATTATTGCTTCTTGACTTATTTGTATTCTATTTTATTTGTCTAGTTGCTTGGGGACAAACAACAGTTTAAGTTTGGTGTTGTGATGAGCGGATATTTTATACGCTTTTTGGGGTTAATTTCATATAGTTTTTAGTATGTTTTAGTTAGTTTTTAGTTTATTTTCATTAGTTTCTAGGCAAAATTCATATTTCTAGACTTTACTATGAGTTTGTGTGTTTTTCTGTAATTTTAGGTATTTTCTGGCTGAAATTGAGGGAGCTGAGCAAAAATCTTATTCATGCTGAAAAAGGACTGCTGATGCTGTTGGATCCTGACCTCTCTTCACTCGGAATGAAATTTCTGGAGCTACAGGAGTCCAATTAATGCGTTTCTAATTGTGTTGGAAAGTAGACATCCAGGGCTTTCCAGCAATATATAATAGTCCATACTTTGCTCAAGAATAGACGACGTAAACTGGCGTTCAACGCCAGTTCCATGTTGCAGTCTGGCGTCCAGCGCCAGAAACACGTTACAAGTTGGAGTTCAACGCCAGAAACAGGTTATAGCCTGGCGTTGAACGCCCAAAACAGCCCAGGCATGTGAGAAGCTTTAGTCTCAGCCCCAACACACACCAAGTGGGCCCCAGAAGTGGATTTCTGCACTATCTATCATAGTTTACTCATTTTCTGTAAACCTAGGTTACTAGTTTAGTATTTAAACAACTTTTAGAGATTTATTTTGTATCTCATGACATTTTAGATCTAAACTTTGTACTCTTTGACGGCATGAGTCTCTAAACTCCATTGTTGGGGGTGAGGAGCTCTGCAGCGTCTCGATGAATTAATGCAAGTACTTCTATTTTCCATTCAAACATGCGTGTTCCTATAAGATATTCATTCGCGCTTAATTATGGAGAAGGTGATGATCCGTGACACTCATTACCTTCCTCAACCCATGAACGTGTGCATGACAACCACCTCCGTTTTATATTAGATTGAATGAGTATCTCTTAGATTCCATAATCAGAATCTTCGTGGTATAAGCTAGAATTGATGGCGTCATTCAGGAGAATCCGGAAAGTCTAAACCTTGTCTGTGGTATTCTGAGTAGGATTCTGGGATTGGATGACTGTGACGGGCTTCAAACTCGCGAGTGCTGAGCGTAGTGACAGACGTAAAAGGATAGTAAATTTTATTTCAGTATGATTGAGAACCTCTAGATGATTAGCCGTGCTGTGACAGAGCATTTGGACCATTTTTACTGAGGAGATGGGAAGTAGCCATTGACAACGGTGACACCTTACATAGAGCTTGCCATGGAAGAAACTTTGCACTTTTGCATGCATGAGGGAAGAGGAATACAAGAGAAAAGCTGAAATTCAGAAGACAAAGCATCTCCAAAACCCCAACATATTTTCCATTACTGCATAATAAGTATTTATTTCATACTCTCTTATTTTTCGTAATTCAATTTGATAAGTGAATTGTTTTCTTGACTAAGAGTTACAAGATAACCATAGATTACTTCAAGCCAACAATCTCCGCGGGACCCTTACTCACGTAAGGTATTACTTGGACGACCCAGTGCACTTGCTGGTTAGTTGTGCGGAATTACATAGTGTGAAGTAATTTTCGTGCACCAAGTAATAACAAGAGAATACTTACAATAAGATTAGCAAAATCCAATGATCAAAAATGGAAATGGCACTTGGAATGTAAAACCCTAATAAAACCCTAATAGAGAAGATGAGAAAAACTTAGAGAAAACTAACACTAAAAACCTTCTATTCTACTCCTAAAACTATACTAATGCTATGCTATGTTATTTCCTTCATTTCCCCTCCAATATGAGCTAAAAGACTTCAAAAGTGGGCCTCCAAAGCCCTCAAATCACGAGTCACATACTTTTCTAAAGAAGTCATGCGCGGACACCTGTGCGGACGCACAGGCGTGTGCATCCGCACACTCTACAAAAATTCCCTCCTGTGCGTACGCACGAGTGTCTGTGCGCACGCACACTAGGCGATGCTTGGCTGGATGCGCGACGCGCTCAAATTGATCCACGCGCTCTGCTTGGACTCCTGTGCGGACGCACAAGGGGCTGTGCGCACGCACACGTCTCTGAGCTCACCTCCTTTGATTCTTCATGTTTTCTCCACTTTGCAAGCTCTTCTTCCATTTTCTCCAACTCATTCCTACCTTGTACACCTGAAATCACTCACAAACACATCAAGGCACTGAATGGAAGGCAAATGGAATAAAAATAGGTCAAACTAAGCACAAAAGAGCATATTTTCATAATCAAGCACAATTTGGGAGGAAAGTTCAAAAGCATGCTATTCAAGGGAATAAGTGCGAGTTTATGTGATAAAATTCATTCAACTCTAACCAAGAATCATCATCAATTATGGATTCATCAATTATCCAAAGAATTGAATTGAAATTTTCAAAATTACCCAATCAAACACTTGCAAGAAGATACAATATAAGGCGCAAGAACATAGAATTGAGCGATCGAACCCCTCATCGGATGTGTATTCACTCAATTTGCTCAGTGTTTAGGGTTTAACCACTCAATTCTTCTTTTATCATGCTCCTCAAAGATTTGCAAGTCATCTAACAATCAACTAGTATTTAATGCATGAATAACAAATATCATGAGGTCTTTAGAGGGATGTAATGGGGTTAAGGTTCAGGTAGGATGAAATATAACTAAGTGGACCTAAGGAATTATCTCTTTGATTAGCTTGAGTGTCCACCTATTCCTATATCACCTATATACACGTAACAATATAACCTATCTACCCATTTCCTTTTCTTTTTCCCATCTCACCTTACTCATACATTTTCTTTTCAAACATGGCGTATGCATCCTTTATTTAACTCTTTATTTCATACTTTGTTATGTAATTTTTTTTTAAATTGCAAAATTGAACTATGAATGCATATGTCTTCATTAATGAAATGCATGAGCATTACCTAATTGCTAAAAATTTTTCACAATAAGCTTATGCCTTCATCACCAATGTTGCCCAAAATTCTCCCACACTTAGAATGTACACACTAATCCACCCAAGCCAATCAGAGAGTAATTCGGGGACATCAATGGTTTTTCGCTTAAGGGGAGTAATGTGCTATCATCAGAACAAAAGAAAATTCATAGGCTCAAGGGGGTTCACAACGGTGTATGCAAGGGTTGGCCATATAGGTTAGTGAGTTGATCATCAAAAAATGGCCTCAATCATGCTAGATACATTCAAACACAAATACAGGACATAAAGAATCATGAAAATCAATGATCACAATAAAAAAGGAGTAATAATCACACACAAGAACAACATTATGGTTGAAAATATCCAACCATCTATTAAAGCTCAAGACTCACAGGGTATGTTGTTCGAGCTCTTTTCTATGTTCTACGAACAATCTACTTCAAGCAAGTTGGCATACATAATATTTCCTTCAATTCAATCAATGGTACGCCCTAGAAAAAGACTTCATGGAAATTCCTTGGTGTTTCACCAACTTATTCATTCTATCATGTAACATGCAAGTATTAACTACTAAATATCCATAAACGATAAAGAAATATTTACAAGCAACCAAACAAGATAAAATAGACATAAAACTACTTCAAAATGAAGAAAAAGTACTACAAGAAACATTGCAAAGTACCTTGAAAAGAGAAATTTTTACCCCCCTGGAATCATCGATCCTCTCCCACACTTAGTTTGTGCACGGTCCTCCGTGCCTGCTTACGCTCCGGGAGGATGAAGAGGGGCCACCTTCAGCTAGTGGACTCAGAAGTGGGTTGGTCAACTGTATCATACTCCTCCTCAGCTATCTCGGATGAAGCTCTAGGAGGCGGGCCGAGGTCTCTTCCTTCTAGCCTTACTGCTATCTACTCAAAATGCTTTTGCTCCAAGTGCTCCGTGTGGTGGATATCGTACAAGATGTCTTCGAATAATTCTGGAAGAGGACGGAGAGAAGGTAAAGCAGTTGAGGAAGTTAGTAGACTTGGTGGTGGTGCTGTGGATGTCTTCCTCTCAGAGGGTGTTGTGGTTGTTGATCTTTTTAAATCTCCCCTCGAGATGTACTTGTTGCCTCTAGGGACCCTGAACATGATGTCTCTCGGACGCCATTCTACCCCCCGCTACTGTTGCCAAACGCATCACCATCGATGGAAAAAGGGATGTTGATGTTCTTCTTCTCAATCAGTTTCCAAATCGATGTGCGGAATAGAGGCACAATGGCTATACTCTTGCCTTCCATGATAGCCCAAAGTAGCAACGCAGTCTTGAATCTCACATGGGTCGCATGGGTGCTGGGAATGATATAGTCCTCCACAATTTGATGCCATATACGAGCTTTGGCATTCAAATTGGAGTAAGCTATAGTTGCGGGAATAGAATTTCTCCCTTTGCTATACTCCCATGAGGCACCGGGACGGCCAATTCTCTCAAGTATGGGAGTCAAGGACATCCTCTCCTTGGACACACTCACCTTAATCCTTGAGTAATCATCATTCTCGGGTGAAATATGGGAGATCTTCAGAATAGCTTCAATAGCTCGGTTGGAAGTATCCAACCTCTTGTCCCGGAGGAATACCGATTCCGCTTCCCAATTTTGGTAGTTGGCGTAGAATTCTCGCACCATGGTTTCATTGACTTCGATTGGGTCTTGCTCTAAGAACTCCCAATGAAGTGAGGCGATCCGCTCATGGATGACCGTTTTGTACTTGATCGGAACCTTAAGCGTCCGTTCCCAATGGATTGGCCTTTTCTCAAATTTGCCATATCGGAACTCGGTTCTTTGATTGATCAAGATGTCCGGGTTATCGCTTGGGCGATCCATGAAGTATGGTCTCAATGCTCGGGTTGTAGGTTCCATAATCGGTAAAGCGACTGGTTTCTTACCCTTCTTTCGCATCCAAAAAAGAAAATAGAAAATATCAAGGTCATAGGACAACAACAAACTTAGAACAATGAGGAAGCCCTTAATGAAGTGAAGAAACTAAATCCTTAGTTGAAAGTTTGAAAATAGTGTGATTCATAAGAATGGCGGTGTGTATATTCCAATGGTGCGCGCGGTTGGAACACACACACCGGCCGCACACAACGGCAATCACACTCTTAAGGCAATCCAAAGTTCAAAACTTCGAAACTAAGTGCTTAAGTTGCACTCATGAAATACAGAAATGGAAGCAACTTCAAGCAAGTACCAAAAGGGAATTGTGAATTGTTCATCCTTAACATGTGGTAATCACATATACAATGCTCTTAATCGGAAGTCAAAAGATGTTTGATTAAGACATTATCAAAAGTTGAACATTCGTAAAGTGATTACTCATTATAATTTCCAAGATGAAAAATTAAACTCATATGCTATCAACACAATGCATTTACTATTAAAGTCATCCATTAATAAGGCACACAATCTAGGAAAACATGGGTGGTGGAACTCAAAGTATACCAACAATGGAATGCATTGAAAAAATAATGTGATCAACATCAAAGTCCATGAATGAAGTTGCACAAGTCATACAATATGCCTAACCAAGGATAAATTGAAAGCATATGATGGCCAAGTCATATAAATCAAACAAGATGTTCATTGAGGCATTTTATCGAACATGTGGTATGCACTGTGCAAGTTCATCACAATTTAAGCTCAAAATTGATCAAAAATCAACCCAATAATCAAGCAACAGCACTTTGCAACAAAAAGAAATAACTAAGAAAGCAACAAAATGAATCTAAGTAAACATAAAGGAAATGAAAACAATTGCAAAAATTATGAATATAAAAAGAAAGGAAAGACAAAAAACCTTGGGTATAGAGGTTGAAGAGAACAAGAACTAGGGAGAAACAATGGCACTTCTTATAGCCACTGCGAAATCACGGCAGTTGGGTTCGCCGGAAAGAACACCGGAAGAGAGAACTCACTGGTGGTGAAAAGAGAAAAGAGAAGAGAAAGAAAGAAAGAAAGAAAAGAGAAGAGAAGTAAGAGAAAGAGATAGATGGTGGTCGCCGGCGGTGGGTCGACGGCGGCGGTGGCCGGCGGAGCTGGGCGGAGAAGAGAGGGAGAGAGCAGCCACCAAGAAGAGAAGAAAAGAGGTGACTGCCTCTCAACAGGGCAACTTGCCCTGTTATTGCCCAGAACGCGACCTGTGCGGACGCAGAGGGGGCTGTGCGGTCGCACACCGACAAAAACTTGGAAAGGTGCGAACGCACACAGCATGCGAACACTGCGACCAAAGAGGTTGCAAAAGGACGTGCAGGCACACGAAAGTGTGCGCTCACACAGAGGAACTCTTTTTTTTTACATATATGTGGACAAAAGCAGGTGTGCGCGTGCACACAGGTCCGTGCGCACACACAGAGCTGGGAATGGGGAGGCTGTTCACACGCACAGGCTATTCCCTCGCTCCCACCAGAGGGGCTTGCAATAGGCGTGCGGACGCACACGTTTGTGCGGCCACACAGATGAAGCGCAAAATGGAGCTTGTGCGTATGCTCACAGATGTGCGTATGCACAGATTAGAGAAAAGGGGGCAGCGCTCACACAAAGGCTATGCTGGCGCTGCGACTAGAGGGCATGTTAAGGCGTGTGCGAACGCACAGGCTTGTGCGCCCGCACAGATGTCCTGTTTCAGAATTTTCTTTTCTCTTAAAAACCAAGGTTCCCAACCTTAGCACAACAACACACCAACCCCAAATCATTCAAACAAACACAAAATCATAGTCCACAAATAATTCAACTTATACAACTCAAAATCATCAAACAGACCTAAGCTAAACATTATATCACAAGAAAATAAATAGTTCAAAAAGATATAAACAAGAGATAGAATTGGAAAATGTCACCATGATGGGGTGTCTCCCACCAAGCACTTTGGTTTAAAGTCCTAAGTTGGATTGCATGGCTTCATTGGTCACTTATGAACTTCCCTAAGGAGGAAAATTTCCAACTCCTTGGCTTGCTTTGGCTGAGCATGATCCTTTGAAATTGACTCTTTGGCACTATCCTCTTTTCCTTGCTCCTTGCCATTTTCAATCACTTTGTCTTCAACTTTGTCTTCAATCACCTTAAGCTACTAAGCAACCTCAAGCAAGACATTGGGATCCAAAATTGTTGGTTATAAAGATGTATGCCCGGATCCCACACTTTGGTTTCTCTATCACCCTCTTGTAGATTTTCACTTGTGCCATTGGATGAACAACCTTCCCAAGCATCTTTGAAGCACCCACTTGAATGTTGGACTCCCCCCAACCGGACCTTGCACCACTTGTTCCTTGAATTCCATTGCCAACCAACATCTAATCCTTGTCCATTTAACACTCCAAGAAGCACCTTGAGTTGATAATCCGTTTCCAAGAGGGCAAATTGATATGGGCCTATGAAGCTCATGGAGGGAATTGTTACCCACTCCATTTGTCCTTGGGGTGGAGTTATCCTATTAAGCTCTTGCACAATTGCTTCCACTTCTTGGGTGATCACCTCTTCCTCACCATCCTTTTCAAGCTCTTCCATATCCCTCTCAAACTCAAGAATGGAAGGTTCCTCAAGATCATTGAGGGGGTTGACCAATGTGGACAAAAAATTTTTGATGATGCAATCCACTTCTTGATCAAACTCTTTCAATTCTCCATTCACCTCTTCTGTTTCACAAGTTCTACCTTCCTCCTATTGTTGCAATTCTTGTTCTAACTCTTCTACCTCCCCTTGAGGCTCCATGTTCTCCTCCTCACTACACTCCTTCGTTGCTCCTCCACATTCTTCAAGGGGAATATCTTGATTGCTTGAGTGTAGCAAGGTCAAGCGGTTCACCGCTTTGGCTATGATAGCCGTAAACTCCCCTTGCTTTCTTCAGAACTCTTCTTGCTCTTGGAATAATGCTTGAAGGTCTTGTTGTTCTTGGGGCAAGGGTTGGAAAACTTCATATTAGGGTGGAAGAGAAGGTTCAAAAGTTGGGAGAAAGGTTGTATATGTGGGAGGTGTGTCATGTGGGTGGGGATATTGAGGTGGTGTATAAGGAGGTGATGGTTCATATGGTTGGTAGCAAGGTGTATAGACATTTTGGTTCCATGGAGGTGTATGGTGCGGTGCTTGAGGGTTTGGGGGTTGAGGGTTGTGTAGGGGGTATCTCTCGTATGCTTGGGTTTGGTATTCATATAGGGGAGAGTTTGCCTCGTTGTAGCACGAGGGAGGTGGTTGCCATGAGTGTTGCTCATACATAATTGGTTCTTCCCTTAATTGATTCTCCCGCTCTATGAAGCAATCCCAATTTGAATTCATCATATCCTACAAAACACTCACAACCAAGCTCCAAGCAACAAGGGTGATAACTCATAGAGAAAATAGAAAATAAAAGCAAAAGACATAAGTAAACAAGAAAAACAAACACCTTAATATTAACAAAAACAACCAAATAACTAAAAAGTAAGATATTTACACTATCAACATATTCACAACAACCAAAACATAGCACTCAATTGCATCCCCGGCAACGGCGCCAAAAACTTGATACGAGCAAATTCATCAGTTAAGAGTTCCTTCTCGGTAAAGGAGAAATAACCTCGTTGCAAGTATAGTTCTCAACCAACAAGTAATGCTCGATCAAAGTTTACAATATGCTAATCTAAACCGAGATCAAGAGTAATTCAACCTCGGGTCGTTCTTCCTAGGACACAATTGGAATGTTTCTCTTTCGGTTGTTAAGAGGACAAAAGGGTATTGAATTAAAGAACGAAAGATTAAATGAACTTAAGCAATAAAAGAACTAAGGAATGATCAAAATTGTAATTAATGCAATTAAAGAGAAGATGAAATCAAAAATAGTAAAAATGCTATGAATGCAATAAAAAGCCTTGACTTGGGAATGAGGATCCAAGGAATCCTATCATCGTCATAACCACAATTATGGTAATTATGATGAGTCAATCTCGCCTAGTCAACCCCAACCATCGAGGAGTAAGTCAAGCAAGCATAATTGACCTTAATCCATAAGTCCTAGCTAACTTACCAAACTAGTTGATAAAAAGCTAGCGTCAATGAAAACAAGAGTCAACTAACTACCCAAGAATTACCACTAAATGTCGGACATTATGACTCTAGTATCCTAGGAACTCAAACCACAAGCCAAGGTGTGAAAATCTACTCAAATTCTAAGGTTGGCATTTTCACAAACACCTTGTGTGCATAAAAGTAAAACATGGGAAATTGTAAAGGAAAATGGAAACTATAACCAAGCTATCAACAATATCAACAATAAACATCCAAACAAGCAAAAAGAAAGCATAAAACATTAAATTCATTGATCAAAACTCTAAGTAACACAAAATTGGAAATATGAACAAAGCACTTGAACCAAAAGGAAATGAAAGTAAAGACAATGTAATTAAAGAGGAAATTGAGAGTACTTACAATTAAAGAAGCAAAATTAAAGACCAAAGCTTGCTATAAAATGCTACAATAGAGATGGAAATTAAACCCTAAGAGAGCAAAGCTACACTACTCCTACTCCTACTCCTAATGCATTTTCTACCTAATCTACCCTAATGAAAGCTTCCTTTTTGATATGTGTTGAATCCCCCTTATATAGCACTCCAAATTCAGCTCCAAGCCTTCAAAATTTGGGCCAAAAGCCCTCAGAAAATGCACAACACGTGTTTCATTAACAAAATCACGTGTAGGGACCTGTGCGGACGCACAGATGTGTGCATCCGCACACTTGGCTGTTTTGGCTCCTGTGTGTACACACGGGTACTTGTGCATACGCACGCATGGAAATTTCCTCTTGTGCTTACGCACGCTGGCTTGTGCGCACGCACACTTGGCTGATGTGGTCTTGTGCGTACGCACACTTGCTTATGCGCACGCACGCCTTGTTGTGTGTGCTTTTCCTTGTTTTTCTTCATGTTTTCTCCCTTGTACATGCTTCCTTCTACTTTTAGCCATCCATTCTTGCCTCTAAGGCCTGAAATCACTCACAAACCATATCACGGCATTGAATGACATAAAAGTAAAATTAAATTGCTCATTTTAAGTACAAAATTGCATGTTTTCACATTTAAGTCCAAATTAGGGATCAAACACAAAAGTATGCTATTTTGGTGCTTAAGTGTGAGTTCATGTGCTAGAATCCATCCAAATTGAGTCAAAATATACCATCAAATATGGACTCATCAAGCTACTCATAGCTTAGAAAAAGTACAAGAGATGGAAGAAGATCAGAGTAAAGTAAAGTAAAAGTTCCAAGCCCCTTTTCTGTACTCTTCAACGGGTATTTATACTACTCCTATTACTAGAAATGAAAAATTATAAAAAGAAAGGAAATTTACAATTGAGTACTAAAGGGAATAACCATTCATTAGAGGCATGTGAGTGGCGTGCCATACCCAAATCTCAAGTGGCACGGCCCATGGTGGGAGTTGGCTTGGCGTGCCACGCCCAACGTCCAAAGTGACTTGCCCATGTTAAGCTCTTCAATCTTCTCCTATAGTAAATTGGAATGGCATGCCACGCACTCAACCTGGCGTGCCACGCCCTTATTAAATCTTTGTTCTTCTTCTCTAGAAGTTTGAACTGGCGTGCCACGCCCTTTGTTAGTGAACACACATTCTTCTTTAGTCTAGTAAGCTGGCGTGCCACGCCCAGGGATGGCGTGCCATGCTCATGGTGCTAGCAAAAGTTGGCGTGCCACGTCTAGGACTCAAGTGGCACGCCCATAGTGTGAGCAAGCTTGGCGTGCCACGCCCAGAGTCTCAAGTGGCACGCCCTCGATGAGTCTCCAATCTCTCCTTCTAGTTAAGTGAACTGGCGTGCCACGCCCATTGTGAGATTTAAGGATCCTTCTTTGGAAAGTATAGTTGGCATGCCACGCCCAGTAGTGGCGTGCCACGCCCACAGTGAAGCTTAGTCATCCCTTTTCTAGAGAATAGAGCTGGCGTGCCACACCCAACAGTGGCGTGCCACGCCCATAGTGAATCATGGAAAACCTTCTTTGGACATTCTGCCTGGTGTGCCATGCCCAGCATTGGCATGCCATGCCTATGATAAACTTTAAGCATTCTTCCCTGGAAAAGATAACTGGCGTGTCACGCCTGGCCTTGGCGTGCCACGCCCATAGTAATTCTTCATGAATTCTCTTCTGGAACTTATAACTGGCGTGCCACGCCCATTTCAATTCTTCATGGGCTCTCTCTGGGAAGTATAACTGGTGTGCCACGCCTGGCCTTGGCGTGCCACGCCTATTGCAATTCTTCATGGGCTCTCTTTGGAAGTATAGTTGGCATGCCACGCCCAACTTTAGCGTGCCACGCCCATAATAATCCTTCAAACTTCCTTCCTGGAGATAATAGCTGGTGTGCCATGCCCAGTCAATGAAAGTGGCATTTGCTTGAAGTGGCATGCCCAGCACGCACGCCCAGCACCTTTTCTTGATTTCTTCCTCTTTTGTTGCTCTTTTCACCTGAAATCCAAGCAAGACTCATTTTAATGCAATGTCCCATAAATTCGTCATATAGTTCTTGTGAATGCATTAAATGAATGAGAATTCATCACTTCTATGGTCCTTTTAGATGAGAGAAAGAGGTAGGTGATGCAAGTCATCAACAAACCTAGTTTTAAACTGGAAAAAATGCCACTTCATGGTGACTGAAGGCATTGTTCTATGGCATCGGATTTAAAACAAGGGAATAGAAGTAGATCAAGTTAAGGTGGAAGTGATCAAACGATTGCCACCACCTACTAATGTCAAGGCAATCAGAAGTTTCCTAGGACATATAGGATTTTACAGGATGTTCATGAAAGATTTTTTGAAAATTGCAAAACCCCTGTATAATCTCTTGGCCACTGATGTTCCATTTGTCTTTGACTAAGAATGTCTACATGCCTTTGAAACCCTGAAAGCCAAGCTTGTCATGCTCCTATCATCTCTGTACCCAACTGGGACTTGCCATTCGAATTGATGTATGACGCCAGTGACCATGCCATTAGCACAGTTCTGGGGCAGAGACATGACAAGCTTCTACATGTCATTTACTATGCTAGTCGTGTATTAAATAATGCGCAGAAAAAATACACTACTACAAAAAAGGAGTTATTTGCAGTGGTGTATGTCATTGACAAGTTCAGATCCTACCTAGTAGGATCTAAGGTCATTATCTACACTGACCATGCTGCTCTGAGATATCTACTCACTAAGCAGGACTTTAAGCCCATAATTATAAGATGGGTATTACTCCTGCAAGAGTTTGATATAGAAATCAGAGACAAAAAAGGCATAGAAAATCCAGTGGCTAACCACTTGTCTAGGATTGAACCAGTAGCAGGGACTTCTCCCTCCATTGACATATCCAAATCCTTTCCAGATGAGCAACTCTATGCCATCCGGATAGCACCTTAGTTTGTAGATATTGCAAATTACAAGGCTATAAGGTTCATTCCCAAGGAGTTTAATAGGCAGCAAGCCCGGAAATTCATGCATGATGCAAAGTATTGCCTTTGGGATGAGCCATATCTCTTTAAGAGATGCTCAGATTGAATAATCTGACAATGTGTGTCTGAAGAAGAGGAATAGAGAATTCTATGGTATTGTCATGGCTCAAACTATGGAGGACACTTTGGAGGTGAGCAGACAGCCACCAAGGTTCTCCAGAGTGGCTTCTTCTGGCCCACTTTCTTTAAAGACTCTAGAGAGTTTGTCCGTAACTGTGATAGTTGCCAACGGGCTGGCAACCTCCCTCATGGTCATGCCTTGATGACAAGTCATCTTAGGCTAGTTTCACAAGCCTATTTCATTAGTTTTTACTTGGTTTTCATGCATTTTTAGGCAATAAGTAAGTGTTGGAGTAAGAATTTCATGCTTATCTTGATTCAATCAAACATTGTTAATTTTATGCATTTTCATTAGATTTCTTGCAAGATTTAGTTGATAATATGAATGATGCAAGATTTGATGATTATGCCAAGGCTTTGATGTATCTGTTTGGTTGATGACAGGTGAAAAGATAAAGGAAAAGAAGCAGAAAGCACAAAATAAGCTCAAAGGAAGAATTCTGGACACATTTTTGAAGTTTGAGCACGCTTTGGAGCCTTAGGCCACACTTTTAAAAGTGTGGCCCATGATGTAAACAAGGAGAGTGCTCTTGGTGCGAGAACGCTACGTTCTCTTGCGACGCGCACGCGTACAAGACGCTTACGCATCGGGCAAGGATCTTTGAAGACCCACGCATACGCGTGCATGACGCGTACGCGTGGATGTGATTAGCGCTCATTTGCAAAGAGAGCGCTATCCTATCTGAGTGAGTGCCTTCGAGCAAGTTTCGAATTTGTGATTGAAGATTTGGTATCGACGCACACACGTACATGACGCGCACGCGTGGAAATGGCATGTTCGAAGGGCCACGCATATGCGTAGGGGACGCGTACGCATGGGTAGCATTCTTTGCATGAATGCTACGCTCGTTTGGAGAGCGCTACAAGGGATGCGCAAGCGTATAGCACGCGTACGCGTCAGACGGGAAAAAGTTGAAGGCCACACGTACGCGTAGGTGACGCGTATGCGTGGATGGGCCAAAAAGCAAAATGACGCGCAAGCGTATCGGACGCGTACGCGTGGGTGTAAAAATGCTCCGTTCTCCAAATGAACATTACGCTCTCCTGGAAGTGAATTTTTGCTCAAATTCCAAGCCCATTGAAACTTCAAAGCAAGCAGAGCCCATTGACATCACTCAAAGGCACAAGAATCAATTAGAATAGGAATTTTGTTTGAGTTGTAATTTATTTTCAATTTCAATTTCATTTGTAATTTAGGCAAGCCTATATAAAGGCATCAGTTTCATTTCATTAGAGAGACGGTTAGACAGAAGGCTGCATTATAGTAGTAGCTGTAGGAGTAGGAGTAGGAGTAGAATAGAAGGCTCTCTTATACACTTTTTCCTTTTCTACAATTTTATATTTTAACTATATTGAATTCAGTTTACCTTGATTACAATTTCAATTTCCTGCATCTCTACTGCAATTTTCATTTCTGTCAATTTTACCTTTTTGTTCCTATTGCTTTCAATTTACTTTCATGTAATTTTAATCTTCTGCAATTGTTCTGAGAGCTATGATCCATTGAACCCCAATCATTAGGGGGAGGAGCTCTGTTATGATTCACATGATTTAGTGAATTTCTTCTTCTTCTCAATTCAATTGAATAGCTATTGGATATCCTCTGTTTTGATTGAGATTCATCCACTCCGGAAGGGGGTTTGAATCTGTGAATGCTTGTGTGAGCCTCGAAAGGGGAATCATGGGCATTAGAACGGAGGCTCTATCGTTCACTCCTCTCTTGATCAACACCATTCGGGAGGAATTGAGATCTTAAGAGTTAGTGTGGCTTATGGATGAGAGACATGTACCTCACCTCTTCTCATGACAATTGGATCAAGGAATTGGCGAGATTGATTGTGATTAGAGGATTGGATTGCCAAGGAATTGGGATCCAATCAATTTCAATCCGCCATAGATCTATTCATATGATTGAGAAAGAAGTTGAGATCTATTTGATTCATTGTGGATTATGATATCTCCAATCCCTAATGAATTTTTCCTTTCTGTTACTTGTTCCTGTTCTGATTTACTGTCTCTTTTATCTTCCAGCACCCAATTCCCCTTATATTTGCTGTAATTTACGTTTCTTGTTCTTTAAGTCTCTGCCAATTTACATTCTGTTAGTTCAACTTCACTCAATTCACCACTGTTAGCTTGACTAAACTAATCACCCAATTAAAGTTGCTTGATCCATCAATCCTCGTGGGATCGACCTCACTCACGTGAGTTTTACTACTTGATACGACCCGGTATACTTGTCGATGAGTTTGTGTGGAATCGATTTTCCCTTCATCAAGTTTTTGGCGCCGTTGCCGGGGATTGATTTAGATCAACAATGATTAAGTAGGTGATAAGTCTAGATTAAGCATTTTCTTTGTTTTCGTCATTTAAGTTCTTTTAATTTTTGCTTTATGCTGATACTGAGGTATTTATGTTATTGCTTCACTAAGAAATTCTCATCTGTGACATAATGAATTTCAATTTTCTTTGGTGATTGTGTTTTGCAAAATTCAAATGGAGTTTACCACATCTTTTGATCAATCATATCATATGGGATATTGCCCACCACCACAAAATGATTCAAGTCATTATCCTAATGGTGGCTGGAAATATCACCAAGAGATGACAGATTATGAGCAATCCACCCAGTGGGATATGCTCCAGAACCACAAAATGATTTTATGTCATTACCCTCATGGTGTCTGGGCATATCAACAAGAGTGTGAACAATTAATTGAAATGGGACACTTCCCAGAGACACAATATGACCCAGATTTTGACGAGTCTAACAACTCCTCATATTGTGGCTGGGAAGGTCAAAATCAAAGAGATCTTAATAATCCACACTTTGTTCATCAAGAGACTCCCCTCTCCCGAGAGATATTAAAATGACACTCTCCTCCCCTTTATTTATAAAATATACATTCTCCTCCCTTATCATTTTTAAAAAAACCTCTTCTTTAATCCATTTTAAATTTTTTGTGTTAACTAATGTTAACTTTATCCATTTTTCAATAAAAAATAATTTACAAAAATACCTTTAGTAAAAATTTTATTTTTTTGTCATTAAATTTTGCTTAGCAAAATACTCTTAATAAATTATTTTATTGATTAAATTGTACTTTTACAAAAATATTTTTTTAACAAATTTAATAGTTAAATTATTTTTTTCTAAGATACCTTTTAATATTTTTTTAATTATTAAATTGTGATTTTATCAAAATTTTCGTTAACCATTATAATTATATTTTACTATTAATTTTTTGATATCAATATATATTATTTTAACATTAAATAAAAAAATCTTGGTAAGATTATTTTTTAATATTAATATATATTAATTGTTATACAAATTAACAGTGGTAAGATTTTTTTATTTAATATTAAAATAATATATATTTATATTAAAAAAATAATAGTAAAATATAAAAATAATTGTTAATAAAAATTTAGGTAAAATGACAATTTAATAATTAAAAAATTATTGAAAGGTATTTTAGAAAAAAATAATTTAATTATTAAATTTTCTTAAAAAATATTTTGGTAAAAATAAAATTTAATCAATAAAAAAATAATTTATTAAAGAATATTTTAGTAAGTAAAATTTAATGACAAAAAATAATATTTTTGTTAAAGAGTATTTTTGTAAAAAATAATTTATTTTTTTTGAAAAATGGATAAAGTTAACATTAGTTAACACAAAAAAAATAAAGTAAATTAAAAAAGAGATTTTTTAAAAATTATAAGGGAAGAAAATATATATTTTACAAATAGAAAGAAAAAAATGTCATTTTAGTATCTCTTAAAAAAGAGAAGTGAAATTTTCATATTATAATATTAACATGTGTTCTTAAAATATAAAATAGATAAATTTTAAAAAAAAATCATGTAAGTAATTTTCTTAGTAAAAAAAAAAAGGGTTAAGCATTTAAGTGCACTCATCACCTTCCCACCGTCTAACCCTGAATGGTTTATAAAATTTCATTAGTTGAACATAACATTAATTCATCAAATATAAATGTCTCTTTTCTTTTATTTTTTTTACTTTTTTTCGGAGGAGGGAGATAAAGTAAACAAATGTCTAAAGATCTCAAGTGAGTTTACCTCTCCAGCTGATTACAAAATTATGTTCTTTTTAGTTTTCACAACAATTATCTACTTAATATACTAAAATTAGATTTTTCTTCAACTAATAAAGGTGACGTGTCAGTTTCTCGTGAGTCTGTTTTTCCTCCAAAATGAATGAAATTTTCCATCTATAGATATTTAATATCTTTATTATAAAAAATATCTTTATTATAATTAATATTTAATAAATAATATATAATTATACTAATTTAGGAACATATCTTCATTGTAATTATATCAAATCAATATTTAATGCATTATTAAACTACTTTTTCATTATCAATTAAAAATACTTTTAATAATAATAATAATAATAACACCGGTCGTGGTAATCATGATAAGAATATTCGATTTTAATCATAAAATGATAAAATCTTATAATATTAATAACGCAAATTGATTTTAAATATTTTTAGTTATTTTAATTATATTAATTATAAAAATATTGATATAATTTTAATTCTTATTCATTATTCAATAATAATAATAATAATAATAATAATAATAAATTATAATTGATAAAATTA
Organism: Arachis hypogaea; assembly: GCF_003086295.3. Classification (NCBI taxonomy): domain Eukaryota; kingdom Viridiplantae; phylum Streptophyta; class Magnoliopsida; order Fabales; family Fabaceae; genus Arachis; species Arachis hypogaea. The sequence continues at coordinate 131,090,343 of NC_092046.1, forward strand.
AAATTATCACGTGGGTAAAGTAACAACTTAAAATTATAATAATTTATCACAGGTAATCGTAAAAATTATAATAGAGTTACGTACAATTATTTTTAGCATTAGCATATAATAATTGTACAAGTTATTTTTTTATTACTTTAACCTGTAATAATTCTTTTTTCTTATGATATTTATTTCAAACATTTTAAGTTATTAAACCCGTCCATGATAATATATCTCTATTCCCTTTCTATTTCAATCTGTGTATATTAGGTATAATATTTTTATTTATTGTCCGAAATTTCTCTGATCATGATAGAAGATAATGATTCTAATTATGATATGATAAAATTATATAATTTTAACAGAATTAATATATGATGCATAATTAATGTATTTAATAAAAAATTACCTTAATAATAAATAATTTACATATTTATTTTTATTTCACTAAAGTCTATATATAATGTTTTTCTGTGGTACATGAATCTAAATTTGAGAGTCAACTCATAATTTTATATTTTTTTACTACTTCATAGAATAAGAATGTATTCTTCCTTTTTTATTGAAGTTGATCCTTTTAAAGTACAATTTATAATTTTTTATAATATTTTTCATATATTCATTCTATTATATTATTCTTTTGATAATTTATTAATTGTTGTTACTCTAAGTTATTCTTATCGTCTAATGTTCCAGTTAGATTGTCTTTTGCCACAATCGTTTACAATGCATCACATCTATGAAATACATCATCGAGTTGTCTTCACTGATTCGGGTTCCAACTATATGGATGTAAGCATTCAAAGAAGGGGCAATAATCTCTACTTTACCGAAGGATGGTTGGATCTACTCACCTATTATGACCAATCTAATTGAATATGGTTAAAGTTAGCTTTCTTGGGAGGAACTCGATTTTTGATTGAGGAATTGTTTCCACGGAATTTTATAGGGCAAGTTCAAGTTCCATCTCCTCCATTCTTTTTACGTCTGCCCGAAGATCTTCGAAGTGGAGCACATAATGAGATTGAATTCCCTCAGTTTAAGTTCAATTTTGTTAAATTCGTGACAAACTCGGATATGTAATTTCAACGATTGGTAATATATTTAAATTTTCTTATTTTAAGCTTTTCGTTATTAGAATAATTTTATAACATATTGTGATTTTTTTTCAGAAATTACAGGCTTTCTTTTACATGCATGCAATGCCATTGAGGGGAATAAGGGTTGGCTTAATTTTTTGGTGTGTCAATTCTATACCTTGCCGCATTGCATGGATAACGGATGATGAAACTTATTTAACACGAGGATGGTCTGAAATTGCACGAATTCTAAATGTTCAAACTTACGATGTTATTTTAGTTGGTTGTCGTTACGAGAATGACTCTATTCTATACGTGACTAAAGATTAGAATATAATCAATATTGTTTAAGTAATTTGGTTTTAATATTAGTATTTGATTAAATTAGTATTAGAAAATTTAAAATTATTGTCTCAATTTATATATTATGAGTATTTTTCGTGAATGTGCTATTTTTAAATATTTTAATAAAATGAAGTAGTGTCAGATATATTTAAGTTCATTTTTATCCTTTATTTCTTTAATTGTATTTTCATTATATTCGAAAAAAATCTCTAGCTAAAGATATAGTAAATCGTTGACCTAAACACAATTTTTTTTCCTGATAAAAACATATTTTATCTAGAAAAAATAATGAAACATGCATCTTTTGATGATATATACAAAGTGTAATAAAAATAAAGTAAATAATATGTTATAATAATATCTTTAGTTGCATTATAATTAAATCATAAATAATGTATGATTATATTATTTTGGAAAAATATTTTCATTATAATTATATCAAATTAATATTTAATATATTATCAAACTAATTATCAATTAATGATATTTTTTATTTTAATAATAATAATAATAGTCTATCCTTTTATTAAAACACTCATTTAACTGAATTAATCTAAATATTTACTGAAGATAAAGGATAAATTTGTGTTTTAAATATATATTCTTTCTGTATTAATATACGTATGTATGTCACCTCCATATTTATTTTTTAGATCACTCAATTTTCATTAAGCGTAATAGAAACCATAAAAATCAATAAATGATTACTTGAGTTTTTCGTTATTCTTATATATAGGCTTTATTTTTTTTTATATAATACAGTTTATATCTATTTATTTATATTTTTTATATAAAAATAATATTATATATATTTATATATCACATTTTTTAACTCATTCTTATAAATATTGGCATATAATTAATATAGATAACATATATATTGAATAAATATCTTTATTAAATTAATTATTACAATTGATACATGTAAATAACATAAGAGTAACTTAATTATAGCAAAAAATTTTATTAAAATAATTGACTAATAATTTGAATATAATTAATATAGTTAAATTGATATAATTGATATGATTGAAAGTATATGAAAATTATAGAAATTATATCAATTTCAAGCATAATTAACGTGACTTCATAATAATAATTCGCGTGACTAATAATCTATTACACAATAATAATAATAATAATAATAATAATAATAATATATTATTATTATTATTATTATTATTATATGGACATAAGATTAATTAGTTAACCAATTAAATTTAGATTATAAAGTTTTATTTCTCAATCAAATTTTTAATCATTAGTGATTTTATTTTTTACATTTACAATAAATTTTGACTATAAAAAGAAAAAAAATAATTTTGATTGTTTTTCATTTTATTTATAGTCATAATTAAAATTGATATAATCGATATGATTGAGAGTATATAACAATTATAGCAATTATATCAATTTCAAGAATAATTAATGTGACTTCATAATAATAATTCACGTGACTAATAACCTATTATGCAATAATAATAATAATAATAATAATAATAATAGTTTCAAATTCATATAATTGATATAATTGATATAGTTCTACTCAGTATATAATAATAATAATATTATACGGACATAAGATTAATTAGTTAACCAAATAAATTTAGATTATGGAGTTTTATTTCTCAACCAAATTTTTAATTATCTATTTCTACTTAATATATTAAAATTGGGTTTTCTCCTAACTAATGAAAGTGAGGTGTCAATTCCTCATGAATTTATTTTCCCTCCAAAATGGATGCACTATTTTCTCTTCTAAATTTATTTTATAAAAATATCTTTATTATAATTATACTATAATTAGTATTTAAGTAATAATGCATAATTATACTAATTTAAAAAATATCTTTATCATAGTTATATAAAATTAATATTTAATACATTATTAAACTACTTATCAATTATCAATCGAAAATATTTTTAATAATAATAATAATAATAATAATAATAATAATAATAATAATAATAATAATAATAATAATAGTTTCAAATTCATATAATTGATATAATTGATATAGTTCTACTCAGTATATAATAATAATAATATTATATGGACATAAGATTAATTAGTTAACCAAATAAATTTAGATTATGGAGTTTTATTTCTCAACCAAATTTGTAATTATCTATTTCTACTTAATATACTAAAATTGGGTTTTTCCCCAACTAATGAAAGTGAGGTGTCGATCCCTCATGAATTCATTTTTCCTCCAAAATGGATGCACTATTTTCTCTTCTAAATTTATTTTATAAAAATATCTTTATTATAATTATACTATAATTAGTATTTAAGTAATAATGCATAATTATACTAATTTAAACAATATCTTTGTCATAGTATATAAAATTAATATTTAATACATTATTAAACTACTTATCAATTATCAATTGAAAATATTTTTAATAATAATAATAATAATAATAATAATAATAATAATAATAATAATAATAATAATAATAATAATAATAATAATAACAACAACAATATGATAATTATATAATAATGGCACCGATTATTAATAACCAATTTATATTTCTCAAAATAAATTTATTTTAGAAAAATATTTTTATTATAATTATATTACAATATTACAATTAATATTTAATGAATAATGCATAATTATACTAATTTAAGAAAATATCTTTGTTATCCATCTATTTTATCTATTCTATCTATTCTATTATATAAAAATCGAATTTTTGCATTTAATGATGGAACTAATGTGGCATGCTCTTGAGATATTTCCTGATTTATTTCATTTAATTTGTTAAAGCAAATCAATTATAATTAATTAATTTGATTAGATATTCAAATCTCACCATTTATTATAATTTATCTGAATTAATTAATTATAATTAATTATATCAATTAATTAATTTAGTTAATTATATTAATTATTTGATTTTATTGGAATAAATATCAAATTATTTAATAAATAATAAATATGATAATGAAATATATAAAAATTAATTTAATTAGTTTTTTTTCTCAATACCATCTATTTATACAAGATCAAATATTTTTTATTTATTCACTCTCTTTTCCCTCTCTCTCTTCCTCCCTCCCTCCCTCCTTCTCACTCTTTCTCGTGTTTAAGGTACAATTTTTTTAATTTATTTATTTTTTGTTTCTTTTATCTTTATTTATACATTTAATTTTTTATATTTTTTTAATTTTTGTTTATTTTAATTGCTTATTATTAGACGCATGCTTTTTTTTTCTTTTAGCTTCTGATTAACAAAAAAGATATGCCATCTTTACGTTATTTTTAAATAATCTTACTATAATTTTATTTTATAATATTTTATTTTATCATGTATACTTTAATTCATATATATATATTATCTTTTTTTTTTGTGATTCACAATTAATATATACATTGTTCGTGTATGTGGTTTATATGTTAATGTTATTATTAATTTTTTTATTATTATTTTTGTGTGTGTCTCTTTGTTGCTCTTTATTTTAGTTATATTCATTGATTTCTCTGTATTGATGCTCTTTTTATTTGAAATATCGTGACAATTTAGAGTGTATGTTGTGACCCATGTAGTATTCGTTAATTTGGTGTATCTTTTTAGATGCTTTATATTGTAATGTGTTTAAAGAGTTGACTTAAAATTATAATATGATATGATTTATAGTATGCTAAAATATTAGGACATTATTATATAGATTTTTTTTTTATTTGGCAGTTAGATTCAACTATATAGGATCTTGAAAATTATGCAATTATGTGATTAGTTGCTTTTTCATATAATTATTGTATTAATCATCTACATTAGTGAGATTATTTCCATTATTAATATTTATAAATATGCTATTATTTATATAATTGATTGAATCATCTTATTCCTTTAAATTTAATTCTATTGAATTAATTATTCAAAGTGCTATTGCTATTTCTATTTTTAAAGAATTTTTTTAATATTATTTAACAAATCTAATAACATAATAACAATTAAAAAAGATAAAATAAAAAAAATTTAATGTGAAAATAGGGGAAAAAGAATAAATTTATTTAATAACTTTTTTAGGATATAGATAATTTTTTTTATAGATAATTATTGTAAGGTATGAAAAATTATTAAATTCTAACAATAATTATTAAGGATAAATAATTATTATAATTAAAAATAATATCAATTTAAATGATATACAAATAAACTATGCCAAACATAACAACTTAAAAGGGTTATTTTTAAAAGAATATAATTTATGATATTTAATTTTTTACTATTTATTAAGAAAAAGCAGAATTACTTAACGATATTTATTTTTAAATTCACTATGTATGCAATTTTATTCTTTTTTTTCTTTGACAAAATTTTAGTCATGATGGTAATTCTTTTAATGGTGTAAATGTGGATAATTATATTTTTACTTTTTGATATAATTGATATATTATTAATAATGAATGATAATTAATCCCTCATTTTTTTAATTAAAGCATTTTAACGATAGTTTCTATTTATAGATATTAATGGATGATTGTTTTCTTAAAAATAAAATGCATTATGATTTTAGGTTATTTCATAATTAACAATAATACTTTATTATTTCTTTAAAAATTAATTGCATTATGATTTGAGATTTTTTCACAATAATAATTAATGTTCATAATATTGAATTATTCTAATTTTTTTTATTTTTTATCATTTCTAGTTAATCCCAAATTAAAAGGATTATGTTGAATTGTTGAATAGTAGTCCAAATATAATCGGAGTTAATTTAGTTTATTTGTTTATTAATATAATTGATTGAAAGTATAAATGATAAATAAGACAAGAAAATAATTAGAAAAATAGAATGTTAGTAATTACTTAAAATAGATAACAAAATAAGTTATAGGGAATTATTTTATTTAAATTATTAATAATTAAAAGAATAAAAGGTTAGTAATTATTTTTAAAATAGATATTAAAGATACTAATTTATTTGAGTTGTTAATAAAATTTTATAATTTTCAGACTTATATGTACTCAATTTATGTCTTTTATTTTATTCTACTTTAACAAAAAATTGAGACGTGTATTTTTAATTATTTATTTAGATAGTATACCGAAATGAGTTATATCAATTATAATTAATTATCGATAATTGATATCAATTAATTGATTGTATTAATTTATAAGATGAATAACGTATAATAAATGTTGTGAAATTAATTATAATAAATTAATAATTAATAAATAAAAAACTAAAAGAGACTTTTTTTATTACGTTTTAATGGCTATACGTTTTTATAATTTCACTTTTTCTTTATCTCTTTCTTTCACATTTATTTCTTTTAATTTATTGAACTAAATCAATTATACTAATTATTTGTATTAACTAATTAAGTAATTTTTAATAGGTTATTATAACTGTGGCTTTAGACCATAAGTTAAAAATATTATAAAAAATATTTTATAAAAGTTGTTAAAAAATAAATATTTTTAAAATGTGTCCGACACAAATTAACTAAATTATTTTTTAATTTCTTGTGTTTGATTCATTTAATTATATTAATTATAACTAATCAATTATGTAATTTGATTTGATTAGGATAAATATTTCATCATTTAATATTTTATTTGATTCATTAAATTACACTACTTATAACTTCAAATATTTAATTTAATTAGAGTAAATATCAAATTATTTTAAATTTTGTTTGATTCGTCAAATTAAATTAATTATAACTAATTTATTATTTAATTCGATTGAGATAAATATTAAATTATTTAATAAATAATATATAAAGCAATAAAATAAATGAACTCGATTAATTCAATTTATTATCTCATTATTTTATATATTCCTTTTCTCTTTCTCTATTTTGTACTTCAGATAAAGTATTTGTAATTTTTTATTTTTGTTTTTTTATCTTAATTTTGCTAATATTATTTTATAATTTTATTTTATATTAATTATTTTTTATTTATTTTGATTAATAATTCTTAAAGATATTATTATTTTATTCAAGAATAATTTAAATTTTTTGTAATATTTTTATAAAAATTGATTAATAGGTTCTTTTTCAAAATAGTTTTTGAAATTTTTTAATAAGATCATATTTTAATTTTTCTCTTTCATCCTTTGTATTAATTAATTATATTAATCTTTTATTACAATACATTTTTTATCTACTCCTCACATTATCTTTTCTATCTTCTTTTACTTTTTTTAATTAATTTTTTACTTTATTTTTAATTATTTATTTTACTTTTACTTCTCATATATAGATTTATTATAATTCATCAAGGTTCTTTTTGAATTTAAGTGATTTTTTAGGTTATATTTTGCTATTGATACTTTTATTTTGTTTAGTGTGTTTTTTTAGTCTGTGTTTAATATAATAATCTGTAAATATCTATTCTATATATTATATAAAAATTAAATTTATACACTTAATGATAAAACTGTCATGGCGTGTTTCTGATGGTGTTTTTTATTTATTTTTTTTACCTCATTAAATTCAATTTATTATAATAAATTAATTATATCAACTAATTGATTTAGTTAATTATTTAAATATCATACAATTTATTATAATTTCTATCAATAAATTAATTGTAATTCAAATTGAATGATTATTTTGTCATGAAATTATTATTTCCTAATCTATTTATGGGCAATACATATATTAATTATAATTTCAAATTAAGCTATTTTACATTAAATGACTTATATAGTGGTCATCTCATTTATTATCATAAATGCTGAATTAAATAAGTCATTATTACTTTTGATTTAGAATTAAATGAAAATAAGATCAGAGATATTATTTTATTTGGCCTTTCAGATTTAATGGGTGTCACACTCAAATATAAATAATGACTTCCGGATTTTGGTCTCCAAGACATCAAAGCCACCTCCGTAACTCTTTTTTCATAAAAGGAATTGCAATTCAACTCTACCAGGGTACAGAAGGTTTTCAAAGAACAAGGGAATGGTCTGAATTTATATGAATTCTAAATGTTCGAGCTTACGATGTTGTTTCAGTTGAATCTATACGTGCCTAAGGACTAGAATAGATTAAATATTATTTCAGTAATTTATTTCTAATATTGGTATTTGATTAAATTAGTTTTAGAGAAATTTAAATTGTTGGCTCAATTTATATATTATGACTATTCTTTTTGAATATATTATTTTTATATTTTTTAACATAAAATTTCTTTTTTTTTTCTGATTTTTAAGTTTATTTTTTCTATTGGAGATGTATCACTTTTTTTTTCATTTTATATTTCGGATTAGTAATGTAATTATTAATAAAAATATATTTAAAAAAAAGAAAAAGAAATATTAAAACATCATTATTTTAAAAAAATGAAAGATACATGAAAAAAAGGCAAACAAAAAATTAAAACATCGCTATTAGAAATAAAACTATTAATATGCGTATAAATGGGGCCAGAATTGAGAAATATATATGTATATGAAAAATAAAAAATTATTGCAAGATTGTAGAATAAAAAAATCATATATATAAAACGAAATAATTATAAAAAAATAATTAATATATGTGATTTAAATATTTTTAATAAACGGTAACATAGAGTTTAACAAAATATAATTCATATATTCTTTTATTTATGTATATGTATAGAATTATTTAACAAAATTAATAAATAAGGTTATGGAAAGTCCCATTTAAATTTGACAAGAACAAGACGACTTACATAGAAATGGTTCTTATAAATAATAAGGTAAGTTGATTATTTTCCATGATTTTTTCAAGTGATGCTAGGTCCATTTTATAAATATTTTTGGTTTACATTTTAAGTTTATTTGGTAAGTAAACCCTTACACAAATCAAAGACAGTGCGATTTTATTGATTTATAAATGCTAATAGCCTTTATATTTAATTTGTTTTATAGTGTGATAATAGCCAATATATTTGTTGGTGGATTTAATTATTACTATATTATTTATGATCACATTCAATATATATGTCTGATTTATTGAAAAAAATAGATTATTGAATTCGATTAATAACTATTTTAGAGTTAATCCAATTAACACTAGATTAAAAAAATAAACAATGTATAACATGGTACCTTTTTATTAATCAAATTATTATAATTTAAAATAATTTTAAAAAAATAATTTAAAATTATAATTTCAATCTTATTACTACGTGATGTCACAGATAATTACAATTGTATATACCAAAACTTCATTATCATAACACAAAACCAATTCATATTACGCGACGATTATTTTGGCAGTTGGCATAAATTATCCCTAATCGTTTGTCCATAATTTATTTTTCAGCAATTATTTATTCGTTGCAAAATGTTTAATAGTGGTTCAAAACCACTACAATATTACTCTAGAATCGTCGTTAACTGACAGAAGTCTTATAGTGAACCACCAAAATCTTCTACTCATAAAGTGTTATCTGGCTAACAAAATTATAAATTTTTCTAAAATAAAAATTTAATTTTGATGTGTTTAGAGTGTAAAATATTTTATGTAATTGTTTAATTTTTTAAATAATTAATTATGCAGTTAATATAAAAAATAATTATTTTTACTAATGTGATATTATATGATTAATATAAAACTATTTTACGATAACAGTGCATCAAAATTAAATTTTTAATAACAACTAAAAAATTGCATTAAAAATGTTAAAAATAAAACAGGTACTTTCAGGCCAACCCATCCAATATTGAGTGTGATGAGGCTCCACTCTGCACGCATATGGAATCCATGAGTCACAGGCAAACATTGTAGATCCATCACTACAAGTCTACAATAATGTGACTTCGCACTATTCTCTTTATAGTATTATGACCAATTTTATGGTGCCTATAAGTTGGTGTTTAAATTTTGCCTAACTTATTTTTTATAGTAAATTTTGATTTTTTAAAAATTATTTATTATTATATTTTTTAAATTAAATATTATGTTTTAACTTTTTTTAGTAAATAGACACCACCTTTTAGCCACTATAACATTCACCATTATTATACTACAACTCAAGTCATTTTATATAGGGAAGGAATCTATGTTACTCTTCCATTTTTACTTTTAATAAAACTATTTATCTTAAAAATTTAAGTTGTTAAATAAATAAAATAATTATATATCTTATACTCTTTAGAGTAACAATTTGTATTTGCGATTTTAGTTTAGTTTAGTTTATGGTATTAATTAATGAATTAAAAAGGAATTTTGAATTTTATGATAAAATTTATGTTTTAAATACATTAAGTATTTTTTTATTTTTTTAAATTTGACAAATGCTCTAAAATTATTCATTGATAAAAAAAATTTTAATAGTTCCACTCACGTAATTCTTAAGTTTTAATGGATCAGAGATATTCTTATAACACGGACGTAAAACAACTAAAATGTTTAATAGTGTTATTATATGGATTAATAGTCAAATTCGTTTTTAAAAAATCACTCATTTTTTAAATTAGTCATCAAAAAATTTTTTTAGTCATATTAGTCCTTGAAAGATAAAATGTAAGTTAAATTGTTCCTTTCGTTAGTTAGATGATGACGTGTCATGTTAAGTGCCACGTGGCATGATCACGTGGTAGGTTAATGCCACGTGTCACAAGATGATTGGTTGATGTATCAAGTCAGCGACACCTAACACGCCACGTGTCACTTGACATGTAAAAAAGTTATTTATAATCAAAATAGTATTTGAAAGTCTAGACGTAAATTATTTTCATCCCTAAAATTTTAAAAATTAATCAAATTAGTCCTTATATAAATTTCTTTTATTTTTTTTTCATAATAAATTTAAAATATTTTTAATAGTACTAATTTTAATATTATTTTTTAGACCTTAATAAACAAAATTATCTTTACATAAAATAATAAAAATACTTAAATTATTATAAAGTTATTTGCCATTTGTATTTTAAAATTTTATATTTTTAAATTGTAATTCTTTATAGTAATTTTTTTATTTAAACGAGTTTATCAAATTATTGTTGATTATATTTAAAAATTTAATACTTTAAATCTCACTAAATAATATAGTAGTTATTTTAAAATTTAAATCTCTTAAATTTTTTAAAATTATAATTTTTTATTATTGTTTAATTTATATGGTAGAATTCAATAATTGAAAAATCGATTTGTGGGATCATTTGTTGAATCTTAATATTTTAATATAATTTTTTTAAAATAACTACTATATTTATTTAGTGAGATAAAAGATTAAAACATTTAAAATAACTACTCTATTTATTTAGTGAAATTCAAAATATTAAAACTAGTTATATACTAATTATATACTAAAAGTTTTAATATTTTGGATTTCACTAAATAAATATAGTGGTTGTTCATACCCTAACTCAAGTAATAAGCCAGGCCCAAACTAAGCTAAGAGGCCCAATCCAAAAGGTTGGTCTTCACTGTTTGTCCGAGCTTCTTAAAGAGGTCGGAGTCAATGCCAAAAGGCAGCTAACACTTATCTAAGTAAATAACTGCCTCCTAATCTCTCACCCACTTCTAAAAGAGATATCCCAACAACCCTAAGATAAAGGGACGGTTATCCACCCTCAGAAGTGGAACTACTCCAACGGTGATTATTGGATCATCACCTATAAATACACTGATACACTTAGGTAAAATCAAGTTCCAATTCATTCAAAACCTGCTTACCCGTTTGCTGACTTTGGCATCATAGTGTCTTTGCAGGTACCACCACCCTTTCTTCAAAACATACAACTCGGACGGCGGCTCCCAGACTCGAATAAGTCGGAGACCACCCTCCTTTAACGTTTGGGCCTTCCCTTCGAAGGCCAATCATCCGGTTCTAGGTAAGCCCCGGAACATTGGCGCCGTTGTCAAGGACCTGGAAGATCAACTAGTGATGGCAGATGACCAACATGAAGATGGACACACCGCATCAGAGTCTGAACAAGAGCACCAAGACACGGTGAACAATGATAAAGCAATAATATCCCTACAAGGAACGGAGGGACAGCATGGTGAAGGTCCCTCCAACACCCAGGGATAAAAAAGAATATCCTCTTAAGTTCGTCAGCTCAGAAAAGATGGACAGTCTCACTCTGCCGACCTAATGGGATTATTGCATGGTCACCAAGGTCGACTCGAGCAACTGGAATAGGAGTTGGAACGACAGTGTGGGGTGGAACGGAGCCTAAGTAAAGAGATCGAGCGGCGAAGAGAACTTGAAGAAAAGCTTTTAAGGTTGGAATCCAACCTCCGAAATAAGGATTCTCGCAGAGATCGGAAAAATACCCCATTAGGAGAAGAGGATCCATTTGTTGAGGATATCATGAAGGTTAAAGTTCCCAGAAACTTTAAAAGTCCCGACATGGATCTGTCCAACGGGACGACTGATCCAAAGCATCACCTCCGTAATTTCAAAAGTCGGATGTACTTAGCCGACGCATCGGATGCCACTCGTTGCAAGGCTTTTCCGACAACCCTAACAAAGGCGGCCATGAAGTTGTTCGACGGCCTCCCCCCAAGTTGGTGACCAGCTTAGACGATCTCTCGCGCAAGTTTCTCGCGCGCTTCTCCATCCAGAAGGACAAAGTCAAACACGCGCCTAGCCTGCTAGGAGTAAAATAGGATATCGAAGAACCCCTGAGAGACTACATGGAAAGATTCAACAAAGCGTGCATGGAAATCCAAGATTTACCTACTGAAGCAGTAATAATCGGCCTCGTTAATGGACTCCGAGAAGAACCCTTTTTCCAGTCCATCTCAAAGAGGCACCCGACTTCCTTGAGTGATGTACAAGAACGAGCTGAAAAGTACATCAATATGGAAGAAAACGCCAGGTTACGAGAACCTAACTGGCAGCTAGGGCACCTCAATCAATCAAAAGAAAAGGAGAGGGAGCCCAAGAAGAAGGAAGAAGTCGGATCTGAGAGGCCCAGAAGATATCATTCTTACACTCCCCTACAAGTTTCTCTAGTCGATGTCTACAAAGAAATTTGTCACACCGAAAAGCTTCCTCCCCCGTGACCAATCAAGAACAAAAAGGGGGGAGGGGGAGGAGCCGCAATGAATACTGCGAGTACCATAAATTGTATGGACACTCCACTAATGATTGCTACGACCTAAAAAATGTGATAGAAAAATTGGCCAAAGAAGGTCAGTTAGATAGATATCGTGTGGAAAGGTCGGACAATCACGAAAAAAGAAAAAGAGATGAGGAAGGTCATGGACGAAGAAGTCCGCCCCCACAGACCCTCGAGCAACATATCCACATGATATCGGGAGGCTTTGCGAGGGGAGGTGTAACCAAATCATCTCGAAAAAGGCATTTGAAAGAAATCTACCAAGCCAGGAGTGAAGGACCCGACCTCCCAACCATCTCATTTACCAAAGAAGATGGACACGGCATTGTGCTTGGACACGACGACCCAATAGTAATCACTATAATTCTTGCCAACACACACCTACATAGATCTCTGGTGGATCAAAGAAGCTCAGTTTACATTCTGTTCAAACCAGCATTTGATAAGTTGGGATTGGACGAGAAAGAGTTAAAAGCCTACCCAGACACTCTCTTCGGGTTAGGGGACACTCTCATTAAGCCGCTGGACTTCATTTTCCTACACACTACTTTTGGAAAGGGGATGAAATCCAAAACCTTAAGTATCGACTTCATTATCGTCGATATAGCTTCTGCCTACAACGCCTTAATAGGAAGAACAACTCTAAACCAGCTTGAAGCGGTGGTTTCTACCCCCCATCTTTGCATGAAGTTTCCAACACCGGAAGGAATCGCCACCATCAGAGGAGATCAGAAGTTGGCAAGAAAGTGTTACAATGAAAGCCTTAACCTAAGAGGTAAAAGCAAAGAAGTCAATACCATCAAACTCGGAGGAGTCCAAGTTAAAGAAGAATTGCGACCACAACTCGGAGGGAAAACCGAAGAGGCACAGATCGGGCAAGAGGTCAAAAAGAATACCAACATAGGAGCTAGTCTAAAAGAGGATCTGAAGTAGAATCTAACGCATCTCCTACAAGAAAATTCCAATATCTTCGCCTGGAAAGCTTCTGACATGCCTGGGATAGATCTCGAGCTCATGTCACATAGATTGGCTGTTCATCCGGGATCCCGACCTGTTCAACAAAGAAGACGGAAGCTAGGAGCTAAGCGGGCTCAAGTGGTTGAAGAGCAAGTACAAGCCCTATTGGAAGCAGCCTTCATCAGAGAAGTCAAGTACCCGGCCTGGCTGGCAAACGTGGTGATGGTCAAGAAACAGAATGGCAAATGGAGGATGTGTGTTGACTACACGGACCTTAATAAGACGTGTCCAAAAGACCCATATCCTCTACCAAATATTGATACCCTAGTGGACTCCAGCTCGGGGTATTAATACTTCTCATTCATGGATGCGTACTCGGGGTATAATCGAATCCCGATGTACAAGCCAGACCAAGAGAAGACATTATTCATCACGCCCAGAGCAAATTATTGTTATGTGGTCATGCCATTTGGATTAAAAATGCAGGGGCCACCTATCAAAGGTTGATGAATAAGGTGTTTGCACCTCATTTGGAAAAGTTGATGGAGGTGTATGTAGATGACATGCTGGTGAAAACCAAGGATGATACTGGCCTCCTGGACAACCTCTCGAAAGTCTTCGCCACCATAAGAGCACACGGGATGAGACTAAATCCTGATAAATGCACCTTTGCAGTGGAGGCTGGAAAGTTTCTAGGATTCATGCTAACACAAAGGAATTGAAGCTAACCCCGACAAGTGTAGAGCAGTCTTGGAAATGAAGAGTCCGACCTGCTTAAAGGAGGTCCAGCAGTTGAATAGCCGACTTGCAGCTTTATCCAGATTCTTGGCAGGATCAACATTAAGATCTTTACCACTTTTTTCTCTACTAAAAAAAGGATGTCAGTTCGAATGGACTCCTGAATGTGAGGAAGCATTCCAAGAGTTCAAAAGGTACCTGAGCCAACCTCCAATTCTTACCTGGCCAAAAGCAGGTGAAGAACTCGTATTATACTTAGCTGTCACGGAAAAGGCCGTGGCATCAACTTTAATACAAGAGGATGAGGTCGGACAGCATCCTGTCTACTTCGCAAGCAAGGTACTACAAGGCCCCGAACTAAAGTATAAAAAACTTGAGAAGTTCGCATATGCCTTGATAGTAGCATTTAGAAGGCTTCGGCCTTACTTTCAATCTCACACCATAAGAGTCCGGACGAACCAGCCCATGAAGCAAATTCTTTAGAAAGCAGATGTTGTGGGCATAATGGTTCAATGGGCTATAGAGTTATTTGAGTTTGACTTAAAATATGAAACTCGGACCGCTATCAAAGCCTAATGCCTCACCAACTTTGTAGCCGAATACGCAGGTGATCAAGAAGAGACCTCCACGATCTGGGAGTTGGACGTGGATGGCTCCTCCAACAAAGTCGAAAGCAATGTAGGCATAATACTGGCTAGCCAGAAAGGAACTCAAATAGAAGTCTCCTTGAAATTCGAGTTTCCGGCCTCCAACAATCAAGCAAAATATGAAGCCTTGATTGCCGGATTGAAGTTAGCTAAAGAAGTCGGAGCAACTAAAGTAGTAGTCTTCAGTGGATCTCAAGTCGTGACTTCTTCGATTAATGGAGAGTACCAGACTAAAGACCCAAATATGAAAAGGTACTTAGAAAAAACTATGGAGTACCTTAGGCGATTTCCCAAAACCGAGGTCAAACATACAACTCGGGAGCTCAATAGCAGAGCAGATGCCCTCTCTAAGTTAGCAAGTACCAAGCCTGGTGGAAACAACGAAAGCCTAATCCAAGAAACTCTCCAAGAACCTTCAGTTACAAAGGTAGATACCAAGCTAGATGTTTTAGAAGTTTCTGGATTAGACCTCGGTTGGATGACTCCTCTAATCGAATACTTGAAATTTGACTTCTTACCAGAGGAACAAAAAGAGGCCAGGAAGATTCGGAGGGAGGCACAGAATTACACATTGGTGAAAAGCGTCCTCTACAGAAGAGGAATATCTACACCATTGTTAAAGTGCGTCCCAACTTCTAAGACAAAAGAAGTGTTAGATAAAGTACATAATGGCATCTACGACAACCATCTAGGGGCAAGATCTTTAGCCAGAAAGGTTATCCGAGCTGGATTCTTCTGGCCAACTTTGCAAAAAGATTCCACCGACTTCGTGAGAAAGTGTCAACCATGCCAGATTCATGCCAACTTCCACGTCGCTCCCCCAGAAGAATTAATTAGTATAACCTCTCCATGGCCTTTTGCAAAATGGGGACTGGACTTACTCAGGCCTTTTTCTCAAGCGCCTAGACAAGTTAAATATCTCATAGTGGGAGTAGACTATTTCACAAAACGGATTGAAGCAGAACCTTTAGCCACCATCACAACACAGAAAAGTCGGAAGTTCCTTTATAAGAATATCATTACTAGGTTTGGAGTCCCCAACTCCATCACCACAGATAATGGTACTCAATTTATCGACTCTGCATTCAGAAAGTTAGTATCTAGCATGAAGATCAAGCATCAGTTCACCTTGGTCAAGCACCCTCAAGCAAATGGGCAAGCCGAGGCTGCTAACAAAGTTATATTAGCATGGCTTAAGAAAAGACTTCAAGAAGCAAAGGGAGCTTGGGCTGAAGAGCTCCCCCAAGTATTGTGGGCCTACCGAACTACACCTCATTCTACCACTGGAGAGACACCCTTTCAACTCACCTACGGCATAGAAACTATGATCTCTATAGAGATCAACGAGAAAAGTCCAAGGGTGAGATTTTTAGATGAGGTCGGCAACGTTCAAGCTCAAAAAGAACAACTCAAATTGCTCTCGGAAGTCCAAGAACAAGCCCAGATATGAGAAGCAGCATTGAAGCAAAAGATGACAAACAGATACAACAAAAAAAGTCATTCGAAGAAGCTTCGCCTCAGACGACTTGGTCTTGACCCGAAATGATATCGATGTAAATAAGTCGGGTGAAGGAAAACTCACTGCAAATTGGAAAGGACCCTACAAGATAGTTGAGGTGTTGAGGAAAGGCTATTATAAAGTGTTAGATCTAGGGGGATCCGAACTTCCAAGGTCATGACACGCTTGTAATATGAAGAGATATTACAGCTAGAAGCAAACCTCGCTCCCTGATATACTCTTTTTCCCGACTTCATGGTTTTTTCTCAAAAAAGGTTTTCTCGAAGGGGGTTTTAACGAGGCATCAAAGCAAGGGTTAGGGGCAGAAAATCCATAAGTCGCTCTCTTAGTAGCAAAAGCACCCTTATGAAACCACATTTCATTAGTAATAATATCCCTTTTCTCTATCTTTTTACTTTTCTCTTTAAAATTTCCATTTATCATTACTACGATACGCACTGACTTAAACTCGGAAAAGCGCAAAAATCCATTGACCGACCTACATGGTCGGCAAGATAAAGTGACGAGGTACAAGTTAGTATAAAGAGGTTATGAAAGTCGATCATGACAAGCTCGGAAGTAAAATAGCTAACGACTTATAAGTCGGATAGCACGAGCAGATCAAAATGCATCGCGAAAATAACCTAAGTTATAAAAACAATTCAATTGGCAAAAATAAATTGAGCGTACGAGGTCAAAGTAATGGAAAACAAAGAGATGCGAAAACTCCTTAGGGAATCAATAATAAAAGTTTTTCATAAAAAGGTTTTCTCAGAACTTAAAAGCTTAAAAAGCTTCACATAGTTAAAACTTTTCGTCCAAGGATCGAAACAATGATTTTTTACAAAACCTTGTAAAGGCCTTAAATCATTCAACAAAAGTTTTCAAATAAACACAGCGTCATCACATAAACAATAAAAGGATTACTTTGTTAAAGGTCTTGCCCAAAAAGGACCAGAAACAAAAATTGTTGTTAAAGGCCCAATAAAAAGGACCAAATGTTAAGGAACCACAAGCAAAGTATACAAACAAATATAAAAAGAGTTCATAAAAAGGTCCCATAAGCTAGGCCTTAAAATAGCTTCAATCACTTCGAACCAAGAAGGGGGTTCAAATCATCACCAGGAGAGGAAGTCGGAGCTTCAGCCGTGGAAGTCAGACGGGTCGGAAGCATATCTTCGGAAGTAGTGGTCGGAGCTTCGCCCGAATGAGAAGAAGAATTCGGCAGGAATCCTTCCATCTACTTAGCCTCACGAGGAGGAGATTCAATAATACGCTGCTGATGAGCGGATAATTTATACGCTTTTTGGCATTGTTTTTAGTATGTTTTTAGTAGGATCTAGTTACTTTTAGGGATGTTTTTATTAGTTTTTATGTTAAATTCACATTTCTGGACTTTACTATGATTTTGTATATTTTTCTGTGATTTCAGGTATTTTCTGACTGAAATTGAGGGACTTGAGCAAAAATCAGATTCAGAGGTTGAAGAAGGACTGCTGATGCTGTTGGATTCTGACCTCCCTGCACTCAAAGTGGATTTTCTGGAGCTACAGAACTCAAAATGGCGCGCTTCCAATTGAGTTGGAAAGTAGACATCCAGGGCTTTCCAGAAATATATAATAGTCCATACTTTGGCCGAGTTTAGACGACACAAAAGGGCGTTGAACGCCAGTTCTACGCTGCAGTCTGGAGTTAAACGCCAGAAACATGTCACGAACCAGAGTTGAACGCCAAAAACACGTTACAACTTGGCGTTCAACTCCAGAAGAAGCCTCTGCACGTGTAACATTCAAGCTCAGCCCAAGCACACACCAAGTGGGCCCCGGAAGTGGATTTATGCATCAATTACTTACTTCTGTAAACCCTAGTAACTAGTTTAGTATAAATAGGACCTTTTACTATTGTATTAGGCATCTTGGGATGTTTAGTTCTTAGATCATGGGGGCTGGCCTCTCAGCCATGCCTGAACTTTTCACTTATGTATTTTCAACGGTAGAGTTTCTACACTCCATAGATTAAGGTGTGGAGCTCTGCTGTTCCTCATGAATTAATGCAAAGTACTACTGTTTTCTATTCAATTCAACTTATTCCGCTTCTAAGATATCCATTCGCACCCAAGAACATGATGAATGTGATGATTATGTGACGCTCATCATCATTCTCACTTATGAACGCGTGCCTGACAAACACTCCCGTTCTACATGCAACCAAGCTAGAATGAGTATCTCTTAGATATCTAATACAGAGGACCGAGTCCGAGATATTAGAATCTTCGTGGTATAAGTTAGAACCCATGGATGGCCATTTCTGAGATCCGGAAAGTCTAAACCTTGTCTGTGGTATTCCGAGTAGGATCTGGGAAGGGATGGCTGTGACGATCTTCAAAGTCGCGAGTGCTGGGCGTAGTGACAGACGCAAAAGGAGGGTGAATCCTATTCCAGTATGATCGAGAACCTCAGATGATTAGCCGTGCCGTGACAGAGTATTTGGACCTTTTTCACAAGAGGATGGGATGTAGCCATTGACAACGGTGATGCCCTTACAGAAAGCTTGCCATGGAAAGGAGTAGGAAGGATTGGATGAAGACAGCAGGAAAGCAGAGGTTCAGAGGAACGAAAGCATCTCTATACGCTTGTCTGAAATTCTCACCAATGATATACATAAGTGTTTCTATCTTTATTTTCTGTTTATTTATTATTATTCGAAAATTCCATAACTATTTGATATCCGCTTGACTGAGATTTACAAGGTGACCATAGCGTGCTTCATACCAACAATCTCCGTGGGATCGACCCTTGCTCACGTAAGGTTTTATTACTTGGGCGACCTAGTGCACTTGCTGGTTAGTTGTGCAAAGTTGTGAAGTTATGTTTGGACCATGGTATTGTGCACCAGTTTTGGCGCCATTGCCAGGGAGAGAACGAGCAACAAATTTTACAACCTCAGAGTAACAATTTCGCATGTATCAAGTTTTTGGCGCCGTTGCCGGGGATTGTTCGAGTTTGGACAACTGACGGTTCATCATGTTGCTCAGATTAGGTAATTTTCTTCTTATTTTGTTTTCAAAAAAAAAATTTTCAAAAAAAATTTTTCAAAAAATCTTTCAAAAATTTCTCATCTGTTTTCGAAAATTATTCTAATTTTTTTTAAGAATGAATTCTAGTATTTCATGAAGCATGTTGAAGCCTGACTGGCTGTAAAGCCATGTCTAAATTCATTTGGACTGGGGCTTCCAACCCAACATTATCAAGAGCTAGCTAGTTGTTGCTAATCCACCTGCTGCTGTTCCTGATCCACTTGATTTACATGCTAAAGCTTGACTGGCTATTAAGCCATGTCTAACCTTCAGATTGGAGCTTTAGACTAAGAGTGCAAGATTCCTGGAATTCATATTAAAAATTTTGGAATCCTTATTTTTTTTTTCACAAATAACTTTCGAAAAATACAAAAAATCATAAAATAATAAAAATAAAAAATATTTTGTATTTCTTGTTTGAATCTTGAGTCAGATTTTAAGTTTGGTGTCAATTGCATGCTCATCTTGCATTTTTCGAAAAAATTCATGCATTCATAGTGTTCTTCATGATCTTCAAGTTGTTCTTGGTAAATCTTCTTGTTTGATCTTTGCATTTTCATGTTTTGTGTCTTTTCTTGTTTTTCATATGCATTCTTGCATTCATAGTGTCTATACATGAAAAATTTTTAAGTTTGGTGTCTTGCATGTTTTCTTTGCATATAAAAATTTTCAAAAATATGTTCTTGATGTTCATCATGATCTTCAAAGTGTTCTTGGTGTTCATCTTGACATTCATAGTATTCTTGCATGCATTCATTGTTTTGATCCAAAACTTTCATGCATTGAGTCTTTTTCATGTTTTTCTCTTTCATCATTGAAAATTCAAAAATCAAAAAAATATCTTTCCCTTTTTCACTCATAAATTTCAAAAATTTGGATTGACTTTTTCAAAAATTTTTAAAATCTAGTTGTTCTTATGAGTCAAATCAAATTTTCAATTTAAAAATCTTATCTTTTTCAAAATCTTTTTCAAAAATCAAATCTTTTTTATTTTTTTATTTATTTTTAAAAATTATAAAAATATTTTTCAAAAATATATTTTTATTTTATTCTATCTCATAATTTTCGAAAATATTATCAACAATTAATGTTTTGATTCAAAAATTTCAAGTTTGTTACTTACTTGTTAAGAAAGATTCAAACTTTAAGTTCTAGAATCATATCTTGTGATTTCTTGTGAATCAAGTCATTAATTGTGATTTTAAAAATCAAATCTTTTTCAAAACTAATTTCAATCATATCTTTTTCAAAAATATCTTTTTATCTTATCTTTTTCAAAATCATATCTTTCTATCATATCTTTTTTTTAAAAAAAATTCTTATCTTTTTCAAAAATTTGATTTTAAAATATCTTTTCTAACTTCTTATCTTCTCAAAAATTGATTTTCAAAATTTGTTTCAACTAACTAACCAACTTTTTGTTTGTTTCTTATCTTTTTCAAAACTACCTAACTAACTCTCTCTCTCTAATTTTCGAAAATATCTCCCTCTTTTTCAAAAATTCTTTTTAATTAACTAATTGTTTCAAAATTCAATTTTAATTTATTTCTTCTTTTAATTTTCAAAAATCACTAACCATTTTTCAAAAATAATTTTCGAAAATTCTCTCTCTCTCTCATCTCCTTCTATTTATTTATTCATCTACTAACACTTCATCTCACCCAAATTCGAACCCCCTCTTCCATCTGTGTTCGAATTTTCTCTTTTTCCCTTCTTTACATTACATTCTTTTCTTCTTCTACGCACACAAGGGAACCTCTATACTTGGGCAAAAAGGATATCTATTATTATTATTTTTCTGTTCCCTCTTTTTCATATGAGCAGGAGCAAGGACAAGAATATTCTTGTTGAAGTAGACCCTGAACCTGAAAGGACTCTGAAGAGGAAACTAAGAGAAGCTAAAATACAACAATCCAGAGATAACCTTACAGAAATTTTCGAACAAGAAGAGGATATGGCAGCCGAAAATAATAATAATGCAAGGAGGATGCTTGGTGACTTTACTGCACCTAATTCCAATTTACATGGAAGAAGCATCTCCATCCCCACCATTGGAGCAAAAAATTTTGAGCTGAAACCTCAATTAGTTTCTCTGATGCAGCAGAACTGTAAGTTCTATGGACTTCTATCTGAAGATCCTTTTCAGTTCTTAACTGAATTTTTGCAGATCTGTGATAATATTAAGACTAATGGAGTAGATCCTGAAGTCTACAGGCTCATACTTTTCCCTTTTGCTGTAAGAGACAGAGCCAGAGTGTGGTTGGACTCTCAACCCAAAGATAGCCTGAACTCTTGGGATAAGCTGGTCAAGGCTTTCTTAGCCAAGTTCTTTCCTCCTCAAAAGCTGAGTAAGCTTAGAGTGGATGTTCAAACCTTTAAACAGAAAGAAGGTGAATCCCTCTATGAAGCTTGGGAGAGATACAAGGAACTGACCAAAAAGTGTCCTTCTGACATGCTTTTAGAATGGATCATCTTGGATATATTCTATGATGGTCTATCTGAATTAACTAAAATGTCATTGGATACTTCTGCAGGTGGATCCATTCACCTAAAGAAAATGCCTGCAGAAGCTCAAGAACTCATTGACATGGTTGCTAACAACCAGTTTATGTACACTTCTGAGAGGAATCCTGTGAGTAATGGGATGCCTCAGAAGAAGGGAGTTCTTGAAATTGATACTCTGAATGCCATATTGGCTCAGAACAAAATATTGACTCAGCAAGTCAATATGATTTCTCAGAGTCTGAATGGAATGCAAGCTGCATCCAACAGTACTCAAGAGGCATCTTCTGAAGAAGAAGCTTATGATCCTGAAAACCCTACAATAGCAGAGGTGAATTACATGGGTGAACCATATGGAAACACCTATAATCCCTCATGGAAAAATCACCCAAATCTCTCATGGAAGGATCAACAAAAGCCTCAACAAGGCTTTAATAATGGTGGAAGAAACAGGTTTAACAGTAGTAAACCTTTTCCATCATCTTCTCAGCAACAGACAGAGAACTCTGAACAAAATACCTCTAATTTAGCAAACTTAGTCTCTGATCTATCTAAGGCCACTGTGAGTTTCATGAATGAAACAAGGTCCTCCATTAGAAATTTGGAAGCACAAGTGGGCCAGCTAAGTAAAAGAATCACTGAAACCCCTCCTAGTACTCTCCCAAGCAATACAGAAGAAAATCCAAAAGGAGAGTGCAAGGCCATTGACATAGTCAACACGGCCGAACCTAGAGAGGAAGGGGAGGACGTGAATCCCAAGGAGGAAGACCTCCTGGGACGTCCAGTGATCAATAAGGAGTTTTTCTTTGAGGAACCAAAGGAATCTGAGGCTCATCTAGAGACCATAGAGATTCCATTGAACCTCCTTATGCCATTCATGAGCTCTGAAGAGTACTCCTCTTCTGAAGAGAATGAAGATGTTACTGAAGAGCAAGTTGCCAAGTTCCTTGGTGCAATCATGAAGCTGAATGCCAATTTATTTGGTAATGAGACTTGGGGAGATGAACCCCCCCTGTTCACCAATGAACTAAATGCATTGGATCAATTGAGATTGCCTCAGAAGAAACAGGATCCTGGAAAGTTCCTAATACCTTGTACCATAGGCACCATGACCTTTGAGAAGGCTCTATGTGACCTTGGGTCAGGAATAAACCTCATGCCACTCTCTGTAATGGAGAAACTTGGAATCTTTGAGGTGCAAGCTGCTAAAATCTCATTAGAGATGGCAGACAACTCAAGAAAACAGGCTTATGGACAAGTAGAGGACGTGTTAGTAAAGGTTGCAGGCCTTTACATCCCTGCTAATTTCATAATCCTAGATACTGGGAAGGATGAGGATGAATCCATCATCCTTGGAAGACTCTTCCTAGCCACAGCATGAGCTGTGATTGATGTTAACAGAGGTGAACTAGTCCTTCAATTAAATGAGGACCCCCTTGAGTTTAAAACTCAAGGACATCTTTCTGTAAACATGAAAAAGAGGCACAGTAAGCTTCTCTCAAAACAGAGTCAACCAGAGCCCCCACAGTCAAACTCTAAGTTTGGTGTTGGGAGGCCACAACCAAACTTTAAGTTTGGTGTTGAACTCCCATATCCAAACTCTAAGTTTGGTGTTGGGGAGTCTCAACAATGCTCTGAACATCTGTGAGGCTCCATGAGAGCCCACTGTCAAGCTATTGACATTAAAGAAGCGCTTGTTGGGAGGCAACCCAATTTTTATTTATCTAATTTTAATTTATTTTTATTGTTATTTCATGTTTTATTAGGTTCATGATCATGTGGAGTCACAAAATAAATATAAAAATTGAAAACGGAATAAAAAACAGCAGAAGAAAAATCACACCCTGGAGGAGGATCTTACTGGCGTTTAAACGCCAGTAAGGAGCATCTGGCTGGCGTTCAATGCCAGAACAGAGCATGGATCTGGCGTTGAACGCCAGAAACAAGCAGCATCCTGGCATTCAGACGCCAGAAATGCACAGTGAAGAAGAGCTGGCACTGAACGCCAGAAACAAGCATCTGGCTGGCGTTCAACGCCAGAAATATGCTGCATCTGGGCGCTGAACGCCCAGAACAAGCATCAAAGGTGTTTTACATGCCTAATTGGTGCAGGGATGCAAATCCTTGACACCTCAGGATCTGTGGACCCCACAGGATCCCCACCTACCTCACCCTCTCTCTTTCCATTCATGGTCATCCCTTCTGTTTTCCGTTTACCACTCACATCCATACACCCCACCTACCTTCAAAATTCAAAATCTCTTTCCCACCCAATCCCACCCATATGGCCGAATACACACATCCCTCCATCTCCTCCATATCTTCTTCTTCTTCATCTATTCTTTCTTTTCTTGCTCGAGGGCGAGCAATATTCTAAGTTTGGTGTGGTAAAAGCATAAGCTTTTTGTTTTTCCATTACCATTAATGGCACCTAAGGCCAGAGAAACCTCAAGAAAGAGAAAAGGGAAGGCAATTGCTTCCACCTCTGAGCCATGGGAGATGAAAAGATTCATCTCACAAGCCCATCACTTAGAAAAGGATGGAGCAAACAAGAGAGCCTATTCATGGAGCTCAAGAAACACATGAGGAAGCTCACCATCAAGAAATCCCTGAGATACCTCAAGGGATGCACTTTCCTCCACAGAATTTTTGGGAGCAAATCAACACCTCCCTAGGAGAATTAAGTTCCAACATGGGACAACTAAGGGTGGAACATCAAGAGCACTCCATCATCCTTCATGAAATTAGAGAAGATCAAAAAGCAATGAGGGAGGAGCAACAAAGACAAGGAAGAGACATAGAAAAGCTCAAGGACATCATTGGTTCCTCAAGAAGGAAACGCCACCATCACTAAGGTGGACTCATTCCTTGTTCTCAAATTCTCTGTTTTTCGTTTTCTTTATGTTAAGTGCTAATCCATGTTTGTGTCTTATTACATGATCATTAGTATTTAGTAACTTTGTCTTAAAGTTATGAATGTCCTATGAATCCATCACCTCTCTTAAATGAAAAATGTTTTAATTCAAAAGAACAAGAAGTACATGAGTTTCAAATTTATCCTTGAACTTAGTTTAATTATATTGATGTGGTGACAATACTTTTTGTTTTCTGAATGAATGCTTGAACAGTGCATATGTCTTTTGAAGTTGTTGTTTAAGAATGTTAAATATATTGGCTCTTGAAAGAATGATGACAAGGAGACATGTTATTTGATAATCTGAAAAATCATAAAAATGATTCTTGAAGCAAGAAAAAGCAGTGAATACAAAGCTTGCAGAAAAAAAAAAGAGAAAAAAATGGCGAAAAAAAAATATATATAAAAAAAAGCAAGCAGAAAAAGCCAAAAGCTCTTAAAACCAAAAGGCAAGAGCAAAAAGCCAATAACCCTTAAAACCAAAAGGCAAGGGTAAATAAATAGGATCCCAAGGCTTTGAGTATCAGTGGATAGGAGGGCCTAAAGGAATAAAATCCTGGCCTAAGCGGCTAAACCAAGCTGTCCCTAACCATGTGCTTGTGGCGTGAAGGTGTCAAGTGAAAACTTGAGACTGAGCGGTTAAAGTCAAGGTCCAAAGCAAAAAAAGAGTGTGCTTAAGAACCCTGGACACCTCTAATTGGGGACTTTAGCAAAGCTGAGTCACAATCTGAAAAGGTTCACCCAATTATGTGTCTGTGGCATTTATGTATCCGGTGGTAATACTGGAAAACAAAGTGCTTAGGACCACGGCCAAGACTCATAAATTAGCTGTGTTCAAGAATCAACATACTGAACTAGGAGAATCAATAACACTATCTGAACTCTGAGTTCCTATAGATGCCAATCATTTTGAACCTCAATGGATGAATTGAGATGCCAAAACTATTCAAGAGGCAAAAAGCTACAAGTCCCGCTCATCTGATTGGAGCTATGTTTCATTGATAGTTTGGAATTTATAGTATATTCTCTTTTTTATCCTATTTGATTTTCAGTTGCTTGGGGACAAGCAACAATTTAAGTTTGGTGTTGTGATGAGCGGATAATTTATACGCTTTTTGGCATTGTTTTTAGTATGTTTTTAGTAGGATCTAGTTACTTTTAGGGATATTTTTATTAGTTTTTATGTTAAATTAACATTTCTGGACTTTACTATGATTTTGTGTTTTTCTATGATTTCAGGTATTTTCTGACTGAAATTGAGGGACTTGAGCAAAAATCAGATTCAGAGGTTGAAGAAGGACTGCTGATGCTGTTGGATTCTGACCTCCCTGCACACAAAGTGAATTTTCTGGAGCTACAGAACTCAAAATGGCACGCTTCCAATTGCGTTGGAAAGTTGACATCCAGGGCTTTCCAGCAATATATAATAGTCCATACTTTGACCGAGTTTAGATAACGCAAAAGGGCGTTGAACGCCAGTTCAACGCTGCAGTCTGGAGTTAAATGCCAGAAACACGTCACGAACCAGAGTTGAACGCCAAAAACACGTTACAACCTGGCGTTCAACTCCAGAAGAAGCCTCTGCACGTGTAACATTCAAGCTCAGCCCAAGCACACACCAAGTAGGCCCCGGAAGTGGATTTATGCATCAATTACTTACTTCTGTAAACCCTAGTAACTAGTTTAGTATAAATAGGACCTTTTACTATTGTATTAGGCATCTTGGGATGTTTAGTTCTTAGATCATGGGGGCTGGCCTCTCAGCCATGCCTGAACCTTTCACTTATGTATTTTCAACGGTAGAGTTTCTACACTCCATAGATTAAGGTTTGGAGCTCTGTTGTTTCTCATGAATTAATGCAAAGTACTACTGTTTTCTATTCAATTCAACTTATTCCGCTTCTAAGATATCCATTTGCACCCAAGAACATGATGAATGTGATGATTATGTGACGCTCATCATCATTCTCACTTATGAACGCGTGCCTGACAAACATTCCCGTTCTACATGCAACCAAGCTAGAATGAGTATCTCTTAGATATCTAATACAGAGGACCGAGTCCGAGATATTAGAATCTTCGTGGTATAAGTTAGAACCCATGGATGGCCATTCCTGAGATCCGGAAAGTCTAAACCTTGTCTGTGGTATTCCGAGTAGGATCTGAGAAGGGATGGCTGTGACGATCTTCAAACTCGCGAGTGCTGGGCGTAGTGACAGACGCAAAAGGAGGGTGAATCCTATTCCAGTATGATCGAGAACCTCAGATGATTAGCCGTGCCGTGACAGAGCATTTGGACCTTTTTTACAAGAGGATGGGATGTAGCCATTGACAACGGTGATGCCCTTACAAAAAGCTTGCCATGGAAAGGAGTAGGAAGGATTGGATGAAGACAGCAGGAAAGCAGAGGTTCAGAGGAACGAAAGCATCTCTATATGCTTGTCTGAAATTCTCACCAATGATATACATAAGTGTTTCTATCTTTATTTTCTGTTTATTTATTATTATTATTCGAAAACTCCATAACTATTTGATATCCGTCTGACTGAGATTTACAAGGTGACCATAGCTTGCTTCATACCAACAATCTCCGTGGGATCGACCCTTACTCACGTAAGGTTTTATTACTTGGACGACCCAGTGCACTTGCTGGTTAGTTGTGCGAAGTTGGGAAGTTATTTTTGGACCATGGTATTGTGCACCAGTTTTGGCGCCATTGCCAGGGAGAGAACGAGCAACAAATTTTACAACCTCAGAGTAACAATTTCGCATGTATCAGCTGCCCACGAGTCTTCAAATCAGAGTTGGTCTCAGGACGAGGAGGAGAAACTATCTCTCTAGAACTCTCAACAATGAAGTCCTCCAAGTCCTGAAGGCCTCCCGATTCAGGTCAGCTATTTTTTCACATCAAGATTATTCGAAAAGAGCCTAACAAAATTTTGCTCAGCCTTCTCCTTCAACCCCTCAGCTATTGCACATTAGCCCATTAATTTTTTCTCCCTCCCCTGGAGTTGGGCAAGCTCTTCCTTCAACCAGGCATTCTCCTCCTGTAGCCTCTTCTCCTTTTCTTGATACAGGACAATCCTCCCTTCAAGGTCTTCTATGGATTTTTTAGAAGCACTTAAGGGAGCCTTGTAAAAAATATCAAGAAGAGAAGTACAGACCCCGACAGTCCAAATTTCCCCTCGAATCAGAACCTGAAGATGGTTTCGGAGGGAAGCATCATCCATAGAAAATTGGCTATATGGAAGGATATGCTTCCTCGCGAATTTTGGACCATCAAAACCGGCCTCCCAAGCAATAGAGGAACCGGTCTTCGAGGTCTTGCATTTTTTCTTCTCAGGTTCTGGAGAGGGCTGAACTGGGGGGACAGGGGCAGGAGGAGGCAAAGGAGGAGTAGGAGTAGGATTTACCAAAATCAGCCTGGAAGAAGAGGTCCCCAAACCAGACCCATGGGAGGGAAGATTGCTAGAAGTTCCGACTTTCTAGGCATTAGCTCAGGCGCGGGCCTTCCTCTTCACCTCCTGCACCTTCTAGTAAGCAGCGCTCGACCCACTTTTTACCATTTCTGAAAGAAAGAACAAAGTTGATTAGTATACAAGTCGGAATAAATACAAGTCGAAAGTTATCGAATTTAGCTACAAATAAACAAAAAAACTACCTAGCTCGGTATGCACAAAACTCAGAGAGCCAAGAAGAAATTTCTTGGTATCCAAGTTTGGAGCCCGCCCCCAAGCTGCTCGAAAAAACTCAACAATGACCTCCTCTACCTCATCCAAGTTGGCTAGACTATATTTCTCTACAGGAGAGGTCTCCAACTAGTGCAGGAGAAATTGGGGCTCGTTATTTTTGTTTAGAAAAAAAAGGGTGATGGCCCTCTACAGCCTGGATCTTGAAGAAAAAATTTTTGAAATCATGGAAGGATTCATCAAAGATGGAAAATATTTTCCGGCCTTGAATAGCTCAAAAAGACATCCACTGTTGTTTGTTTTGTCTATTTGAAGCACTGAAAGGCTTAATCAGGTGAAAAAGGTAGAAAAAGATTCGAAAAGAAGTCGAAAAGTCATGCTCTCGGCCAACGAGTTGGTATATTTTTAGAAAACTCCAAGAATTGGGGTGGAGTTGGGTAGGAGCCACCCGGCAATGAGATAAAACCTCTATCCCAAAGTTGGAAAAAGGGAAAGTAACCCCCAAGCGAGTGAAGATGCAGTCATACATGAAAAAGAAGTGGTCGTCAGAATCATCAGTCCTCCCACAGCAAATCCGATCCTCAGGATCTGGTGCTACTAACTCATACTTAGGTTCATCAGCATCAAGACTACATATTCTATGGTGTTTTCGGAGTTCGGTTATAAAAACATTATCCACTATAGAGCTTTCAGAAAGAACAGAGGCATCTACCCATCTCAAGAGAGTCTCAGGGATACGAGAAGATATTTTTTCAATAATGAGGAAGTGTATATAAAAGTGATAAAACCTACAAGGAAAAAGAAACCATAAAAAAATAGGGCTCTCGAAGATAAGACACTTCTTCCAAAACAAACAAGGAAAGCAGTCAACAGCGGCAAAAGAAACGATTTTCATAAAAAAGAAAATGCAAATATCCTAGAGTTTCTTAATACAAATAACAAAAACGCATCAAAGATATAAGACCCCTCTCCGACGTACAGTATACCAAGCAAAGATAAAGAAAATACTATAAAAATAAAAATAGGATGCAAAGAACTAACCTTTGTGAAGAAGATAAAGAAGATTCCTAAGTACAACATTGCAGAATAGCAAAGAGAAAGAGTACAAGGGTTCGAGTAAGAAAATGAAGGAGCAGAAAAAGGAAACTTCAAAGAGAAGACCAAAGAAAATGAAGAAAGAGGAAGGAAAGGTATTTATAAGGTGTTAAGGGCATTATCGTCAAATGACCCCCCTCATTAAGGGAGCACACCATTACTAATGAAACCGCCCTCCACTCATAAATGCGAAAAGCCAAAGCGACGGAACAGTTCATAATTTGAAATCATGCCTTTTCAGAAACCAAAATTACGTCAGTTTTCCAACGTGATGGTAAGAAGCCAACTCGAATATTTCCGAATTCAACACTCGAATCCAACTCACAAAAAAAGAGATCGGACTCGAGTAAGGGCACTGTTCATACCCTAGCCCGAGTAATAAGCCAGACCCAAACTAAGCTAAGAGGCCCAATCCAAAAGGTTGGCCTTCACTGTTTGTCCGAGCTCCTTAAAGAGGTCGGAGTCAATGCCAAAAGGCAGCCAACACTTATCTAAGTGAATAACTGCCTCCTAAAATCTCTCACCCACTTCTAGAAGAGATATCCCAACAACCCTAAGATAAAGGGACAGTTATTCACCCTCAGAAGTGGAACTACTCCAACGATGATTATTGGATCATCACCTATAAATACACTAATATACTCAGGTAAAATCAAGTTCCAATTCATTCAAAACCTGCTTACCCCTTTGCTGACTTAGGCATCGAAGTGTCTTTGCAGGAACCACCCCCCGTTCTTCAAAACATACAACTTGGACGGCAGCTCCCAGACTCAAACAAGTCGGAGACCACCCTTCTTTAACGTTTGGGCCTTCCCTTCGAAGCCCAATCATCCGGTTCTAGGTAAGCCCCGGAACAGTAGTTATTTTAAATGTTTTAATCTTTTAGATCTCACTAAATAAATATAGTAGTTATTTTAAAAAAAATATATTAAAATATTAAGATTCAACAAGTAATCCCATAAATCGATTTTTCAATTATTGAGTTCTACCATATAAATTAAATAATAATAAAAATTATAATTTAAAAAATTTTAATGATTTAAATTTTAAAATAACTACTATATTATTTAGTGAGATTTAAAATATTAAAATTTTAAATATATAATCAACAATAATTTATTAAACTCGTTTAAATAAAAAAAATTTACTATAAAAAAATTACAACATGAAAATATAAAATTTTAAAATACAAATGACAAAATAACTTTATAATAATTTAATTATTTTTATTATTTTATGTAAAGAGAATTTTATTTATTAAGGTCTAAAAAATAATACTAAAATTAGTACTATAAAAAAATATTTCAAATTTAATATTATGAGTAAAAAATAAAAAAATTTATATAAGGACTAATTTAATTAATTTTTAATATTTTAGGGATGAAAATGACTTACGTCTTGAATTTCAGGGACTATTTTGATTATAAATAATTTGTTTACATGTCAAGTGACACGTGGCGTGCTAGGTGTCACTGATCTAACACGTCAACCAATCATCTTATGACACGTGGCATTAACTTATCACGTCATCATGCCATGTGGTACTTAACATGACACGTCATCATTTAATTAACGGAAGGACCAATTTAATTTACATTTTATCTTTTAAGGACTAATACGACTAAAAAATCTTTTGCGACTAATTTAAAGATTGAGTGATCTCCAAGGACGAATTTGACTATTAACCCATTTATTATATATTTTGAAGTAAATATTTTAAAATATTAAAAGAATAAATAATAAAAAGAGAGTTTACTAAACTAAGATTTTTAATTGAAATTTGTTTATAAATAATATAAAAATTTTAAATTTTCAATATATTTCTTATATATTTACTAAAAGATTAAAAATTTCAATAATAATATATTAATATATATTTTAGAAACACATATTAACCCCAGCCCTAAATAAATACACCAAAGACAGTATAAATTTGTATGACTTTCACGTTTATTGTCCCCATTTATAAACGTTGAGCAGTTTGGAATGAGACTTCCTCCCGAGTCGAGTGAGCTATTACTTCTCCGCTTCGAGTAGCCGACTCAACCTTTCTTACCAGATAATGGATTACCTATCAAAACGGTGCAGACGGCCCGGTCTGGCCGGAAGATCATTTAGTCATTCACCATTCAGTTCAGCCTCAGCCCTCAAGCACCCTGCCTCCCTCAGCCATTCAGCCTCACTCCTCCAGTCCCCAGTCCGGCAGTCTCCACTCCCCACGCTGACCCCTGACCTCATCTTCTCTCCCACTCCCAGTCTCCCAGCACGCACGACGCATTCCAAGCTCCTCGTTCGACTGACGAGGGTGACGACCCATGATTGACGTCCGACGAATGACGAGAGATGACCTACGGTGCTGCCCTGCTTCTCGGTGACGCCTGACGCTCCGCAAGTGTGCAAGTGCAACACAGCACATGAACACAAACAAAAGGCTAAGGGGGACACTATTTTTTTTACTTTCCTATCCCTCTGACACTGTTCTCTATCGCCATACCATGGGGAAGAACAAGAAGAGCAACAAGAAATCCGGTCCTGATGCCGTAGCCATGAAATTGAAAGCATCTTCTAAGGGCGCCAACAACCCTTTCGAGTCCATCTGGTCTCGAAGAAAGTTTGACGTCCTCGGACAGAAGCGCAAGGGGACACCTGCCGCATCGGCCTCGCTCGCTCCCTCGCCATCGAGAAGGTTCCTTCTTGAACCGATTGCTAATAGTTTTCAGTATTATTGTACTATATATATGTTTAGTTAAGATGGTTTGTTTTGGGTGCTGGGTGGTTCTACAGAGGAAGAAGACACTTCTAAAGGAGTACGAGCATAGCACCAAGTCTTCGGTGTTTGAGGATAAGCGAATTGGTGAGGGAGATGAAGCACTTGATGAGTTTGGCAAGGCTATCTTGAGAACGCAAGTATAGCTTCTAAACCAACAAGAATCCCTTTCATACAAACGTTTTGGTTGTCACAAGCAACAAACCCCTAATAATAATAATAACCGAAGTATTCAAACCTCAGGTCGTCTCTCAAGGAATTGCAGGGAGGTGTTCTTATTATTGGTTATGAGTTGTGTAAATTGGGGTTTCGAGATTAAGAGATGAGAAAAGTGAATTGCAAGGGAAACAAATTAATAATTATAAAAGACTCTTGGCAAGGTATGAGAATTGAAAATCATATCCTTGTTATCGCCCTCAATAGTGATGAGAATCGTTAGTTGCAACCACTTAGTTAACCCTCTAATTGCGAAGGAAAGTCAAGTGCATGAATCAATTTGATCTCTCAAGTCCTAGTCAACTCCTATGGAAAGACTAGCTTTAGAGGAGTCCAAATCAATTAGCAACCTTCAATTGTCAATCAACTAAGGAATTTGATAAGTCAAGTGTCACCAATTACTCAACCAAGACCACAAGGGGAAAATCTAAGCTAAAACTCTCCCAAGCATTTTATCAAACACTTGGAAGGCTCAACACAAACTAATAGAGAAGCAATGAGATATAATAACATCCACACAATCAATTGCAATAAAATACCTCAAATTTTATTAAATAGAGAATCCAATCAACAAGGAATGTATAAATCAAAGTATTATAATCAATAAGAATAGAGAAGAATCAAGTCAAGGAACATTAAACCTGGGATTGGAGAGAAATTAGATCCAAACTAAGAGAAATCCTAATTCCTAAAACCTAAGAGAGAGGAGAGAGTCTCCTCTCTAGAAACTACATCTAAACCTAAAATTCTGTGAATGAAAGGTGTATGTTGTGTGTCCTGTGTGTGTGTTGATTCCTCCACTCTATATCCTTTAATCTGTGTTTTCTGGGTCGAGAACTGGTCCAAAAGGAGCCCAGAAATCGTTGGGAACGATTTGTGAATTTTCTTCACGTGGCGCACATCACGCGTATGCGTGGGTCACGCGTGCACGTCATTTGGCAATTTTTCTCCCCACGCGTATGCGTCAGTCACGCGTATGCGTCGCTTGTGTTCTGCACGAGGCACACGTCTGCGTCGACCATGCGTGCACGTTGCTGCCAGTTCCTTTAATACTTCATTTTTATTGTTCCTTCCACTTTTGCATGTTTCCTTCCCATCCTCTAAGTCATGCCTGCCCTATAAAGCCTGAAAATACTCAACACACAGATCACGGCATCGAATGGTAATAAAGGATAATTAAAATTAATAGTTTTAAGACCTAGGAAACATACTTTTACATATATCACAAAATTAGGAAGGATTTGTAAAATCATGCAAATAATGCGAATAACTGAGCAAAGACTTGATAAAAACCACTCAATTGAGCATAAGATAAATCATAAAATAGTGGTTTATCAACCTCCCCACACTTAAACATTAGCATGTCCTCATGCTTAGCTCAAGAGAAACTGGAAAAGAGTGAGGGTAGAGTGGTGGAATCTATGCAATGCAATCTATCTAAATGCAAGCTACCTAAATGAATCATGCAATTCTAATTACTATCCACTTATGTACACATAGAGCTTACATGTGGTTTTATTGAGTCAAATTTTTCAAGGAATCATAATTGCACAACCAAGGGCCAAGCCATATTAAAATATGTTCACAATTGAGTTGAGTTAATCAAAAATAGTTCACAAACTTGCAAGACAAGCAATGATTAAACATGGATATATAGAAATGAGCTTATTGAACCCTCACTGGATTTGTGTATACATTCTAACCACTCAGTGTTTGGGGTTAATCACTCTACTCTTCTCTAGTCATGCTTTCTAAAACTTTGTTCTTCATCTAACCAATCAAAAAATATTTAATGTACACATGCAAACATCATGAGGTCTTTCCAAGGTTGTAATGAGGCTAAGGTAAAGGTGAGGGTATATATATATATAAGGCTAAGTGAGCTATAAATTGAATCCTTGATCGGTTTAAGATCTCACATACCATATACATACTCTATACAAATCTAACATTATGCCTAGCTTCCTATAATTCCTTTTTTTTTTGTATCACATACTCATGTGCCAACTTTTCTTTTAACTTGTATCACATATGCATTGAATTTTTTTTAACAAAATAAAAGTAAACATAACATTATCAATGCACATAGATTTTTAATCTTTCTATTTTCACATGAGCAGGTACCCAAATTCCAAATAATTTATCAATTAAATGTCTTTCCTATCATCCCATATTCTCACAGTTTCCCCACACTTAGTGAATGCACAATCTCTATCTTAAGCTAACCAAGGATCCAATTTGGGATATTCAATTTGTTTTTCTGCTTAAGGCTAGTAATGTAGTTATAGGATAGAATAAATGGCAATTAAAAAGGCTCAAGGTGGCTAACAAGGGTGACTTAAAAAGGTAGGCTTATTTGGGATAAGTGAGCAATAACAAATAATGGCCTCAATCATATGCAAGTATGTAAGTACATTCTATATTGGACATATAGAGTGGAACAAAGTAAAGTCTGCAAGCATAGAGAAGAAAACTCACAAGAAAGAAAATATTTATGGTTAAACAATGTAACCATGTAATTAAGCTCAAAAACTCACGAGTTGTGTGTTCTTTGGCTCAAATACCATATACCAGTTATGTATATCATGCAAGTAGGAATTAAGAGTTTCCATTCAACTCAATGTGAATCTTTGAATGGCTCATATAAAAATAAGTATATTCTTTGAAAAATGTTGTCAATTTACCAACATTTATTGCTATATGTATATATACTAAGTGGATTGTTGTGATTATGAAAAACTAATAATTTCTAGTTTACTCCTTTATTTTCAATTAAACTAAACTCTCATATGTTGAAAGGGGTAAACTAAACTTAATAATCCATATGTTTCTATATCACAACTAATAAGCTAAGGGTGCGAATCAAGCTAAATATCTAAGATATATACAACCCAAAATACAAAATGTAATCAAGTGGAGACAAATACGAGTACAATAGAGTAGAAGTGTCCAAATAGCAAGAGAAAGGCAAAATAAGAAAAAAAAAGATGAAAAAGGGTCTGAAATAGTTCACCAAAAATATAATCAACGCCAGA
Organism: Arachis hypogaea; assembly: GCF_003086295.3. Lineage (NCBI taxonomy): Eukaryota > Viridiplantae > Streptophyta > Magnoliopsida > Fabales > Fabaceae > Arachis > Arachis hypogaea. Next base: position 131,126,902 of record NC_092046.1, read on the forward strand.
GATGGCGACCTCCCCACACTTAAATAATAGCATCATCCTCGATACTCAATCAGGCCGGGTGTGAAGAGTCGGCACCTCCGGAGGGGTGTGCTGGTGCTGTCTCGATGGGCTCTGGCAGTAAAAGTGGCTGAGGCTCTGCCTGTATAGGTGCCTATGGGTCTACTAGCTGTGTCTGCTGAGGCTCCTCATGCTGGGGCTCTGCCTGCTGTGTCTCTGCCTACTGGGATCTTGCCTGCTCATCCTCTGTTTGTGCATCCTCCTCATGCTCATCCGCCTCCTCCTCAGATGGCTCCGATGGTGAGTCAGGCTCAGAGGGGATGTCAGTGTCGCCCGACCGGATCATCAACTTCAAATGCTCATAGCGTCGCTTGCTGCGACGCTCAGATCACTCATATCGCCGCTGGTTGCGGCACTCCATCTGGTGTAGGCACTCAAATAGGCGGTGCACAAGGTGGTAGATGGGCTGAGAAGCAGGTGAGGGTGTTGTGGATGTGGGTGGTACAGTAGGTGCTGAATGGGCAGCAGAAGATGTGGTTGCATCAGCGGAGGCAGTAAGAAAAGGAGGTTTGTAACCCAAAGCCTGGAACTTCCTGCCATGTGGGATGATCTTCTTGCACTCGGCGGCTGGTGGCTTTTCATCCGCAAGCTCCCAAGGTACCTCAGCTCGGCGGCCCAGCTGAGTAATCAGATAGGGGAAGGAAAGAGTACCTCGGACATGAACTCTGGCCATGTAGTACTGGATAATTCGTGGAAGGTACAGGTCATTGTCTTCCATTACGCACCATATAAGAGTAATCATGGCGGCTGACACCTCAGTCTCGTGAGTGCTCGGCATCACATAGTTACTTAGGATTTGTTGCCAGAGCCGAGCCTCATCATTCAGATAAATAATTTTGATACATTTTGGAGTTACTATTGACTTGCCCATCACCCATGGGACAGTAGGATCAATATCTATTGTGCACTTTACTGCGTCCCAATCAAAATGCATAAACCTCTTATCCTCCTCAGCCTGCTGGTAACCATCTGGTGTATCTGATTTAGGTTGAAAGTGGAGGATATCTTCAATTGCCTCCTCAGTGACTAAAATCTTCTTGTCTCTAAGCTGCACTGCATCCAGGATCGTCTTATGAAAGTTGCAATAGAATTCCCTTACCCAAGATGCATTAACTTCTGTCAAGTTCCTCTCTAGAAAGAACCAGCCTCTCTGTTTGATTTGTTCTGTGGTGTACTGCTGTAATTCAGCTGGAATTCGGAGGGTCTTTTCTAGGTATAAGTTCCTTGAAGTTGCAAAGACCGAAAACTTCAGTTCACAGTATCGGTTTGCAAACTTGACTTGGTCGGTTGCAGGCTCTAATTGATCAGCTTTTTCCTGCGGAGTAAAATTCTTCTCCCGCCAGGAATCATCATGTAGTATATCTAAAACAGTGGTAGATGAGTCTCCTCTTTTTCTTTTTCCTGTGCCTGCTTTAGCTTTTCCTTTCCCTTTTGGATCTGACATCCTGAAAAGTAGAGGTTCCAGGATACAATTTGTTAAACTAAAGCAGGAAAAACAGGAAGGCAAATAGTATTCAAGCAATAGAAGTATAGATGAGTAAAAGAGGAATTAAAATCAAAGCATGAAGTGAGTCAGATAGATGTAGAACTTTGTACTGGATGCAAGATAAAAGTCAAAGAATTCAATTAAAAATCACAATCCAAGAACTATGAGATGCAGAATGTTTGTTGGTCAGGGAACAACAATTATCATGCCTTGAAATGGGTTAAAAGTAGTTAGTGTGAACTAAGATAGAAGTTAGAAAGTCAATGAAGTTAAAAGTTAATAAGGGAAGTTAAAGTTAGTGGCATGGTACTGTGGTTCCGAGTTTAACGAAAGAAAAATGCACAAACTTGAAGAACAGTTGACTCATGTTCAAGCAGATAATGCAGATTATTGATAATAAAAGAAGTGCAAACATTAGGCCGATTATTATCAAGAGTGCCAAAGTCGATTCATGAGAGAAAGGTAAGGAAAACAGCTTTTTTATTTTAAAAAATTTGGGCAGCATTTCGGTAGTAAAAGTGATGTTCCTGGAAAATCAAATAGAATAATAATGCAAGCAGCATTACTTTGAAGCAAGATTAGCAGCTTATATGAATCCTAGAACAGGTAAGACCAAAAATAGCAAGGATATGCAATAAGCAAATTTAGCCAATCCAAAACAGCCATGAGTGAGTTAGCTAATCCGAAACAGCAATAATCAGGTATATGTAATCAGCCTGTCGTTAGCAAATTCAGGAAGCAAGCAAGAATTTAGAAAATAGATGCAATGTATTCAGCTTACTGAATCAGCGAGGATAAAGCAACTGTCAACAAGAATGCTAATGTATGTCCAATTATATAGGCATTGGTAACACTCATTTAAGATCCGATAAAACATAATAGGATTGAACAGTAATGGACGGCAGTGAATAGCAACATCAACAGTCTCTCAATAGTAAAAAGGCAGATAAATCAAACAGCATGTACGGAGCATTTATCAGACCTAGAATCCTCTAACCACATCCTAGCTACCTAACCACCTAGAATCCACTACAAACATACATATCTAACTAACCTAATTTGAATAGAGTAAAATAGGTAAGCTAACGAACTTGAACAGGAAAGAAATTGGAGTGCAGTGGAACCTGGAAAGGGGCGGAGGTAGGATTGGAAGCAAGAAGGGGAAAGGATTGAGCCGGAGGTCGCTGGCGGCACGGCGGCACGCGGTAGCGGCGGCGGAGGATGCAGTGGTTGTGTTGGAGTGGTAGTGGTGGGGGTGGGTGGCTGTAGGTGAGAGGGAGAAGAAGGAGGAGAAGGAGGGGTAAGGGGGGAACGGTGGGTTGGGGGTGGTGGGTTTTGAATGGGGGAGTGGAGGGAAGAGGGAGGGGTGAAGGGATAAGGGGGCTGTCTGACGCGAGAAAAGGTTTCTTGCAAGGGGTTAATCAAATTTAATCCACGCGTACGCGTGAGTTGAGCAAAAATTGGGTGACGCGAACGCGTCATGGACGCGAACGTGTAAATTGGAAAAATTTGAAATTGACGCGTGAGCGTGAGGCACGCGGGCGCGTCCTCTGAAATTGTTCTAAACGCACGAGTTCAGCGCCGTTTGGGCGCAACTCTCTGTTTGGCTTGAGGGGACAAATGATTTTAGGCTACGCGGGTGCGTCGCCCATGCTCATGTGTGATGTGCCAAAATGTAAGTGGCGCACAAAATTGTTATCCCTTGGCATCGCTCCAAAAACTTGGTGCACAATACCATGATTCACACGTCTCTTCACAACTTCGCACAGCTGACCAGCAAGTGCACTGGGTCGTCCAAGTAATACCTTACGTGAGTGAGGGTCGATCCCACGGAGATTGTTGGCTTGAAGCAAGCTATGGTCATCTTGTAAATCTCAGTCAGGCAGATTCAAATGATCATGGGATTTTGATAACTAAAAGATAAATAAAACATAAAATAAAATAGAGATACTTATGTAATTCATTGGAGGGAATTTTAGATAAGCGTATAGAGATGCTTCGTTCCTTCTAAATCTCTGCTTTCCTACTGCTTTCATCCAATCAGTTATACTCCTTTTCATGGCAAGCTGTATGTTGGGGGATCACCGTTGTCAATGGCTACCGTCTGTCCTCTCAGTGAAAATGGTCCAGCTATGGGTTACGTAGGGCTAATCATCTGTCGGTTCTCACTTGTGTTGGAATAGGATCCTGTGATCCTTTTGCATCTGTCACTACGCCCAACAGTCATGAGTTTGAAGCTCGTCACAGTCATCCCATCCCAGATCCTACTCGGAATACCACAGACAAGGTTTAGACTTTCCGGATATCAAGAATGCTGTCAATTGATTCTATCTTATACCACGAAGACTCTGATCTCAAGGAATTGAAGGCTCTGTTGTCAGGAGAGGCAATCAAACGCATGGACTAGAAATCCAAGAGATATTCATTCAAGCTTGTTTTCAAGTAGAACGGAAGTAGTTGTCAGGCACGCGTTCATAAGTTGAGAATCGTGATGAGTGTCACATAATCATCACATTCATCATGTTCTTGTGTGCGAATGAATATCTTAGAACAAGAATAAGCTTGAATTGAATAGAAAACAGTAGTAATTGCATTAATACTCGAGGAACAGCAGAGCTCCACACCTTAATCTATGGTGTGTAGAAACTCCACCGTTGAAAATACATAAGTGATAATGGTGTTCATTGGCTTCGGCTCCAGAGGGGGAACCAGAATGACCAAGACTTCGAATACAATAGTAAAAAGTCCTATTTATACTAAAACTAGTTACTAGGGTTTACAGAGATAAGTAAATAATGCAGAAATCTACTTCCGGGGCCCACTTGGTGTGTGCTTGGGCTGAGAATTGAAGCTTTCACGTGTAAAGACGTTTCTTGGAGTTAAACGCCAGCTCTGGTGCCAGTTTGGGCGTTTAACTCTTGCTTTTATGCCAGTTCTGGCGTTTAACGCCAGATTAGGATAGAAAATGGGCGTTTAAAAGCCAGTTTGCGCTATCAAAACTCGGGCAAAGTATGGACTATTATATATTGCTGGAAATCCCAAGATGTCTACTTTCCAACGCAATTAAGAGAGCACCAATTGGGATTCTGTAGCTCCAGAAAATCCATTTCGAGTTCAGAGAGGTCAGAATCCAACAGCATCTGCAATTCTTTTTCAGCCTCTGAATCAGATTTTTGCTCAGGTCCCTTAATTTCAGTCAGAAAATACCTGAAATCACAGAAAAACACACAAACTCATAGTAAAGTCCAGAAATGTGATTTTTGCTTAAAAACTAATAAAAATATACTAAAAAGTAGCTAGATCCTACTAAAAACTACCTAAAAATAATGCCAAAAAGCGTATAAATTATCTGCTCATCACAAGACCAAACTTAAATTATTGCTTGTCCCCAAGCAACTGAAAATCAATTAGGATAAAAAGAAGAGAATATACTATAAATTCTAAAATATCAATGAAACTTAGCTCCAATTAGATGAGTGGGACTAGTAGCTTTTTGCTTCTGAACAGTTTGGCATCTCACTTTATCCTTTGAAGTTTAGAATGATTGGCATCCATAGGAACTCAGAATTCAGATAGTGTTATTGATTCTCTTAGTTTTGTGTGTTGATTCTTGAACACAGCTACTTTATGAGTCTTGGTCGTGGTCCTAAGCACTTTGTTTTTCAGTATTACCACCGGATACATAAATGCCACAGACACATGACTGGGTGAACCTTTTCAGATTGTGACTCAGCTTTGCTAAAGTCCCCAGTTAGAGGTGTCCAGAGCTCTTAAGCACACTCTTTTTACTTTGGATCACGACTTTAACCACTCAGTCTCAAGCTTTTTACTTGGACCTTCATGACACAAGCACATGGTTAGGGACAACTTGGTTTAGCCGCTTAGGCCAGGATTTTATTCTTTTGGGCCCTCCTATCCATTAATGCTGAAAGCCTTGGATCCTTTTTACCCTTGCCTTTTGGTTTAAAGGGTTATTGGCTTTTTCTGCTTGCCTTTTTTTTTCTTTTTTTCTTTTAATTTTTGCCACTTTTTTTTTGCAACCTTAGTTCATTTCACTGCTTTTTCTTACTTTAAGAATCAATTTTGTGATTTTTCAGATCATCAATAACATTTCTCTTTTTCATCATTCTTTCAAGAGCCAACAATTTTAACATTCATAAACTTCACTATGAAAAATATGCACTGTTCAAGCATTCATTCAAAAAACAAAAAGTATTGCCACCACATCAATATAATTAAACTAATTTCAAGATAAATTTCGAACTCATGTACTTCTTGTTCTTTTGTAATTAGAAACATTTTTTATTTAAGAGAGGTGAAGGATTCATGGAGTTATTCATAGCTTTAAGACATAGACACTAGACACTAATGATCATGTAGTAGAGACACAAAACATAGTCAAACATAAAGCTCAAAAATTGAAAACAAAAAAACAAATAGACAAGGAGATTAAGGAACGGGTCCACCTTAGTGAGGGTGGCGTCCTCTTCCTCTTGAAGAACCAATGGTGCTCTTGAGCTCCTCTATGTCTCTTCCTTGCCTTTGTTGCTCCCCCCTCATGGCTCTTTGGTCTTCTCTAATTTCATGGAGAATGATGGAGTGCTCTTGGTGCTCCACCCTTAGTTGATCCATGTTGTAACTCAAGCCTTCCAAGGAGGTGTTGAGTTGCTCCCAATAGTTGTGTGGAGGAAAATGCATCCCTTGAGGCATCTCAGGGATTTCTTGATGAGGGACTTCCTCATACTCTTGTTGAGGTCCATGAGTGGGCTCTCTTGTTTGCTCCATCCTCTTTTTAGTGATGGGCTTGTCCTCTTCAATGAGGATGTCTCCCTCTATGACAATCCCAGCCGAATTGCATATGTGACAAATGAGATGAGAGAAGGCTAACCTTGCCAAAGTGGAGGACTTGTCTGCCACCTTGTAGAGTTCTAGAGGTATGATCTCATGAACCTCCACTTCCTCTTCAATCATGATGCTATGGATCATGATGGCCCGATCCACAGTTACTTCGGATCGGTTGCTAGTAGGAATGATAGAGCATTGGATGAACTCCAACCATCCTCTAGCAACAGGCTTAAGGTCCGGTCTTCTCAATTGAACCGACTTGCCTCTTGAGTTTCTTTTCCATTGAGCTCCTCTCAACTTGGTCCAACCTTTGATCAAAGTTGACCCTTCTAGTATAGGGGCGTGCCTTTTCTTGCATCATTGGCAAGTCGAACGCCAACCTTACATTTTCCGGACTGAAATCTAAGTATTTCCCCCGAACCATTGTAAGCCAATTCTTTGGGTTCGGGTTCATACTTTGATCATGGTTCCTAGTGATCCACGCATTGGCATAGAACTCTTGAACCATTAAGATTCTGACTTGTTGAATGGGGTTGGTGAGAACTTCCCAACCTTTTCTTCGAATCTCATGTCGGATCTCCGGATACTCATTCCTTTTGAGCATGAAAGGAAACTCTGGAATCATCTTCTTCTTGGCCACAACTTCATAGAAGTGGTCTTGATGGACCTTTGAGATGAATCTCTCCATCTCTCATGACTCGGAGGTGGAAGCTTTTGCCTTCCCTTTCCTCTTTCTAGAGGTTTTTCCGGCCTTAGGTGCCTTAAATGGTTATAGAAAAACAAAAAGCAACGCTTTTACCACACCAAACTTAAAAGGTTTGCTCGTCCTCGATCAAAAGAAGAAAGAAAGAAGGGGAAGAAGAAGAAAATAGAGGAGATGGAGGGAGAGAGTGAATTCGGCCAAGGGTTTATAAGGTGTTTGTGATGTGTGAAATTGAAGGAGGGATGAGGGGTTTATATAGGAGTGGGGGGAGGGTAGGTTCGTGTATTTGGGGTTGGGTTTGGGAGGGAAAGGATTTTGAATTTGGAGGTAGGTGGGGTTTTTGGGGAAGAGATATGTAGGTGATTGGTGAAGGGTATTTGGGGACGAGTGTTATGAAAAGGTGTGAGGGAGAGAGAGAATGAGTTGAGGTTGGTGGGGATCCTGTGGGGTCCACAGATCCTGAGGGGTCAAGGACTTCTCATCCCTGCTCCATTTAGGCGTGCAAAACGCCCTTAGAGTGCAATTCTGGCGTTAAACGCCAGGTTGCTGCCTGTTTCTGGCGTTTAACGCCAGCTTTTCTTCCCTTTCTGGCGTTTAACGCCAGTCCTTCTTCCTTTTCTGGCATTTAATGCCAGCTTGTTGTCCTGTTCTGGCGTTAAACGCCAGTCTGGTGCCCATTTCTGGTGTTAAACGCCCAGAATGGTGCCATATTGGGCGTTTAACGCCCATTCTGCTACTCTTACTGGCGTTTAAACGCCAGTAAGTTCATCCTCCAGGGTGTGCTGTTTTTAATGCTATTTTTGATTTTGCTTTAATTTTTTGCAGTTATTTTTGTGACTCCATGATGAGCGGATATTTTATACGCTTTTTGGGGTTAATTTCATATAGTTTTTAGTGTATTTTAGTTAGTTTTTAGTTTATTTTTAGTAGTTTCTAGGCAAAATTCATATTTCTGGACTTTACTATGAGTTTATGTGTTTTTCTGTGATTTCAGGTATTTTCTGGCTGAAATTGAGGGAGCTGAGCAAAAATCCGATTCAGGCTGAAAAAGGACTGCTGATGCTGTTGGATTCTGACCTCCCTACACTCAAAGTGGATTTTCTGGAGCTACAAAATTCCAAATGGCGCGCTTCCAATTGCGTTGGAAAGTAGAAATCCAGGGCTTTCCAGCAATATATAATAGTCTATACTTTGCTCAAGGATAGATGACATAAACTGGCGTTCAACGCCAGTTCCATGCTGCTGTCTGGCGTCCAGCGCCAGAAACAAGTTACAAAGTGGAGTTCAACGCCAGAAAAGGATCCAAAGCTGGCGTTGAACGCCCAAAACAGCCCTATGCACGTGATTAGCTTAAGTCTCAGCCCCAGCACACACCAAGTGGGCCCTATAAGTAGATTTCTGCACCATCTATCATAGTTTACTCATTTCTGTAAACCTAGGTTACTAGTTTAGTATTTAAACAACTTTTAGAGATTTATTTTGTATCTCATGATATTTTAGATCTGAACTTTGTACCTTTTGACAGCATGAGTCTCTAAACTCCATTGTTGGGGGTGAGGAGCTCTGCTGTGCTTCGATGAATTAACGCAAGTATTTCTGTTTTCTATTCAATCACGCTTGTTCCTATCTAAGATGTTCATTTGTGCCTTATTATGATGAATGTGATGATCCATGACACTCATCACCATTCTCAACCTATGAACGAGTGCCTGACAACCACCTCCGTTCTACATTAGATCGAATGAGTATCTCTTAGATTCCTTAATCGGAATCTCCGTGGTATAAGCTAGAATTCATTGGCAGCATCCTTGAGAATCCAGAAAGTCTAAACCTTGTCTGTGGTATTCCTAGTAGGATTCTGGGATTGGATGACTGTGACGAGCTTCAAACTCGCGAGTGCTGGGCGTAGTGACAGACGCAAAAGGATAGCGAATCCTATTCCGGTATGATCGAGAACCTACAGATGATTAGCCGTGCGGTGACAGCGCACCTGGACCATTTTCACTGAAAGGAAGGATGGTAGCCATTGACAACGGTGATCCTCCAACACATAGCTTGCCATAGGAGGGACGTGCGTGCGTGAAGAAGAAGATAGGGAGAAAGCAGAGATTCAAAAGGCAAAACATCTCCAAAACTCCAACATGTTCTCATTTACTGCATAACAAGTAACCTTTAATTCATGCTCTCTTGTTCATTTGCAAATCAATTTGATAAGTGAATTATTTTATTATTTTCCTGACTAAGAGTTACAAGATAACCATAGATTGCTTCAAGCCAACAATCTCCGTGGGATCGACCCTTACTCACGTAAGGTATTACTTGGACGACCCAGTGCACTTGCTGGTTAGTGGTACGAGTTGTAAAAAGTGTGATTTACAATTCGTGCACCACTCCACATGATCATCAACCTAAAGAAAACATAAAATAACATAGATAAATAAAATTGGGTTGCCTCCCAATAAGTGCTTCTTTAATGTCAATAGCTTGACAGTGAGCTCTCATGGAGCTTCACAGATATTCAGAGCATGGTTGGGGCCTCCCAACACCAAACTTATAGTTTGAATGTGGGGGCTTGGTTTGACTCTATATTGAGAGAAGCTTTTCATGCTTCATCTCCATGGCTACAGAGGGAGATCTTTGAGCTTTAAACACAAGGTAGTCCTCATTCAATTGAAGGACTAACTTTCCTCTGTCCACATCAATCACAGTTTTTGCTGTGGCTAGGAAGGGTCTTCCAAGGATGATGGATTCATCCTTATCCTTCCCAGTGTCTAGGATTATGAATTCAACAGGGATGTAAAGGCCTTCAACCTTCACTAAAACATCCTCTACAAGTCCATAAGCCTGTTTCATGGATTTGTTTGCCATCTCTAGTGAGATTCTTGTAGATTGTACCTCAAAGATACCCAGTTTCTCCATTACAGAGAGTGGCATGAGGTTTATGTCTGACCCCAGGTCACACAGAGCCTTCTCAAAGGTCATGGTGCCTATGGTACAGGGTATTAAGAATTTTCCGGGATCCGATTTCTTCTGAGGTAATGTCTGCCTAACCAAGGCATTCAGTTCATTGGTGAGCAAGGGGGGTTCATCCTCCCAAGTCTCATTACCAAATAACTTGGCATTCAGCTTCATGATTGTTCCAAGGTACTTAGCAACTTGCTCTTCAGTAATATCTTCATCCTCTTCATAGGAAGAATACTCATCAGAGCTCATGAATGACAGAAGAAAGTTCAATAGAATCTCTATGGTCTCTGTATGAGCCTCAGATTCCTTTGATTCCTCAAAGAGGAACTCCCTATTGGTCAGTGAACGTCCTATGAGGTCTTCCTCACTGGGAATCACTGGCCTTTCACTCTCTCCAGGTTCGGCCATGATGGTCATAGTTATGGCCTTGCACTCTCTCTTGGGATTCTCTTCTATATTGCTTGGGAGAGTACTAGGAGGAGTTTTAGTAATTTTCTTACTCAGCTGACCCACGTGTGCCTCCAGATTCCTGATAGAGGACCGTGCCTCATTGATGAAACTGAGAGTGGTCTTGGATAGATCAGAGACTATGGTTGCTAAGCTAGAGAGGCTCTGCTCAGAATTCTCTATCTATTGCTGAGAAGATGATGGAAAAGGCTTGCTATTGCTAAACCTATTTCTTCCACTGTTGTTACTATTGAAGCCTTGTTGAGGCTTCTGTTGATCCTTCCATGAGAGATTTGGATGATTTTTCCATGAAGGATTATAGGTGTTTCCATAGGGTTCTCCCATGTAATTCAACTCTTCCATTGCTAGGTTCTCAGGATTATAAGCTTCTTCTTCAGAAGATGCTTCTTTAGTACTGTTGGATGCAGCTTGCAATCCATTCAGACTTTGAGAAATCATATTGACTTGCTGAGTCAATATTTTGTTCTGAGCCAATATGGCATTCAGAGCATCAATTTCAAGAACTCCCTTCTTCTGAGGCGTCCCATTATTCACAGGATTCCTCTCAGAGGTGTACATGAACTGGTTATTTGTAACCATTTCAATGAGTTCCTAAGCTTCTGCAGGCGTCTTCTTCAGATGAAGAGATCCTCCAGTAGAGCTGTCCAATGACATCTTGGACAGTTCAGACAGACCATCATAAAATATGCATATGATGCTCCATTCTAAAAGCATGTCAGAAGGACACCTTCTGATCAATTGCTTGTATCTTTCCCAAGCTTTATAGAGGGATTCACCTTCCTTCTCTCTGAAGGTTTGGACTTCCACTCTAAGCTTGCTCATCTTTTGAGGTGGAAAGAATTTGGCCAGAAAAGCACTGACCAGCTTTTCCCAAGAGTTCAAGCTTTCCTTAGGTTGTGAGTCCATCCATGTCCTAGCTCTGTCTCTTACAGCAAAGGGAAAAAGCAGTAGTCTGTAGACCTCGGGATCAACTCCATTGGTCTTAACAGTGTCACAGATTTGCAAGAATTCAGCCAAGAACTGATAAGGATCTTCCAATGGAAGTCCATGAAACTTACAATTCTGTTGCATCAGAGAAACTAATTGAGGCTTAAGCTCAAAATTATTTGCTCCAATGGCAGGAATAGAGATGCTTCTCCCATAGAAGTCAGGAGTTGGTGCAGTAAAGTCACCAAGTACCTTCCTTGCATTGTTGTTGTTGGGTTCGGCTGCCATGTCCTTCTCCTTTTCGAGAATTTCAGTTAGGTTCTCTTCAGAGTATTGTGCTTTAGCTGCTCTTAGCTTCCTCTTCAGAGTCCTTTCAGGTTCAGGATCAGCTTCAACAAGTATGCCTTTATCTTTGTTCCTGCTCATATAAGAGAGAAGAAAACAAAGAAAGTATGGAATCCTCTATGTCAAAGTATAGAGATTCCCTGAGGTGTTAGAGGAAAATAAGAATGGAAGGATGAGGTAGATAGAGGAGAATTTGAACATATAAAGAGGGGAGAGGGTTCGAATTGCTAGTAGAGGAGAAGTGTTAGTGATTAAATAGAAAGAGATAAGAGGGGGAAAATTTTTGAAAATTTTTAAATAAAAAGATAAAAATTTAAAAAGAATTTTGAAAAAGTGGTTGATGGTTTTCGAAAATTAAAAGTGAAAAACTAGTTAGTTGGTTTTGAAAAAGATAAAAAATAATAAATTTGAAAAGATAAGAAGTTAGAAAGAGATTTTGAAATTAGAATTTTAAAAAGATGTGCTTTGAAAAATATATGATTTAAAAAGATATGATTGAAAAACAATTTAAAGAGATTTGATTTTTAAAATTGATGACTTAACTAGCAAGGAATTTAAAAGATATGATTCTAAAATTTAAATATTGAATCTTTCTTAACAAGAAAGTAACAAACTTGAGAATTTTTTTTTGAATAAAAACTTTAATTGTTAGCAAGATTTTTGAAAATAGTGAAATAAAAATGAAAAAGATTTGATTTTTGAAAAAGTTATGATTGAAAAGATTTGAATTGAAAACAAAATCTCCTCTCCTGTGCCATCTTGGCGTTAAACGCCCAGAATGGTATCCATTTCTGGCGTTTAACGCCCAGCCAGGTACCCTGGCTAGCGCTTAAATGCCAAATTTCCTTCCTCACTGGGCGTTTTGAACGCCCAGCTTTTTCTCTGTAATTCCTCTGCTGAATGTTCTGAATCTTCAATTCCTTGGATTATTGACTTGAAAAGATATATTTTTGAATTTTTGAATTTTTAATGATGAGAGAGACAAACAACAAAATGAATTAAAACATAAGAATGCAAGATCAAAAACAAATAATGCATGCAAGGACACTTTGAATGTCAAGATGAACACCAAGAACACTTTGAAGATCATGATGAACATCAAGAACATATTTTTGAAAATTTTTAAGGAAAGAAAGACATGCAAGACACCAAACTTAGGACTTTTGAATGTTCAGATACTATGATTTTGAAAATGCATATGAAAAACAACATAAAACACTAAACAAGAGAATTCAAAGATCAGAACAAGGAAAATCATCAAGAACAACTTGAAGATCAATGAAGAACACAATGCATATGTTCTCGAAAAATGTAAGAAAAATAAAAACATGCAATTGACACCAAACTTAAAATTTGACTCTAGACTCAAACAAGAAACACAAAATTTTTTGTTTTTTTGGTTTTAAAAAAAACTTTTGTATTTTTCGAAAGTATTTTGGAAAAAGAAAAATAAGGAATTCAAAATTCTTAATGAGAATTCCAGGAATCATGCAATGTTAGTCTAAAGCTCCGGTCCAGGAATTAGACATGGCTTACTAGCCAGCCAAGCTTTAAGTGAAAGCTTCGGTCCAAAACACTAGACATGGCCAATGGCCAGCCAAGCTTTAGCAGAACATTGTATACAATAGCTATGTGTGTAACAACCAAATTGATGGGAATCAACTAACACGCTTTTGCATTGATAAGTGGAAGCCTCAGTCCAAAAGAATTAAACATCGCTTCACAGCCAGCCAGGCTTCAACATATCATCATGAAACTCTAGAATTCATTCTTAAAAATTCTGAAGAATAAAATAAAAATTTTTTTATATTGTTTTTATTTTTTTGAAAATAAAGAAAAATAAAATAAAATAAAATAAAATAAAATAACCCAATCTAAGCAACAAGATGAACCGTCAGTTGTCCAAACTCGAACAATCCCCGGAAACGGCGCCAAAAATTTGGTGCACAAAATTGTTATCCCTTGGCATGGCTGACATGGCGGAAATTGGCGGATTAAGAAATTAATATAAGAGATACGTTGCAAGTACAGTTCTCAATCAACAAAAATCCGCTTATCAATTTAGAAGGATTGTCACAAAATTAGAATTAAAATACTAGGAGTATGAATCCCAGGTCGTCTCCCAACGAGTTGCAGAAAGATGTGCTATTTTATTAATCAGATATTTTCCAAAAGGGTTTGAGTTTGATAGACAGGAAATTAAATTAGAGAATTTATATAATTTAAATAAAAACCTTGACCGGGAGTAGATTAGTCGGAAGTCATGTCCTTGTTGGAGTTCTCCCAAGATTAATTGATAATTGAAGGTTGTTCTGCTCAGTTATCCTTTACCAGATAAAGGAAAGTCAAGCAAGTTGGAAGTCAGTTTCTATTCACAAGTTCCAATCCTCTCCCTTGGGAAGGACTAGTGTCAGTGACTAGAGGGCGACCCAATGATAAACCCAATTATAATTTTACTCTTGAGCATTCCAACTCAAGGTTCTCCTTTCAACCAACTCCCAATCAAGTTATGGGACTACTCGCTCATTATGATTGTAAACTTCACAAAATAAGAAATGAAAATAAAGGAAGACATGATAAATAATAATCAAAAAGGTCAATTAAAAATGAAAATAGTTCTTGTATTAATAAACTCTAAAAATAATCCAATAGTAATTCTGAACAAATTAAAGATATGAAAGAGTAAGTGACAAGTAAGGAAACAAACTAGAATGATGAAGTCTTGGCGGAGGTAATAACTCTTCTCAATATCCCAATCCAAAAAGAAATAAAAACAAAATCCTACGAACTATGAATGTGTAGAGAGAAAACCTAGAGGAGGAGTAAATTCAGATCTAAAAACTAAAATTATGCGGAATGAATTGTCTCCCTAGTCCCTGCATGTTCCCTGGCTCTAATATGCTTTTCTGGACCGAAAACTGGGTCAAAACATGGCCCAAAATCGCCCCCAGTGAATTCTGCAGATTCTGCAGATCGCGCACGTCACACGAACCCGTCATCCACGCGTTCACGTCATCCAGCGTTTTGCCTTGCCACGCGTCCGCGTCGTCCACGCATTCGTGTCACTTGTGCTGTTTCCAATCCATGCATTCACATCAAGCACGCGAGCGTGTCACTGCAATTTCCTCTATTTCGCGCGGTCGCGTGAGCCATGCGCCCGCATCACTTCTCGCTGGTCATCTCCTCAATTTCTTGTGTTCCCTCCATTTTTGCCAGCCTCCTCTCCAATTTCCAAGTCATTCATGCCCTATAAAGCTTGAAACACTCAACACACGGATCACGGCATTGAATGGAATAAAGGAGAATTAAAATACATAATTAAAAGTCTCTAGGAAGCAAGTTTTCAACCATGGAGTAATTTTTTGAAGGAGTTGTAAATACATGCTAATCATATGAATAAGTGGGTAAAGATTTGATAAAACCACACAATTAAACATAATATAGACCATAAAATAATGGTTTATCATCCTCCCCACACTTAAACATTAGCATGTCCTCATGCTTAATTGAAGGAGATAAAATAAATGAGTAGGAACATGTAAAACTCATGCAATGCAGTGCAGCCTATACATATGAATGCAACTATATGATTATTGTCTACTTGGTTAAAAGTAAGTAAGCTCTTCAAGACAATCACAAATCAAATTCCACTAATTCAATTCTTATACAGTAAGAATAGATAAAAATGCAAGAAGGTAGCTCATGAAAGCAGGGAACATAGAATTTAAGCATTGAACCCTCACTGATGATGTATGTACATTCTAGTCTCTCAAGTATATAGGGTACTCACTCTATCCTTCTCTAATCATGCTTTCTAATTTTTGTTCTTCACCTAACCAATCAACAACATTTAATGCACCAATACAAACATCATGAGGTCTTTTCAAGGTTGTAATGGGGCTAAGGTAAAGGTAAGGATATATATGGCTAAGTGAGCTTATAAATTGAATCTTTAATTAACCTAAGCTTTTACCTAACACATATATATTCTATATAACTTTAAATTTCATACCTAGCTACCCAAAATTTCTCTCTCACATTCCATACTCATGTATCAACTTTTATTTTAATTTTATCATATATGCATTGATCCTTGAATTTTAACTTAGCATTGGGGTAATTTTGTCCCCTTATTTATTTATTGAATTTTTTTTGGATTTTTTTTAACATGAAAATAAACATAGCTTATCAATGCACATAGAATTTTCAATTTTTATAGTTTCATATGAGTAGGTACCCAAATTCCCATTATATTATCATGACACATTCCCTTATTATCTTTTGTTCCCACAATCTTCCCATACTCAATTAACACACAATTCTATCTTAAGCTAACCAAAGATTCAATTGGGATATATAATTGTTTTTCTGCTTAAGGCTAGTGATGTGGTAAAATACAGAACAAATGGGATTTAAAGGCTCAAAGTGGCTAAGAAAGGTAACTTAAGGGGTAGGCTTAATTTGGATAAGTGAGCTAAACAAATAATGGCCTCAATCATATATAAGCATATAAATATATTAAACATTGGACATATAGGATGAAACAAAATATAGATTACAAGCATAGAGAAGTAAACACACAAGAATAAAATATTGATGGTTAAATAATGTAACCATGTAACTAAGCTCAAATCTTACGGGTTGTGTGTTCTTAGCCTTTTAAACTATGATCCAAATATAACTTCAAGCAAATTTAACATAAAAGTTTTGATTAAAATTAGTGAAATTTTGTTCTAAAAATAGGGTCTTAGAAGAAACTTATTATCTTTCCAATCAAGTAGAACATGCATGCAACTAACCTATTACTATGCAATCTATCACATTCTAAAACAAAAAAAATTGAAAAACTAACTAAATATCCTATTTTATTGATGTTAAGGAAGAGAAATTACCTCCGGAAGTCAGGTACTGACCGACCTCCCCACACTTAAGGCTTTGCACCGTCCTCGGTGCCATCTGTCAGGGACAAAGGTGGGCTGGTAGCAGTATCTTCACAGTCGGGACCGTCATGGCTCCCTGTGCTGGTAAATAAAGTGGAGTCCGGGGTGTTTGGGTCTCTGTATTTTCCCATAAGTAGCTCCTTGAGGTATGTGAATCGGCACTTGTTACGGCGCTCTCTTAGCTTTGCTTTGTGTTCCGGCCGATCCAACCTCTCAAGTATCTGATGGAGTAGTTGGTTTGTAGTAGGTGCTTGTGGTGTTGAAGGTGAAATATCTTCAGCCGGTTCAGTAGGTTGGCTTGTAGTGGCTGCTGGAGGTCTGATATATTTCCCGTTAGGGACGTATTGATCATCCCGTGGGAGCATGGCTTTGGTGTCCCCAGCTCTATAGGAGACTCTGGCTGTTGAGACAAGATCTGAGACCAAGGCGGGAAAAGGTAAGTTGCCCGCAATTTGTACGTGTCCCATTGCATTCCGGATGTGTCTTGGTAAGTTTAGAGGCTGGTCTGTAAGGATGCACCATAGTAAAACAGCCATGTCTGCAGTGAAGGAGGACTCGTGAATGCTTGGAAAGACGTAATGGGACATAATCTGTGCCCATACGCGAGCCTCCAAAGTAAGTGCGGAAGCCGATATTTCCTTAGGACGGGAACGATGATATCCATAAATCCATCTGCTGCTAGGTAGTGCGATAATTCTGAGAACAGCGTCCCAGTCAAATTGGTACGTCTGGCGCTTGAGGGAGGCTTCTTGAAATGCGTCCAGTCCTTCTGGAGTAGGGAAAAGATCTAAAGCTCGTTGAATGGCCTTTTCTGTAATGGGAATTTACTTCTGACGGACATAGACAGACTGCAGGGTTGGCATGTGGAAATTAGAGTCGAACTCGACTACCCAGGAAAGATTAACCTGCCGTGGCTGTCTCTGTAGGAAACCCCATTGTCTTCGTTCAATTTGCGGCTCAAGAAATTCAGCAATATGGGTCATGAGGATAAGAAGGTATTCGTTGTTGTAACTCCTTTCTGCCAGGATGGGGAACATCTGCTCACAGTAGCGGTTGGTAAATCGCGCAGTGTCCTTTGCTGGGAAGGCTTTCTCTTTTTCATCAACCTTTATAATCCTCTTAATTCTTTTTGTTGAGGGCTTAACTGCAGTTGAAGATTGCTCTGCCACTAATGCTCTTTTTGTTCCTCTCCTCGCTGTTGATTTGGGAGTCGCTTTCTCCTTGCCTTTCTTGGTGGCCATCCTGAAAGAAAGAAAAGTGAAAGTATGTTAAAATGTCAAGGGTTAGGACAAGGAAGAGAACGGGAAAGGTGGTAATCAATGCACATTAAAAGATGAATGATGTTAACAGATGGTCATGACTACATGTGAAAAATCATCAATAGAAATATAGCAAGTGCATATGATGACAATTAAATGCAAGGTGTTTATTGGCATGCAGGCAAATGCATGAGTAGCATAGATCAAGCATTCAATGTCCAAGTTATATTACAAAGCCTTTCAAACTAATAACCTGGTTGTAATAACAATTATATTTAAATAATATAATATAAAAAGGGTTTTGTGAAAAGCAAGCATTTAGAGTAGTAGAATAAAAGATATCGAAAAACAGTGCATAATACCATACGGGCGTTTCCACAAACACATAGCATGCATGGTAAATAAGCTATTGAAAATATTGAATTGAACATGCAAGCAACCCTATAAAATTAATATATAATTGCCAAACAGTTCCATAACAATCCACAAGCAAATCATAAGGAATAATAATGACCCTAATAAATTTCCAACACCAATTAAAAGAAAAAAAAAGAAAAAGAAAATATGGATAATGAAAGTGAAAAGAAAAAGAAAAGAAGAAGACAACATAAAAATAAGAAGAAGAATAGAAAAGTAAGGAGGGAAGAAGAAAAGAAAAACCTTGATAATGGTGGTGAGAGAGAGAGAGAGAGAGAGTAGAAAGTGAGAAAGAAGGAAGAAGGAAGAAGGAAGGGGAAGAAATAAGAAGGAAAAAGAAAAAGTAGGATTTGGGGAAGAGAAAGGTAAGATATTTTGGCAGATATGGATATGTTGTGCGGCGCTAGCGACGCGGACGCATGGAGTACGCGTTCGCGCGAATGGCGCTTCGATGAAATGACACGGACGCGTGACTCGTTCTGTGCTACTGGCGCGAGGGCAGCCTCGCGCTCGCACAACTCTCTGTTCGAAACTCATTGTTGCCAAATTTCAGGGTGACGCGTTCGCGTGGTGGACGCGATCGCGTGATTAGCTAAGATTGGAATATGATGCGGACGCGTGGGGCACGCGTTCGCGTGGTAGGGCTTGTGCGTCTAGCACCATTCCAGCCCCATTCCATCACAACTTGCTGCCGTGCACCCTTTCTTACGTCGATTTTCAGGGCACGCGTTCGCGTGCTTGACGCAGACGCCTGGAAGGCATTTTTCCCACATGACGCGGACGCGTCAGTGACGCGGTCGCGTGGGGCAATTTGTGCCAAAGGCACGCCTCCAGCCACGCTCTCGCGTGACTCTCTGTTCGATTTCTTTTTCTTCCTGACGCACATATGACGCAGACGCGTCGGCAACGCTGTCGCGTCGCGTGCCATTTTTTTTATATATGTAATATGCAAATGCAGATGCAAACTATAGGCACTAGTACTAAGAAGAGTTATTGAGAAAGGAAATAAAGAGATAAAAGAAAGAAACGATCATACCATGGTGGGTTGTCTCCCACCCAACACTTTGCTTTAACGTCCTTAAGTTGGACGCTCCACTAGCTCAGTCTTCTGCTGTTGGTGGATCTTCCAAGAGGAGGATCTCTAGCTCTTTGTTTTTCGTCGCCTTCTCACCATGATATAGGTTTAAGCGATGTCCATTAACTTTGATGAATTCAGAGCTGGAAGGATGACTTAGGTGGAAAACTCCGTATGGCTCGGCCTTCTCTACTCTATATGGACCTTCCCATCTTGATCTCAACTTTCCTGGCATGAGCCTCAGTCTAGAGTTGTAAAGGAGGACTAAGTCCCCAGGTTGGAACTCTCTCCTCTTGATGTGCTTATCATACACAGCCTTCATCTTTTCCTTGTACAGCCTCGAGTTCTCATAAGCTTCTAGGTGAAGGCTTTCTAATTCTTGCAGTTGCAACTTCCTTTCAGCTCCGGCTTTCTCAAATCCCATGTTGCACTCCTTCACTGCCCAAAGGGCTTTGTGCTCTACCTCAACTGGGAGGTGACAGGCTTTTCCATAAACTAAGCAGAAGGGATTCATCCCAATGGGTGTCTTGTATGCCGTTCTGTATGCCCAGAGTGCATCTTGTAGCCTGGTTCTCCAGTCTCTTCTATGAGGTTTGACTATCTTTTGCAAGATACGCTTTATTTCTCTGTTTGACACCTCAGCTTGCCCATTAGTCTGGGGATGGTAGGCTGTTGCCACTTTATGAATTATCCCATGCTTCTTCAGTAATCCTATTAGTCTCCTGTTACAAAAATGGGTGCCTTGATCGCTCACGATTGCTCGTGGTGATCCAAAGCGACAAATAATATGGTTTCTAACAAAAGAAACAACAGTGTTAGCGTCATCAGTGCGGGTAGAAATTGCTTCCACCCATTTAGAAACGTAATCTACAGCTAACAATATAAAAATAACCATTAGAATTTAGAAATGGCCCCATGAAGTCAATGCCCCAAATATCAAAAATTTCACAGAAAAGCATAGTTTGTTGAGGCATCTCATCCCTCTTGGATATATTACCAAACCTTTGGCATGGGGAACAAGATATACAAAATTCAACAGCGTCTTTAAAAAGAGTAGGCCACCAGAATCCACAGTCTAAAATTTTTCTAGCTGTTCTTTGAGGGCCAAAATGTCCGCCACTCTCAGATGAGTGGCAGGCCTCTAAAATGGACTGGAATTCTGATTGAGGCACACACCGTCTAATTACCTGGTCAATGCCACATCTCCATAAATATGGGTCATCCCATATATAATATTTGGACTCGCTTTTCAGTTTGTCTCTTTGATGCTTAGTAAAGTTTGGAGGAAAGGTGCGACTGACTAGATAATTAGCTACAGGTGCATACCAAGGGACTACTTCAGATATTGCTTGCAGGTTATCAAATGGGAAATTATCATCTATAGGAGTGGATTAATCCCTAATGTGCTCAAGGCGACTCAAGTGATCTGCCACTAGATTCTGGTTACCACTCCTATCCTTAATTTCTAAATCAAATTCTTGTAGTAGCAGTATCCAACGTATAAGCCTTGGTTTGGACTCCTTTTTAGCTAATAAATACTTTAGAGCTGCGCGGTCTGAGTACACTACTACTTTAGCACCAAGTAAATAGGCTCGGAATTTATCCAGAGCAAAAACAATAGCAAGAAGCTCTTTTTCAGTAGTAGTGTAATTAGACTGAGCGGTGTCTAAAGTCTTAGACGCATAAGCAATTACAAAAGGATCCTTACCTTCACGCTGAGCCAGTGCCGCTCCCACTGCATGGTTGGAAGCATCACACATGATTTCAAATGGCTGGCTCCAGTCTGGTCCTCTCACAATTGGAGCTTGAGTCAGGGCGGTCTTCAGTTTATCAAACGCTTGTTTGCAATCCTCACTGAACTCAAACTCAATATCTTTCTGCAGTAGTCTGGATAAGGGTAGTGCTACCTTACTAAAGTCCTTAATGAATCTCCGGTAAAAACCTGCATGGCCAAGGAACGAACGGACTTTCCTCACAGAGGAGGGGTAAGGTAAAATAGAAATAACATCCACCTTTGTTGGATCTACAGAAATGCCAGTATTAGACATAACATGTCCTAGTACAATCCCTTATTTTACCATAAAGTGACATTTTTCAAAATTCAATACAAGGTTTGTATTGACACATCTATCTAATACTCTAGATAAACTATCTAAGAAAAGGCTAAATGAATCACCATAAACGCTAAAATCATCCATAAAAACCTCCATACAGTTCTCAATAAGGTCAGAGAAAAGACTTATCATGCACCTTTGGAAAGTAGCTGGTACATTGCATAAGCCAAAGGGCATTCTTTTATAAGCATAAGTTCCAAAAGGACATGTAAAAATAGTCTTTTTTCTGATCTTCAGGAGCTATATGAATTTGAAAATAGCTTGTATAACCATCTAAAAAGCAATAATGGGATTTACCTGATAGGCGATCAAGCATCTGATCAATGAATGGCAAGGGATAATGATCCTTGCGAGTGGCTTGGTTGAGACGCCTATAGTCAATGCAAACTCTCCATGAATTCTGCACTCTAGTTGTCAGAAGCTCTCCATGCTCATTTTTTATTATTGTGATTCCAGACTTCTTGGGCACCACCTGTACTAGACTGACCCATTCGCTATCTGAGATGGGGTAAATGATATCCGCTTCAAGTAGCCTGGTCACTTCTTTCTTGATAACTTCTAAGATGGTGGGATTCAGTCTTCTCTAAGGTTGACGGATAGGCTTTTCTCCCTCTTCTAGGAATATTCTGTGCTCACAAACTTGAGGGCTGATGCCCACTATATCCGCCAGGCTCCATCCAATTGCTTTCTTGTGTTTTCTCAGCACACTGAGTAGCTGTTCTTCTTGTTGGGAAGTGAGTTCCCTTGCAATGATAACTGGAAACTTCTGCTTGTCCTCAAGGTAAGCATACTTGAAGTATGGAGGGAGGGGCTTTAATTCTAGTTTCTGCTCATGGCCAGGCTCTGGATCATCCGGAGCTGGTGATAATGGTGAAGTGCTCTCATTGTCCTCCGAGAATGTCTCCACACTTGGACCTTGCCCTATGTACTTCTCTTCTAATTCCTCCTGGTGAAATTCAGCCACGAATTTATCTATGATGTCACACTGGGAGATAGAATGATCATCCGGAGGGTGCTCCATAGCTCCATTTAAACTTAATTTCACTATTCTGCCATCTATTTCAAAAGAATAAGTTCCAGAAAATGCATCTAGCTTGAACTTTGAAGTCTTTAAGAATGGTCTTCCATGCAAGATTGACGATGGCCTTCTTGAGTCATTAGGGGACATTTCCAGGATATAGAAGTCAATGGGAAATGTGAGCCCCTTAATGCTCACTAATACATCTTCAGCAATTCCAACCACTGTAATAATACTTTTATCTGCTAACACAAAACGAGCTGCCGACCTTTTTAAGGGAGGGAGCCTCAAAGTATCATATATAGACAAAGGCATTATACTAACACACGCTCCTAAATCACACATGCAGTCAGAAAATATCACACCTCCAATAGTATAATTAACCATACATGGACCTGGATCACTACACTTTTTAGGTATACCTCCCATTAAAGCAGATATAGAACTACCTAAAGGAATAGTTTCTAATTCATTAATTTTGTCTTTATGTATACATAAATCTTTTAGAAACTTTGCGTATTTAGGTACCTGCTGAATAACATAAAAAAGGGGAACAGTTACCTCAACCTTTTTGAATATTTCTACCATTTTGGGATCAAGTTCCATCTGCTTCCTGGGCTTCCTTGCAATTTGTGGAAATGGAATAGGAATGGCGCTTTCTACAGTGTCTGCATCCTTTGGTGCTTCTTTCTGTGGTTGAGCTTCTTCTTCTTCAACCATGTCTTGTATGTCTTCTTTCTCTTCAGCATCCTCTACTTCCACCACCTCTTCAGCTGAGGCGTATTCTGATGGGATTGGCTCCTCCTGATTCCTCCCTTGCAGTGTGGTTCCAGACCTTAGGATGATGGCATTGATGCCACCCTTTGGATTGGGTAAGGGTTGAGAAGGAATTCCACTAGAGCTTGCATGTTGAGTGTTTGAAGTATTGGATGATCCCAGCTGAGAGATGAGAGCTTGTATAGCGGATGTTAGACCATTAAGTGAACTTTCCACGTTCTTTTGTCCTTGCGCAATGGATTGAAACACTTCGTCACTCAGAGAGGAATTAGATTGAGTGATCTGCGGAACTTGTTGTTGGTTGTGCTGTGGTCCTTGGGATTGCCTCAGGTGAGGTGCTCTGTAAGGCTGGTTCTAGTTCGGCTGCCTGTTGTTGTTATTATTCCACCTTTGATTTCCTTGATTGTCTCTACCTCCTCTGTTATTGTTGTCCCTCCATCCCTGGTTAGAATTATCTCTCCAACCTTGGTTGGAATGGTCTTGCCATCCATGGTTGTAGCTGCCACCTTGATTGTATCCTTGATTGGGGCGGTCATAGAAGTTATGAGTGGCTGCCACAGTGTTGTCTTCCTGTTGGAGCTGCGGACATTCATCAGTGTAATGGTTATAATCAGCACAGATTCCGCACACTCTCTGTGGGACTAACTGTTGGCTTTGCTGCGCTTGTTGTTGACTCAACTGCATCTGCTTTAGTAAGTTGGTCATTTCACATATACTCTGAGTCAGAGCAGTAGTCTCTTTGCTAGAAGATACCTCTACAACAGTTTTTGACCGGCTTTGTTTCTGCCTGTGATTCCGAGTAGATTCAGCAAAGTCGCTGATCAATTGGCATGCCTCATCAGTGGTCTTGTACTTTTTCATAGACCCATTGCTAGCACTTTCCAATGTGGTCTTATCTTGAGGCCTCATGCCCTGTGTGACGTAGCCGAGCAACACTATCTTGTCAATCATATGGAGGGGACATGCTTCCAGAAGATTGTTGAAGCGCTCCCAATATTCGTAGAGAGTCTTGGATTCGTCCTGAACAATCATGGAAATGCCTTTCCTCAGTTTATCAGTAACTTCAGCTGGAAAGAATTTTTCCAAAAATTCTCTTCTAAGCGTATCCCAGTCAGAAACAGTTGCTGCGGGTTGAGTGTAGTACCACTCTCTCACCTTTCCCTCAAGAGAGAATAGGAAGGCTTTTAACAAAATAGAAGTTTCATCTGCACCATCACGCCTGACAGTAGAACAAGCTGCTTGGAAATCCCTAAGGTGCTTGATAGGCTCTTGAGCAGGTAAGCCATGAAACTTAGGCATCAAGTTGAGTAGTGCAGTCTTTATTTCAAAATCTGCAGCCACCGCTGGGTGATGCGCTTGAAATGGTTGCATTGTAAAATCAGGGGCCCCAGCCTCCTGGATAGTAACTCTCCTAGGTGCTGCCATGTCACCTGCACGTAAATCAACCGAATCAGTAGAAAGGGAGCTTATTTCCTCCATACGTGACGTTTCAGATTCGCCCTCGGAGAGGACTAACCGACGCCGAGCTTGCCTTATACGTGAAATAGTTCTTTCAATCTCAGGATCAAATACTGGCAAGCCTGGATCAGGAAATGAACACGTCATTTAATGAAAGAAACATGCAGCTCATAGTAACAAAATAAAATAAAATGCAAATAAATAAATTCCAATCAATAACTTAGCACTCTATTGTAACTCCCCGGCAACGGCGCCAAAAATTGACGTGGCAGAAATTGGCAGATTAAGAAATTAATATAAGAGATACGTTGCAAGTACAGTTCTCAATCAACAAAAATCCGCTTATCAATTTAGAAGGGTTGTCACAAAATTAGAATTAAAATACTGGGAGTATGAATCTCAGGTCGTCTCCCAATGAGTTACAGAAAGATGTGCTATTTTATTAATCAGATGTTTTCTAAAAGGGTTTGAGTTTGATAGACAGGAAATTAAATCAAAGAATTTATGTAATTTAAATAAAAACCTTGACCGGGAGTAGATTAGTCGGAAGTCCTATCCTTGTTGAAGTTCTCCCAAGATTAATTGATAATTGAAGGTTGTTCTGCTCAGTTATCCTTTACCAGATAAAGGAAATTCAAGCAAGTTGGAAGTCAGTTTCTATTCACAAGTTCCAATCCTCTCCCTTGGGAAGGACTAGTGTCAGTGACTAGAGGGTGACCCAACGATAAACCCAATTATAATTTTACTCTTGAGCATTCCAACTCAAGGTTCTCCTTTCAACCAACTCCCAATCAAGTTATGGAACTACTCGCTCATTATGATTGTAAACTTCACAAAATAAGAAAGGAAAACAAAGGAAGACATGATAAATAATAATAAAAAAGATCAATTAAAAATGAAAATAGTTCTTGTATTAATAAACTCTAAAAATAATCCAATAGTAATTCTGAACAAATTAAAGATATGAAAGAGTAAGTGACAAGTAAGGAAACAAACTAGAATGTTGAAGTCTTGGTGGAGGTAATAACTCTTCTCAATATCCCAATCCAAAAAGCAATAAAAACAAAATCCTACGAACTATGAATGTGTAGAGAGAAAACCTAGAGGAAGAGTAAATTCAGATCTAAAAACTAAAATTATGCAAAATGAATTGTCTCCCTGGTCTCTGCATGTTCCCTGGCTCTAATATGCTTTTCTGGGCCAAAAACTGGGTCAAAACATGGCCCAAAATCGCCCCCAGCAAATTCTGCAGATTCTGCAGATCGCGCACGTCACGCGATCGCGTCATCCACGCGATCGCGTCATCCCGGGTTTTTTCTTGCCACGCGTTCGCGTCGTCCACGCATTCGCGTCACTTGTGCAGTTTCCAATCCATGCGTTTGCGTCAGGCACGCGAGCGCGTCACTGCAATTTCCTTTATTTCGTGCGGTCGCGTGAGCCATGCGCCCGCGTCACTTCTCGCTGGTGATCTCCTCAATTTCTTGTGTTCCTTCCATTTTTGCAAGCCTCCTCTCCAATTTCCAAGTCATTCATGCCCTATAAAGTCTGAAACACTCAACACACGGATCACGGCATCGAATGGAATAAAGGAGAATTAAAATACATAATTAAAAGTCTCTAGGAAGCAAGTTTTCAACCATGGAG
Organism: Arachis hypogaea; assembly: GCF_003086295.3. Classification (NCBI taxonomy): domain Eukaryota; kingdom Viridiplantae; phylum Streptophyta; class Magnoliopsida; order Fabales; family Fabaceae; genus Arachis; species Arachis hypogaea. The sequence continues at coordinate 131,153,399 of NC_092046.1, forward strand.
TAATTTTTGGAAGGAGTTGTAAATACATGCTAATCATATGAATAAGTGGGTAAAGATTTGATAAAACCACACAATTAAACATAATATAGACCATAAAATAACGGTTTATCAATGGCTCCAAAAATTTGGTGCATAATACCATGATTCACACGTCTCTTCACAACTTCGCACAGCTGACTAGCAAGTGCACTGGGCCGTCCAAGTAATACCTTACGTGAGTGAGGGTCGATCCCACGGAGATTGTTGGCTTGAAGCAAGCTATGGTCATCTTATAAATCTCAGTCAGGCAGATTCAAATGGTCATGGGGTTTTGATAACTAAAAGATAAATAAAACATAAAATAAGATAGAGATACTTATGTAATTCATTGGAGGGAATTTCAGATAAGCGTATGGAGATTCTTCGTTCCTTCTAAATCTCTTCTTTCCTACTGCTTTCATCCAATCAGTCATACTCCTTTCCATGGCAAGTTGTATGTTGGGGGATCACCGTTGTCAATGGCTACCGTCCGTCCTCTCAGTGAAAATGGTCCAGCTACGGGTTACGTAGGGCTAATCATCTGTCGATTCTCACTTGTGTTGGAATAGGATCCTGTGATCCTTTTGCGTCTGTCACTACGCCTAACAGTCATGAGTTTGAAGCTCGTCATAGTCATCCCATCCCAGATCCTACTCGGAATACCACAGACAAGGTTTAGACTTTCTGGATCTCAAGCATGCTGCCAATTGATTCTAGCTTATACCACGAAGACTCTGATCTCAAGGAATTGAAGGCTCTGTTTTCAGGAGAGGCAATCAAACGCATGGACCAGGAATCCAAGAGATATGCATTCAAGCTTATTTTCAAGTAGAACGGAAGTGGTTGTCAAGCACGCGTTCATAAGTTGAGAATGGTGATGAGTGTCACATAATCATCACATTCATCATGTTCTTGTGTGCGAATAAATATCTTAGAACAAGAATAAGCTTGAATTGAATAGAAAACAGTAGTAATTGCATTAATACTCGAGCAACAGCAGAGCTCCACACCTTAATCTTTGGTGTGTAGAAACTCCACCGTTGAAAATACATAAGTGATAATGGTGTTCATTGGCTTCGGCCCCAGAGAGGGAACCAGAATGACCAAGACTTCGAATACAATAGTAAAAAGTCCTATTTATACTAAAACTAGTTACTAGGGTTTACAGAGATAAGTAAATAGTGCAGAAATCCACTTTCGGGGCCCACTTGGTGTGTGCTTGGGCTGAGCATTGAAGCTTTCATGTGTAAAGACTTTTCTTGGAGTTAAACGCCAGCTCTGGTGCCAGTTTGGGCGTTTAACTCCAGCTTTTATGCCAGTTCTGGCGTTTAACGCCATATTAGGGTAGAAAATTGGTGTTTAAACGCCAATTTGCACTATCAAAACTCGGGCAAAGTATGAACTATTATATATTACTGGAAAGCCCAAGATGTCTACTTTTTAACGCAATTGAGAGCACACCAATTAGGCTTCTGTAGCTCCAGAAAATCCATTTCGAGTGCAGGGAGGTTAGAATCCAACAACATCTGCAGTCCTTTTTCAGCCTCTGAATCAGATTTTTGCTCAGGTCCCTTAATTTCAGCCAGAAAATACCTGAAATCACAGAAAAACACACAAACTCATAGTAAAGTTCAGAAATGTCATTTTTGCTTAAAAACTAATAAAAATATACTAAAAAGTAGCTAGATCCTACTAAAAACTACCTAAAAATAATGCCAAAAAGCGTATAAATTAACCACTTATCAGTAAGCGACGCGGACGCATCATCGACGCAAACGCGTGGGCTAATTTGTGCCTCTCACACGCCAGCCGCATGATTCCAGCCTAACTTTCTGGGCGTTGGATTGTGACACCGATTTGGAATTGACGCCCATGCGTGGCCTACGCGCACGCGTGGTGAGTGTTTTGTTTTTTTTTATGCAACATGTAGAATGCAATGCAGGTAATGATGCATGAGTCATGATTCCTAAATTATGATGAGCAAGCACAAAATCAAGCGCATAAGGTCCTTTTGTAACTCAGTTCTGGCGTTTAACGCCAGAATAGGGCAAGAAGTTGGCGTTTGAATACCAGTTTGCATCGTCAAAACTCGGGAAAAGTATGTACTATTATATATTGCTAGAAAGCCCAGGATGTCTACTTTCCAACGCAATTTAGAGCGCGTCAATTGGGCTTCTGTAGCTCCAGAAAATCCATTTCGAGTGCAGGGAGGTCAGAATCCAACAGCATCTGCAGTCCTTTTTCAGCCTCTGAATCAGATTTTTGCTCAGGTCCCTCAATTTCAGCCAGAAAATACCTGAAATCACAGAAAAACACACAAACTCATAGTAAATTCCAAAAATGTGAATTTTTCTTAAAAACTAATAGAAATATAATAAAACTAATTAAAACATACTAAAAACTACCTAAAAACAATGCCAAAAAGCGTATGAATTATCCGCTCATCACAACACCAAACTTAAATTGTTGCTTGTCCCCAAGCAACTGAAGATTAATTAGGATAAAAAGAAGAAAATATACTATAAATTCCAAAATATCAATGAAACTTAGCTCCAATTAGATGAGCGGGACTAGTAGCTTTTTGCTTTTGAACAGTTTTGGCATCTCACTTTATCCTTTGAAGTTCAGAATGATTGGCATCTATAAGAACTCAGAATTCAGATAGTGTTATTGATTCTCTTAGTTTAGTATATTGATTCTTGAACACAACAACTTTATGAGTCTTGGCCGTGGCCCTAAGCACTTTGTTTTCTAGTATTACCACCGGATACATAAATGCCACAGACACATGACTGGATGAACCTTTTCAGATTGTGACTCAGCTTTGCTAAAGTCTCCAGTTAGAGGTGTCCAGAGCTCTTAAGCACACTCTTTTTGCTTTGGATCACGACTTTAACCACTCAGTCTCAAGCTTTTCACTTGGACCTGCATGCCACAAGCACATGGTTAGGGACAGCTTGATTCAGCTGCTTAGACCAGGATTTTATTCCTTTAGGCCCTTCTATCCATTAATGCTCAAAGCCTTGGATCCTTTTTACCCTTGCCTTTTGGTTTAAAGGGTTATTGACTTTTTGCTCTTGCATTTTCTTTTTCTTTCTTTTTCATTTCCGCCCCCTTTTTTTTCGCAAGCCTTGTTATTCACTGCTTTTTCTTGTTTCAAGAATCAATTTTATGATTTTTCAGATTATCAATAACGTTTCTCCTTTTTCATTATTCTTTCAAGAGCCAACAATTTTAACATTCATAAACAACAAGATCAAAAATATGCACTGTTCAAGCATTCATTCAGAAAACAAAAAGTAATGTCACCACATCAATATAATTAAACTAATTTCAAGATAAATTTCGAAACTCATGTACTTCTTGTTCTTTTGTAATTAGAAACATTTTTCATTTAAGAGCGGTGGAGGATTCATGGAGTTATTCATAGCTTTAAGACATAGACACTAGACACTAATGATCATGTAGTAAAGACACAAAACATAGTCAAACATAAAGCTCAAAACCAAAAACAGAAAAATAAATAGACAAGGAGATTAAGGAACGGGTCCACCTTAGTGAGGGTGGCGTCTTGTTCCTTTTGAAGAACCAATGGTGCTCTTGAGCTCCTCTATGTCTCTTCCTTGCCTTTGTTGCTCCTCCCTCATGGCTCTTTAATCTTCTCTAATCTCATGGAGAATGATGGAGTGCTCTTGGTGTTCTACCCTTAGTTGGTCCATGTTGTAACTCAAGCCTTCCAAGGAGGTGTTGAGTTGCTCCCAATAGTTATGTGGAGAAAAATGCATCCCTTGAGGCATCTCAGAGATTTCTTGATGAGGGTCTTCCTCATGCTCTTGTTGAGGTCCATGAGTGGGCTCTCTTGTTTGCTCCATCCTCTTTTTAGTGATGGGCTTGTCCTCTTCAATAAGGATGTCTCCATCTATGACAATTCCAGCCGAATTGCATAGGTGACAAATGAGATGAGGAAAGGCTAACCTTGCCAAAGTGGAAGATTTGTCAGCCACCTTGTAGAGTTCTAGAGGTATGATCTCATGAACTTCTACTTCCTCTCCAATCATGATACTATGGATAATGATGGCCCGATCCACAGTTACTTCGGATCGGTTGCTAGTAGAAATGATGGAGCATTGGATGAACTCCAACCATCCTCTAGCCATATGGTTAAGGTCCGGTCTTCTCAATTGAACCGGCTTGCCTCTTGAGACTCTTTTCCATTGAACTCCTTCCACACATATGTCCATGAGGACTTGGTCCAACCTTTGATCAAAGTTGACCCTTCTAGTATAGGGGCGTACGTTTTCTTGCATCATTGGCAAGTTGAACGCCAACCTTACATTTTTCGGACTGAAATCTAAGTATTTCCCCCGAACTATTGTAAGCCAATTCTTTGGGTTCGGGTTCATACTTTGATCATGGTTCCTAGTGATCCATGCATTGGCATAGAACTCTTAAACCATTAAGATTCTGACTTGTTGAATGGGGTTGGTGAGAACTTCCCAACCTCTTCTTCGAATCTTATGTCGGATCTCTGGATACTCATTCCTTTTGAGCATGAAAGGGACCTCAGAGATCACCTTTTTCTTGGCCACAACTTCATAGAAGTGGTATTGATGGACCTTTGAGATGAATCTCTCCATCTCTCATGACTCAGAGGTAGAAGCTTTTGCCTTCCCTTTCCTCTTTCTAGAGGTTTCTCCGGCCTTAGGTGCCTTAAATGGTTATAGAAAAATAAAAAGCAACGCTTTTACCACACCAAACTTAAAAGATTTGCTCGTCCTCGAGCAAAAAAAGAAAATGGAGGAGATGGAGGGAGAGAATGAATTCGGCCAAGAGGGTATAAGGTGGTTGTGATGTGTGAAAATGAAGGAGAGATGAGGGGTTTATATAGGAGTGGGGGAAAGGGTTGGGTTCGTAGATTTTGGGTTGGGTTTGGGAGGAAAATGATTTTGAATTTGGAGGTAGTGGGATTTTTGGGGAAGAGATATGGAGGTGATTGGTGAAGGGTATTTGGGGAAGAGATATGGAGGTAATTGGTGAAGGGTATTTGGGGAAGAGTATTATGAAAAGGTGTGAGAGAGAGAGAGAGAATGATTTGAGGTTGGTGGGGATCCTGTGGGTCCACAGATCCTGAGGGGTCAAGGACTTCTCATTCCTGCTCCATTTGAGCGTGCAAAACGCCTTTAGTGTGCAATCCTGGCGTTAAACGCCAGCTTTTATACCTTTCCTGGCATTTAACGCCAAGTTGTTGCTTGTTTCTGGCGTTTAACGCCAGCTTTTCTTCCCTTTTTGGCGTTTAACGCCAACTTGGTGCTCTGTTCTGGCGTTAAACGTCAGTCTGGTGCCCATTTCTGCCAGTTCCTCAAATACTTCATTTTTATTGTTCCTTCTACTTTTGCATGTTTCCTTCCCATCCTCTAAGTCATTCCTGCCCTATAAAGCCTGAAAATATTCAACACACAGATCACGGCATCGAATGGTAATAAAGGATAATTAAAATTAACAGTTTTAAGACCTAGGAAACATACTTTCATATATATCACAGAATTAGGAAGGATTTGTAAAACCATGCAAATAATGCGAATAAGTGAGCAAAGACTTGATAAAAACCACTCAATTGAGTATAAGATAAATCATAAAATAGTGGTTTATCACCAGCGAGAACGCCAGGTTTTTTTTTCTCTTGCCTTACCTTTTTTGTTCCGTAAATATTTGGGGAGGCTATGCTGATTTCATTTATGTTACATATTCCCTGGAGTGTAGGGCAGTATCATATTTACAGTAGATTTCAATGGTACATTACATATTCAGGGAGGGATATCTAAGTTCGAATGTCATTATTAAATTTCATGGGTAGTTAGTTAGGTTATAGATTTATAATGGAGGCTACTATTGCCTAATTTTAGGGGAGTTCAGTGTAATTTATCCTAGTATCACATGTTTAAACAGCTAGATTGATGAGATTGTTTAAATTCAAGAAAGTTTTGTTGCCAAGTAAATGATTTAGTTTCTTGCAAATTGGCAGTATACTTCTACTTATGTCCAAGGTTTTAGCTTTGTTTCTGTGACACATGAATTTTGAATGTGGATGTTATAAACAAGTTAGAAGTTTGTAAGGTTATCTTCTTATAACTTGAGTGTGTTGCTATTCTCTCACGTTCCTTTTCTAACGCTTCTCCATTCATGTTCTTTGGATTTTCATAGTTGAACATGAAACTAAGCAAGAAAAGCAAGTATCACCTATCGGAGGAAGAGGATGATTTTGATGAACCAAATGCTTTGGGTTTGGGAAGAGATGATTTTGAGGATGAAATGCTTTCAGACGATGATGGTGACGAAGCTCATGAAACTAAAAGTATGTAGCATTTACGTAGTTTTAGAAAAGAGTCTTTTACCATATAATTATTTGGATGTTGATAATGGCAAGTAGTGGAGTTTGTGCTTTATTTGTTCTCTTGCTTTCGATTTGGTTTCTTAAGATGACTTTGTTTTGCATGATAATAGGTTAAGTGTATGTATGTTATTGTGTGTCTGATGATGGCTGTATTACTATTTTGATACCTTTCATCAATATAATTCCTGCATATTAACTTCTGCCTTCCTATTATGCATTAGTTTCTCTAACGAAACCGAATAATTATTCTGAGCAGGCACTTTTAACACAGGAGAGTCTTCTTTAGGCCTTACTAACTATCTCTTATTTTAACTTTTTTTCTTTGTGGCAGGAAAAACTGGATTAGTATGACTTAACAAACAATAAACCCTAAACCCTAAACCACACACCCTAAAGCCTAAATCCTAAACCATAAATTCTCAACCCAAAACCATAAACCCTAAACCCTAAACCCTACACCCTAAACCATAAAACACAAACCCTAAAGCCTAAACCCTAAACTATAAACACTAAATCCTAAACCATAAACACTCAACCCCAAACTATAAACCACAAACCCTAAAGCCTAAAGCCTAAACCATAAATCCTCAACCCTAAATCATAAACCATAAACCCTAAATCGTAAATCCTAAATCATAAATCCTAATCCCTAAACCATAAATCCTCAACCCTAAACCCTAAATCACAAACCCTAAACCACAAACACTAAACCCTAAACACTAAACCCTAAACCTACACCCTAACCCTAAACCCCAAACCCTAAAGCCTAAACCCTAAATCCTAAACCACATACACTAAAGCCTAAACCCTAAACCATAAACCATTAACCCCAAACCATAAACACTAAACCCTATGCCCTAAACCCTAAACCACAAACACTAAAGCCTAAACACTAAACCATAAACCTTCAACCACAAATCATAAACCCTAAACCATAAACCCTACACCCTACACCCTAAACCACAAACCCAAAAGCATAAATCCTAAACTATAAACCTTTAACCCTAAATCATAAACCCTAAACCCTAAACCCTATACGCTAAACCACAAACCCTAAAGCCTAAACCCTAAACCATAAACCATAAACCCTACACCCTAAACCATAAACCAAAAATCCTAAAGCCTAAACTGTAAGCCATAAACCCTGAACCCCAAACCATAACCCCTAAACCCTAGACCACAAACCCTAAACCATAAACTATAAACCCTAAACCCTAAACCCTGAACCCCAAATCCTAAATCCTAAACTACAAACCCCAAACTCTAAACCATAAACCCTAAGGCCTAAACCACAAACCTTAAACCCTAAACCATAATCCTAAAACCTAAACATTAAACCACAAAATCTAAAGCCTAAACCCTAAATCTTTATCCCTTGAAAAATAACTATTTTATGGTTTATCTTGTGCTCAATTGAGTGGCTTTTATCAAGTCTTTGCATACTTATTCATACAATTTGTATGATTTTACAATTCCTTCCCAATTTTGTTCTATGGTTGAAAACTTGCTTCCTAAGCCTTTAAATTGTGTATTTTGATTCCTCTTTATACCATTCGATGTCGTGATTTGTATGCTACGTGTTTTCAGGCTATATAGGGCAGGAATGGCTTAGAGGATGGAGAGAAAGCTTGCAAAAATAGAAGGAGCACAAGAAATAAAGGAGATAACCAGCGAGGAATGACGCGTATGCATGGCTCACGCGTGCGCGTGATTTGGAGAATTTCACAGCGACGTGTGCGCATACCTGACGCGTACGCGTGATAAGCGAGATTGCACAGCGACGCGTGCGCGTACCTGACGCGTACGCGTCACACGCGAAGAAGACCATCGACGCGTACGCGTGACTGACGCGTACATATGACGTGCACCACGTGCAGAAAACGTAGAAGACGCTGGGGGTGACTTTGGGCCACGTTTGGACCCAGTTTTCGGCCCAGAAACACAGACTAGAGCCAGGGGACAAGCAGAGACTCAAGACACATTCTCATTCACACAGTTTTTAGTTTTAGTTTTTGAATCTGAGAGAGAATTCTACTGCTTCCTCTAGGGTTCTTTACATTCATAGTTTTAGAGTTCTATGCTTTTGATTTAGATATTGAGAAGAGTTACTACCTCCGTTGAAGTTTCTATTATTCTAGTTTGTTTCCTTATTTCTTTACTCTTTTAATCACCCATTTACCCTGTTCAGATTTACTTATGGATATCTTTGATTTTGGAATTTATTAATGCAAAGAACTATTTTTACCTTTAATTAATTTTTTGTTATTATTTTATTTAATTTATCATGTCTTCTTTTTACTTCCTTTATATGCCTGTGAAAGTTGTATTCATGTCAATGGAGTAGACTCCTAACTTGACTTGGGAGTTGATTAAAAGGAGACCCTTGAGTTGGAATACTCAAGTGTTAATTTTAATTGGAAGTTGTTGGCTAACTCTCTAGTCACTGACGCTAATCCTTCCATAGAAGAGGATTAGGACTTGTGAACCAGAGTTAGCTCAATTACTTGACTTTGCTTTATTCGGTAAAGGTTAACTAAGTAAAAACAACAACCTCTTACTATTACACTTGGAAAAATTCAACAAGGATAGAACTTCCAATTAATCTTCTCCCGGTCAAGACTTTTTATTTTGATAATATAAATTCTCTCCCTAATTTTCACTGCTTTAATTTACAATCACTTATTTTTCTGTTCTCCAACTCTTAAAATTTCTCAGAAAATTTCTGACCAATAAATTGCACTCTATTGTCAACTCGTTGGGAGACGACTTGGGAATTCTACTCCTAGTATTTTATTCTTAAATTGTGACAACCCTTTCTAAATTGATAAGCGGAATTTTTGTTGGTTAAGAACTGTACTTGCAACGCTGTTCTTATTATAATTTCTTAATCGGCAATTTCCCGCCCGTCAATTTTTGGCACCGTTGCCGGAGAGTTGCAACAGTATGCTAAATTATTGGTTGGTGTAAATATATTTTAAATTTATTTATTTGCATATTTTATTTTATTTTATTACCATGAGCTGTATGTTTCTTTCATTGAATGACGCGTTCACTACCTGATCCGAGCTTAGCCGCGTTTGATCTTGAAATTGAAAGAACTATTTCATGTATTAGGCGAGATCGGCGTCAATTAGCCTCTGAGGGGGGTGAAGTGGTTACTACCAATTCACCAGCCTCATCTGAGGGCGAATCTGAAGCACCATTTGAGGAAGAAACAAGCACATCTTCTACTGACTCAGTTGATTTACGTGCAGGTAATATGGCAGAGCCCAGAAGGATTACTCTCCAGGAAGCAGGAGCTCCAGAATTTACACTGCAACCTGTCTAGCGCGTCATCCAAATCTGGCTGCAGAATTTGAACTAAAGACTGCACTAATCAATCTAATACCTAAGTTTTATGGCTTACTTGCTCAAGAGCCTATCAAGCACCTTAGAGATTTTCAGACAGCCTGCTCAACTACTAGGCATCATGGTCCAGATGAGACTACTAATTTGGTATCTGCCTTCCCATTTTCTCTTGAAGGAAAGGCAAGAGAATGGTTCTACACTCAATCGGAAGAAGTTTTTACTAATTGGAATCTGCTCAGAAGGGAATTCCTGGACAAATACTTTCCAGCTAAAGTTACAGATAGATTGAGGAAAGAAATTTCCTGCATTATCCAAGGCGAGTCAGAGACTCTCTACGAATATTGAGAACGTTTCAAGAATCTCCTAGACTCATGTCCTCACCACAAGATTGACCAGATGGTGTTGATTAGCTACTTCACACAAGGCATGAAGCCTCAAGACAAAAGTACAAGACAGCGACAGAAGCGTGGCAACTGATCACCGATTTAGCTGAGTCTATCTGGAATGCCAGGCACAGGAACAACTATCCTAAGGCTATTGCGGAGGTTTTCTCTAGTAGTGAGACTGCTGCTCTCACACAGACTCTGGAAGAGATGACCAACATACTGAAGCAGCTACAGCTGAATCAATAACAACCTCAGCCCCCTCCACAACCACAGTGTCAACAGTTGGTTCCTCAGAGAGTGTGCGGAATATGTACCTGTTATACTCATTACACTGATGAATGTCCACAGCTCCAACAAGAAGACAACACTTTGGCAGCTACCCATAATTTCTATGACCACCCAAATCAAGGATACTATCAACAAGGCGGTAATTATAACCAAGGTGGGAACTACAATCAGGGTTGGCAAGACAACTCCAACCAAGGCTGGAGAGACAATTCCAACCAGGGGTGGAGAGATAATTCCAACCAAGGATGGGGGGACAACTATAACCGAGGAGGCAGAGACAACGGTAAAAATTAGAGGTAGAACAACAATAACAGACAGCAGAACCTAAACCAGCCTTACCGAGCACCTCATCAAAGGCAGTCCCAAGCGCCTCAGAACAACCAACAGCAGGCCCCTCAAATTACTTACCCCCTCCCCCCTCTTCTTCTAATGATGAGATGCTTCGCTCTCTTGCGCAAGGACAACAAGACGTTCAGAATATGATTAGCTCTTCTATAAATGGTCTTAGCTCCACTATACAAGCTCTTCTCTCCCGGATGGAATCATTAACTACCCCCAACAATCAACCTTCAAGCTCCAGTACACTTCCCTCTCAACCTTTACCCAACCCCAAATGTGGAATCAATGCCATCACTTTGAGGTCCAGAACCACACTGCAAGAGAGGAGTCATGAGGAACCAAGCTCAAAGAAAGACATTCCAGTTGAAGATGTTGTTGAGGTAGAGGATGTTGAAGAGGAGGATGAAGTACAAGACATGGTTGAAGAAGAAGCAGCTCAACTAGGGAATGGAGCACCAAAGGAAGATGAAGCTACAAGAGAAGCCATTCATATTCCCATTCCACACCTTGCTAGGAAGTCCAGAAAGCAGATGGAGCTCAACCCTAAGATGGCGGAGATCTTTAAAAAGGTTGAGGTAACCATTCCCCTTTTTGATGCTATTCACCAGGTACCTAAATATGAAAAGTTTTTAAAAGATTTATGCATGAATAAAGATAAGATACATAATTTAGAAACTATTTCTCTAGGTAGCTCTATATCTGCTTTGAAGGGTGATATACCAGAAAAATGTAGTGATCCGGGTCCATGCATGGTTACTATTACTATTGAGGGTGTAAAATTTTCCGACTGCATGTGTGATTTAGGTGTGTGTGTGAGTATTATGCCATTATCTATATATGATTCTTTGAGGCTCCCTCCCTTATAAAGGTCGGCAGCACATTTTGTTTTGGCAGATAAAAGTATAATATCGGTGGTTGGAATTGTTGAGGACGTGCTGGTGAGCATTAAGGGGCTCACATTCTCTATTGACTTCTATATTTTGGAGATGCCCCCTAATGACACAGGAAGACCATCATCCATCCTGCTTGGATGGCCATTTCTGAAGACTTCAAGGTTCAAGTTGGATACCTTCTCAGGAACTTACTCTTTTGAGATAGATCGCAGAGCAGTGAGTTTTAACCTGGATGAAGCTATGAAGCATCCTCCGGAAGATCATTCCATCTTCCAATGCGATATCATTGATGAGACCGTGGCTGATGTTCATCAGGAAGACATAGAAGAGATGAACAAGGAGCAAGGTGCCAGTGTGGGGAAATCCTCTGAACCTACTGAAGATAACTTGCCACCATCACTAGCTCCAGAAGATTAAGTGCTTGGCCATGAGAAAAAAATGGAGTTGAAGCCCCTTCCACCCCACCTCAAGTATGCTTACCTTGAGGACAATCAGAAGCTCCCAGTTATTATTGCAAGGGAACTCAGTTCCCAACAGGAGGCGCAGCTGCTTAGTGTGCTGAGAAGACACAAGAAAGTAATTGGGTGGAGCTTGGCGGATATAGTAGGCATCAGCCCTCAAGTCTGTGAGCACCGGATACTTTTAGAAGAGGGAGCAAGGCCTGTCCGTCAACCTCAAAGGCGGTTGAACTCCACCATCTTAGAAGTTGTCAAGAAGGAAGTGACCAGACTGCTTGAAGCTGACATCATCTACTCCATCTCAGATAGTGAATGGGTCAGCCCAGTACAAGTGGTTCCCAAGAAGTCTGGAGTCACCACAGTGAAGAATAAGCAAGGAGAGCTCATAGCAACCAGAGTGCAGAACTCCTGGACGGTGTGCATTGATTATAGGCGCCTCAACCAAGCTACTCGCAAGGATCACTACCCACTGCCCTTCATCGATCAGATGCTTGATCGCTTGTCAGGTAAATCACACTACTGTTTTCTAGATGGTTACACTGGCTATTTCCAAATTCATATAGCTCCTGAAGATTAGGAAAAGACTACTTTTACATGTCCCTTTGGAACGTATGCATACAAGAGGATGCCTTTTGGCTTATGTAATGCACCGGCTACGTTTTCAAGGTGCATGATGAGTATTTTCTCAGATTTTCTTGAGAAGTGTATGGAAGTTTTCATGGATGACTTTAGTGTATATGGTGATTCATTTGACCTTTGCTTGGATAGTTTAGCTAAAGTATTAGACAGGTGTGTTAGTTCAAACCTTGTATTAAATTTTGAGAAATGTCATTTTATGGTAAAACAAGGTATTATTCTAGGACACGTTGTTTCTAATACTGGTATTTCTGTAGATCCAGCAAAGGTAGATGTGATTTCTGGTTTACCTTACCCCTCCTCCGTGAGGGAAGTCCGTTCGTTCCTTGGTCATGCAGGTTTCTACCGGAGATTCATCAAGGACTTCAGTAAGGTAGCATTGCTGTTCATACCCTGGGTCGAGCTACCCGACCCGGGATGATTGGCGATAAAGCGACCGACCTCTTCAGGTCAGACTACCCGACCTCTTCTAAAGAGCTCGGCCAAATCGATAGGAAAGCCCAATAAAGGGCCCAAATAGAGGAACACGACCCAAATCCAAAGGCAATCCCAGCCTATAGAGATAAAGGCGGTTCCCTTGAAGATAAGCTGACTTCAACCAAAACAGGATAAGATAAGATAAGATAACTAACTTATCTTATCAGAAAGGTCAGCCCACACTACTATAAATACACTGGAGCACCCAGGTATAACTCATACTCTGATTCTGCTAAAAACCTGTCTAATACCCATGCTAACTTAAGCATCAGAGTCTCTTGCAGGTACCCCCACCCTCCAGTGACCCAGGATCAGCAGTGCAGCCAGTCCAACAAGTCGGACACGACAGCTCCGGCCGCTACCCACCAGCCGGACACGTCATCTCCGACCAGTACAGAAGATCTCGTCCGAGATCGACCTACAGTTTCAGGTAACCCTCGGAACATTGGTGCTGTTGCCAGGGAACCTGGAAGTCATCCCATCACCATGACGGACAACCATAACAACGACCACGATTCAGGTCTGGAAGAGAGAACACCGCACAAGAACGCGGATGTCACGCTACAAGATACTCCGAAAACCAACAAAGACAAAGACTCGCCAAATTCAGGGGCAATAAAAGCGCTCCTATATCGCCTAAAACAACTGGAAAAAGAAACTCAACAACAACGGGAAATCGGAAGGGATCTACAAAGAGAGGTGCGCGACGTCGGGAGTTGGAAGAAAAACTACAACAATTAGAAGCCGATCTCAAATCAAAAGCCCCTCGGGCCAATCTCGAAGAAAATTCACGCAAAGAACAAGACCCGTTCACCAGGGAAATCATGAAAACCAAAATTCCAAAAGACTTCAAACTCTCGGATATGACCCTGTATGATGGCACCACGGATCCCAACCACCACCTCAGTAACTTCAGAAGCAGAATGTACCTCATCGACGCCCCAGATGTTGTTCGCTACAAAGCCTTTCCAACAACTCTCACAAAGACAGCCATTCGATGGTTCGACAACCTACCACCAAAGTCCATCTCAAGCTTTGATGACCTAGCTAAAAAATTTCTAACCAGATTCTCCATTCAGAAAGATAAAGCCAAGCACGCCCCCAGTTTACTAGGGATCAAACAAGGAGATCGGGAGAGCCTCTGCAACTATATGGAGAAATTCAACAAAACATGCATGGACATACAAAGTTTACCCACAGAGACCGCCATCATGGGACTCATCAACAGCCTACGAGAAGGACCTTTCAGCCAATCTATATCAAAAAAGTACCCGACCTCCTTGGATGAAGTGCAGGAACGAGCAGAAAAATATATCAACATGGAAGAAAATGCTCGGTTAGGAGAGACCTCAAAATCGGGGGCCTCTTACCGAGATAGAGACAAGGAATCCAAGAGGAAAGAAGATCGACAAGGGGAGAAAATAAAAAAATACCATAATTACATTCCTCTCAGGGCATCCTTGGTCGAGATATACAAAGAAGTCTGCCATACAGAAAAAATCCCCCCAGCACGGCCACTCAAAGGCAAAAAGGGAGGAGGAAACCGGAAGGAATATTGTGAATACCATCGAGTCCGAGGACACTCCACAAACGAATGTTTCTACTTAAAAAATATCATAGAAAAATTGGTGAGAGAAGGAAAGTTAGATCGATTCCTGGCCACCCGAGATGATGATCAAAGAAAGAGACGAAGGGATGAAGATACCGAACGAACAGAACGATCACCTCGGACACCAGAAAGACATGTCCACATGATACATGGCGGATTCACAACAGGTGGGATCTCCAAATCCTCTCGCAAAAGATATCTCAAAGAAGTATATCATGTCAAAGGAAAGGAGGAAGCACTCAACATCCCGGCAATAACATTCACTAAAGAGGACGCATCCGGCATCATCGCAGGACACGACGATCCCATGGTCATCACCATCATATTAGCAAATGCCAACCTACACCGCACCTTAATAGACCAAGGGAGTTCTGCCGACATCCTATTCAAAACAGCCTTTGATAAACTCGGCTTAGAAGAAAAAGAACTTCAAGCATATCCAAACAGTCTGTTTGGACTAAGAGACACCCCGGTTCGACCACTAGGATACATACCACTACATACAACCTTCGGAAAAGGGAACCAATTCAGGACCCTCAAAATAGACTACATCGTGGTCAACGTAAGTTCAGCTTACAATGCTCTCATAGGTCGGACAACACTCAACCAACTCGGCGCGATAGTCTCGACCCCACACCTGTGTCTGAATTTCCCAACACCAAAAGGGATAGCCACGATAAAAGTAGATTAAAAAATGGCACGTCGCTGTTACAACGAAAGCCTAAACCTCAGAGGCAAAGGAGAAGAGTTCCACACAATCGAGCTGGGCAGAGTTCAACGATGAGAAGAACTTCGTCCCCAGCCAGAGGGTGAGATAGAAAAAATTTAGATCGGGGACACCTCGGAAAAAATAACTAATATCGGCACAATCCTAAAAGGAGATTCAAAGGAATTACTAATACAATTCTTGCGAGATAACATCGATCTCTTCGCATGGAAAGCCGCAGATATGCCAGGCATAGACCCTAAGCTGATGTGTCATAAGTTGGCGGTCTATCCAGGATCTCGGCTGGTACAGCAGAGACGAAGAAAACTTGGGCCAGAGCAATCCCAGGCTGTGGAAGAACAAGTACAGGCACTACTGGAAGCAGGATTCATAAGAGAAGTCAAATATCCACTATGGCTAGCCAATGTTGTCTTGGTGAAAAAATCAAATGGAAAGTGGCGAATGTGCACCGATTACACCGATCTCAACAAGGCTTGTCCAAAAGATCCTTACCCACTCCCAAATATCGACGCTCTGGTAGACGCTTCCTCCGGATATAAATATCTCTCATTTATGGATGCATACTCGGGATACAACCAGATCCCCATGTATCCACCAGATCAAGAAAAGACCTCGTTCCTAACACCGAAAGCAAACTACTGCTACATTGTGATGCCTTTCGGTCTCAAGAACGCAGGAGCTACTTATCAAAGGCTAATGAATAAAGTCTTCTCGGATCACATCGGAAAGATCATGGAAGTCTACGTGGACGACATGCTAATAAAAACACAAAGTGAAGAGACATTATTGTCCGACCTGGCCCAAGTATTCGACACCATAAGGAAGCATGACATGTGACTCAATCCCGCGAAATGCACCTTTGTAGTAGAAGCAGGCAAATTCTTAGGTTTCATGCTCACACAAAGAGGAATTGAAGCAAATCCAGACAAATGTCAGGCCATACTCAACATGAAGAGCCCAACCTGTGTCAAAGAAGTACAGCAACTCAACGGGAGATTGGCCGCCCTATCCCGATTCTTAGCAGAAGCTGCGATAAGATCTCTCCCCTTTTATGCTACTTTAAGAAAGGGAAGGCAGTTCGAATGGACGACAGAATGTGAGCAAGCCTTCCAAGACTTTAAAAAGTTCTTAGGACAGCCACCTATCCTCTCCCGACCACGAAAAGGAGAACCACTCATATTATATCTCACAGTAGGAAGCCGGGCAGTAGCGTCAGCACTAGTCAGAGAAGACGAAAATGGACAACAACCCGTCTACTTCATTAGTAAAGCACTACAGGGATCCGAGCTGAACTATCAGAAAATAGAAAAATTTGCATATACTCTTATAACATCTAGACGACTCCGCCCTTACTTCCAGGCCTACAGCATCAAAGTTCGCACTAACCAGCCCTTGAAAGGAATATTGCAGAAAACAGATTTAGCAGGTAGAATTCTACAGTGGGTAGTCGAGCTGTCAGAGTTCGACCTCCAATATGAAGCTCGGACGGCCATTAAGTCACAATATCTGGCCGACTTTATCGCAGAATTCACAGATGCCCTGGAAACCCTCACAGAGTGGAATCTCTATGTGGACGGTTCTTCAAATAAAACTGGAAGCGGCGCAGGAGTGATAATAGAAAGCAACCAGGGAACCCAAGTTGAGCTCTCCCTCAAGTTCTGGTTCCCGGCTTCAAATAACCAGGCAGAATATGAAGCACTGCTAGCTGGTTTGAAGCTGGCTGAAGAGGTTGGAGCTCAAAAACTCAACATCTACAGCGATTCGCAAGTTGTCACATCACAAATAACAGGGAGCTACCAAGTCAAAGATCCCACCATGAAAAGGTATTTGGATAAGACCAAACAATAGCTCGGACAAATCGGGGAATATAAGATATACCACATACCCCGAGAACAAAATGCCCGAGCTGACGCACTCTCGAAACTAGCCAGCACCAAACCAGGGGACAACAATAGAAGCCTCATCCAGGAAATGTTACAGAACCCGTCAATCTCGGAAGAGGAAAAAGTCCTAGCCATAACAAGCCAGGACCAAGGATGGATGACTCCCATAATCAACTACCTCAGAGCAGGAACACTCCCCACAGAAGAAAAGGAGGCAAAGAGGCTAAAAAAGGAGGCACAGTACTACACCATTATAAACAACATCCTGTACAAAAGAGGGATCTCAGTACCATTACTGAGATGCGTACCGACCTCCCACACAAAGGAAGTGTTAGAAGAAGTACACGGCGGCATTTGTGGCAATCATCTCGGAGCACGAGCTCTCGCCAAAAAAGTACTCCGGGCGGGGTTTTATTGGCCAACTCTACAGAAAGAAGCTACAGAATTTGTAAAGACATGCCCACCATGTCAGAAACATGCCAACTTTCACCTCGCCCCGCCAGAAGAGCTCATCAGCGTAACTTCGCCTTGGCCGTTTACAAGGTGGGGGCTCAACCTTCTTGGCCCCTTCCCCCAGGGGTCTGGACAAGTTAAATTTCTCATAGTAGGGGTAGACTATTTCACAAAGTGGATCGAGGCAGAGCCCCTAGCCAATGCCACCGCTCAAAGAAGCCGGAAATTCCTATATAGAAACCTCGTCACAAGGTTCGGGGTTCCATATTCAATAACCACAGACAATGGCACTCAATTCACAGATGCAGGCTTCAGAAGACTAGTAGCCGACTTAAATATAAAGCATCAGTACACCTCCGTGGAACATCCACAAGCCAATGGACAGGCCGAAGCTGCCAACAAAGTCATATTGGCCGGATTAAAACGAAGATTACAAGATGCAAAGGGAGCTTGGGCAGAAGAGCTTCCACAGGTCCTATGGGCATATCGAACGACGCCACACTCCACCACGAAAGAATCCCCCTTCCGGTTAGCATACGGAATAGAGGCAATGATTCCAGTAGAAATTGAGGAAGGATTGATAAACCCCATTTTTAGGGTTTATCTTGTATTGAATTTTGGGGTCTTCATGTTGAGTATGGCTTGACATTTGTACTTCTTTTAGGGATGTTTTCATTAGTTTTTATGTTAAATTCACATTTCTGGACTTTACTATGAGTTTGTGTGTTTTTCTGTGATTTCAGGTATTTTCTGGCTGAAATTGAGGGACTTGAGCAAAAATCAGATTCAGAGGTTGAAGAAGGACTGCTGATGCTGTTGGATTCTGACCTCCCTGCACTCAAAGTGGATTTTCTGGAGCTACAGAACTCAAAATGGCGCGCTTCCAATTGCGTTGAAAAGTAGACATCCAGGGCTTTCCAGCAACATATAATAGTCCATACTTTGGCCAAGAATAGACGACGTAAACTGGCGTTCAACGCCAGATTTCTACCCAAATCTGGCGTCCAGCGCCAGAAAAGGAGCCAAAACCAGAGTTGAACGCCCAAACTGGCACAAAAGCTGGCGTCCAACTCCAAGAAAGACCTCTACACGTGCAACACTCAGGCTCAGCCCAAACACACACCAAGTGGGCCCAGGAAGTGGATTTATGCATCAATTACTTACTCATGTAAACCCTAGTAGCTAGTTTATTATAAATAGGACCTTTTACTATTGTATTAGGCATCTTTGAACGCATTGTTCTTAGACCATGGGGGCTGGCCATCTCGGCCATGCCTGGACCTCTCACTTATGTATTTTCAACGGTAGAGTTTCTACACTCCATAGATTAAGGTGTGGAGCTCTGCTGTTCCTCAAAGATTAATGCAAAGTACTACTGTTTTCTATTCAATTCATCTTATTTCGCTTCTAAGATATCCATTCGCACCCAAGAACGTGATGAAGGTGATGATTATGTGTGACGCTCATCATCCTTCTCCCTTATGAACGCGTGCCTGACAAACACTTCTGTTCTACATGAATTAAGCTAGAATGAATATCTCTTAGATCTCCTAACCAGAATCTTCGTGGCGTAAGCTAGAATGATGGCGGCATTCAAGAGAATCTGGAAAGTCTAAACCTTGTCTGTGGTATTCCGAGTAGGATTCAATGATTGAATGACTGTGACGAGCTTCAAACTCGCGATTGCTGGGCGTTAGTGACAGACGCAAAAGGAGGGTGAATCCTATTCCAGCATGATCGGGAACCGAAAGATGATTAGTCATGCTGTGACAGAGCATGTGAGCATATTTTTCACTGAGAGGAGGGGATGTAGCCACTGACAACGGTGATGCCCTTGCATAAAGCCAGCCATGGAAAGGAGTAAGACTGATTGGATAAAGATAGCAGGAAAGCAGAGGTTCAGAGGAACGAAAGCATCTTCATTCGCTTATCTGAAATTCTCACCAATGAATTACATAAGTATTTCTATCCCTATTCTATTAATTATTATTCGAAAACACCATTATCACTTTATATCTGCCTGACTGAGATTTACAAGGTGACTATAACTTGCTTCATACCAACAATCTCCGTGAGATTCGACCCTTACTCACGTAAGGTATTACTTGGACGACCCAGTGCACTTGCTGGTTAGTTGTATCGAAGTTGTGAACCATGGTATTGGCACCATGTTCTTGGTGCCATTGCCAGGGAAGGAAAGAGCCATGAATTTTACAACATCAAAGTGTAATCACGATTACGCGTACCAAGTTGCTCACGTTGCCAGGGATCGTTTGAGCCTGGACATCACAATTTCGTGCACCAGCTAGCCATAGTGGGTACTTGACTTCTCTTATAAATCCGGCTTCCAGCAGTGCTTGTACTTGCTCTTCCACAGCCTGGGATCGCTCTGGCCCAAGCTTTCTTCATCTCTGCTGCACCGGTCGAGATCCTGGATAGACCGCCAACTTGTGGCACATTAGCTTAGGGTCTATGCCTGGCATGTCCGCGGCTTTCCATGCGAAGAGATCGACATTATCTCGTAAGAATTGTATTAGCAATTCTTTTAATCCTCCTTTGAGGATTGTGCCGATATTAGTTATTTTTTCCGAGGTGTCCCCGATCTGAATTTTTTCTATCTCACCTTCTGGTTGGGGGCGAAGATCTTCTCGTCGTTGAACTCTGCCCAACTCGATTGCGTGGAACTCTTTTCCTTTGCCTCTGAGGTTTAGGCTTTCGTTATAACAGCGACGTGCCATCTTTTGGTCAACTTTTATCGTGGCTATCCCTTTTGGCGTTGGGAACTTCATTCATAGGTGTGGGGTCGAGACTATTGCGCCGAGTTGGTTGAGTGTTGTCCGACCTATGAGAGCATTTCAAGCTGAACTTACATTGACTACGATGTATTCTATTTTGAGGGTCCTGGATTGGTCTCCTTTTCCGAAGGTTGTATGTAGTGATATATATCCTAGTGGTCGAACCGGGGTATCTCCTAACCCGAACAGACTGTTTGGATATGCCTTAAGTTCTTTTTCTTCTAAGCCGAGTTTATCAAAGGCTGTCTTGAATAATATGTCGGCAAAACTCCCTTGGTCTATTAAGGTGCGGTGTAGGTTGGCGTTTGCCAATATGATGGTGATGACCATGGGATCGTCGTGTCCTGTGATGATGCCGGACGCGTCCTCCTTAGTGAATGTTATCGCTGGGATGTTGAGTGCTTCCTCCTCTCCTTCGACATGACATACTTCTTTGAGATACCTTTTGCGGGAAGATTTGGAGATCCCTCCTGCTGCGAATCTGCCATGTATCATGTGGACGTGTCTTTCTGGTGTCCGAGGTGATCGTTCTGCTCGTTCGGTATCTTCATCCCTTCGTCTTTTTCTTTGATCATCATCTCGGGTGGCCAGGAATCGATCTAATTTTCCTTCCCTCACCAATTTTTCTATGATATTTTTCAAGTCAAAGCATTCGTTGGTGGCGTGTCCTCTGACCCGATGATATTCACAATATTCCTTCCGATTTCCTCCTCCTCTTTTTCCTTTGAGGGGCCGTGCTGGGGGAATCTTTTCTGTATGGCAGACCTCTTTGTATATTTCGACTAGGGATGCTCTGAGGGGAGTATAATTATGGTATTTTTTAATTTTCTCCCCTTGTCGGTCTTCTTTCTTTTTGTCTTTATCTCGGTAGGGGTTCCCAGATTTTGAGGTTTCTCCTAATCGAGCGTTTTCTTCCGTGTTGATGTATTTTTCTGCCCGCTCCTGTACTTCGTCTAATGAGGTAGGGTACTTCTTTGATATAGATTGGCTAAATGGCCCCTCTCGTAGGCCATTGATGAGTCCCATGATGGCGGCCACTGTTGGTAAGCTTTGTATGTCCATGCATGTTTTGTTGAATCTTTTCATGTAGTTGCGGAGGCTCTCCCGATCTCCTTGCTTGATCCCCAGTAGACTGGGAGCGTGCTTGGCTTTTTCTTTCTGGATGGAGAATCTGACCAGGAACTTTTTGGCCAGGTCGTCAAAGTTTGGGATGGACTTTGGAGGTAAGTTGTCGAACCATCGGATTGCTGTCTTTGTGAGAGTTGTTGGGAAAGCTTTGCAGCAAACAGCATCTGAGGCGTCAGTAAGGTACATTCTGCTTCTGAAATTGCTGAGATGGTGGTTGGGATCTGTGGTGCCATCATATAAAGTCATATATGGGAGTTTGAAGTCCTTTGGGATTTTGGTTTTCATGATCTCTCCGGTGAATGGATCCTGTTCTTTACGTGAGCTTTCCTCAGGAGTGATCCGAGGGGCCTTTGATTTGAGATTGGCTTCCATTCGCTGTAATTTTTCTTCCAATTCTCGATGTCGTCGTATTTCTCTTTGTAGATCTTTCCCGATTTCTCGTTGTTGTTGGGTTTCTTTTTCAAGTTGCTTCAAGCGATCTTAAAGTACTTCTATCGCCCCCAGGTTTGCTGGATTTTTGTCTCCGTTGGATTCCGAGGTGTCTTTTAGTGGGGTGTCCGCGTTTTTGTGCGGCGTTCTGTTTTCTAGATCTGAATCATGATCGTTGTCATGGTTGTCCGCCATGGTGTTAGGATGACTTCCAGGTCCCCGGCAACGGCGCCAATGTTCCGAGGGTTACCTGAAACTGTAGGTCGATCTCAGACGAGATCCTCAGTGATGGTCGGAACCGACGTGTCCGGCTGGTGAATGGAGGCCGGAGCTGGTACGTTCGACTTGTTTGGACTTGGACGTGCTGCTGATCCTCTGTCACCGAAGGGTGGGGGGTACCTGCAAGAGACTCCGATGTTTAAGTTAGCATGGGTATTAAACAGGTGTTATGTAGAATCAGAGTATGAGTTATACCTGGGTGCTCCAGTGTATTTATAGTAGTGGGGGCTGACTTTTCTGATAAGATAAGTTAGTTATCTTATCTTATCTTATCCTGTTTTGGATGAAGTCAGCTTATTTTCAAGGGAACCGCCTTTATCTCTATAGGCTGGGATTGCCTTTGGATTTGGGTCGCGTTCCTCTATTTGGGCTCTTTATTGGGCTTTCCTGTCGATTTGGCCGAGTTCTTTTAGAAGAGGTCGGGTAGTCTGACCTAAAGAGGTCGGTCGCTTTGTCGCCAATCATCCCGGGTCGGGTAACTCGACCCAGGGTATGAACAAGCTTCAACAAGAATGTTCTTATCCTTGCTCCTACTCATGTGAAAAAAGAAGAGGACAGAAAAGAAGAGGAATCCTCTATGTCACAGTATAGAGATTCCTTTATGTGAATAGAAGAAGAAAAGAATAGAAGAAGAGAAATTTGAACACCAAGAGGAAGAGAGGGTTCGAATTTTTATATGAAGAAAAGTGTTAGTAAATAAATAAAATAATTAGAAAGAGATGAGGGGGAGAGAATTTCGAAAATTAAATAAATTAAAATAAAAATATTTTTGTTTTTAATTTGAAATTAAAGTTAAAATTCAAAAATTTAAAAAGAAAAATAAAATTAAATCAAATTAAAATTTAAAACAAATAGTTAATTAAAAAAGAATTTTGAAAAAGAGGAAGGTGATTTTCGAAAATTAGAGAGAGAAAATTAGTTAGGTAGTTTTGAAAAAGGATAAGAATCAAACAAAAAGATAGGATTAGTTTGAAAAAGATTTGAAAATCAATTTTAAAAAGATAAGAGGTTAGAAAAGATTTTGAAATTGATTTTGAAAAATATGTGATTGACATTTAATTTGAAAAAAGATTTGAAAAAGAAATTTAAAAAGATTTGATTTTGAATATTAAAGTTGATTACTTGACTAACAGAAACAAAAAGATATGATTTTAAAATTTAAAGATTGAACCTTTCTTATTAGGCAAGTAACAAATTTAAATTTTTTGAATCAATCACATTAATTGTTAGCATTAATTTTGAAAATATGAAATAGAAATAAGAAAAAGATTTTGAAAATAAATTTTGAAAATTTTGAAATTATGAAAGAAAAAGTGAAAAAGATTTGATTTTTGAAAAGGATAGAATTTTTAAATTAAAAATTTGATTTGACTCATAAGAAACAATTAAATTTAAAAACTTTTTGACTAAATCAAACCACATTTTCGAAAATTTATGAGAAGAAGAAAAGGGAAAGATATTTTTTATTTTTGAATTTTTTATGAAGAAAGAGAAAAACATAAAAAAGACTCAATGCATGAAAATTTTGGATCAAAACAAATGATGCATGCAAAAACACTATGAATGTCAAGATGAACACCAATAATACTTTGAAGATCAAGATGAACATCAAGACTTATTTTTGACAATTTTTAAGAAAAGAAAAACGTGCAAGACACCAAACTTAGAAATTTTTAATTTTTAGACACTATGAATGCAAGAATGCATATGAAAAACAAGATGCAACACACAACAAGAAAATATGAAGATCAAACAAGAGGATTCATCAAGAACAACTTGAAGATCATGAAGAATGCAATGCATGAATTTTCGAAAAATGCAAGAAAGAGATAAACATGCAATTGACACCAAACTTATAAATTGACAATAGACTCAAACAAGAAACACAAAATTATTTTTGGTTTTATGATTTTATTAAATTTTTTTTTTCGAAAATTTATTGGAAGAAGAAAAATAAGGATTTCAAAATTTTTAATGAGAATTCCAGGAATCATGCAATGTAAGTCTAAAACTCCGGTCCAAGAATTAGACATGGCTTACTAGCCAGCCAAGCTTTCATTAAAAGCTCCAGTCCAAAACACTAGACATGGCCAATGGCCAGCCAAGCTTTAAGATACAAATCAGGCATACAACAGCTGAATTGATGAGAATCAAAAAGCTCTTGTGATGATGAGTTGAAACCTCGGTCTAGAAGATTAGACATGGCTTCACAACCAGCCAGATTTCAACAGATCATCATGAAACTCTAGAATTCATTCTTAAAAATTCTGAAGCCATAGAAAAATTTATTTTTAAAAATTTTTTGAAAATTTTTAAAAAATAAAAAGAATAAAAATAAAAACTTAAAATTAAAATAAAATTACCTAATCTGAGTAACAAGATGAACCGTCAGTTGTCCAAACTCGAACAATCCCCGGCAACGGCACCAAAAACTTGGTGCACGAAATCGTGATAGTTCATTCCTTGGTAACGGCGCTAAAAACTTAATATGCTCGTTCATAATCTTAGTTCTTTGTCACAACTTCGCACAACTAACCAGCAAGAGCACTGGGTCGTCCAAGTAATAAACCTTACGTGAGTAAGGTCGATCCCACGGAGATTGTCGGCTTGAAGCAAGCTATGGTCACCTTGTAAATCTCAGTCAGGCAGATTCAATTTGTCATGGAGATTTGATAATTAAAATATAATTTAAAATATAAAATAGGATAGAAATACTTATGTAATTCATTGGTGAGAATTTCAGATAAGTGTATGGAGATGCTTAATTCCTTCTGAATCTCTGCTTTCATACTGCTTTCATTCAATCCTTCATATTCCCTTCCATGGCAAGCTGTATGTAGGGCATCATCGTCGTCAATGGCTATATCCCGTGCTCTCAGTGAAACTGGTCCAAAATGCGCTGTCACCGCACGGCTAATCATCTGTCGATTCTCGATCATACTGGAATAGGATTCAATAATCCTTTTGCGTCTGTCACTATGCCCATCACTCGCGAGTTTGAAGCTCGTCACAGCCATCCCTTCCCAGATCCTACTCAGAATACCACAGACAAGGTTTAGACTTTCCGGATCTCAATAATGGCCGCCAATAATTCTAGCCTATACCACGACGACTCTGATCTCACGATTAGGAGGCTAAGAGATACACATTCAAGCTTGTTTGCATGTAGAACGGAAGTGGTTGTCAGGCACGCGTTCATAGGTGAGAATGGTGATGAGCGTCACATAATCATCACATTCATCATGTTCTTCTGTGAGAATGGATATCTTAGAGAAGAAATAGGCTTGAATTGAATAAAAAATAATAGTACTTTGCATTAATTCATGAGGAACAGCAGAGCTCCACACCTTAATCTATGGTGTGTAGAAACTCTACCGTTGAAAATACATAAGAACATGGTCCAGGCATGGCCGTGAGGCTAGCTCCCATAAAGGTCTAAGATAGCATAAGACTCATCAAACATCAGACGCCTAACATGATAGTAAAAAGTTCTATTTATACTAAACTAGTTACTAGGGTTACAGAAATGAGTAAATGATGCAGAAATCCACTTCCGGGCCCACTTGGTGTATGCTTGGGATGAGCATTGAAGCTTTCACGTGCAGAGGTCTTTCTTGGAGTTAAACGCCATTTTGTAACCTATTTCTGGCGTTTAACTCTGCTTTGCAACCTGTTTCTGGCGTTTAACTCCAGAATAGGGCAGAAGGCTGGCGTTGAACGCCAGTTTGCATCATCTAAACTCGAGAAAAGTATGGAATATTATATATTTCTAGAAAGCCCTGGATATCTACTTTCCAACGCAATTGAGAACGCGTCATTTGGACTTCTGTAGCTCCAGAAAATCCACTTTGAGTGCAGGGAGGTCAGAATCCAATAGCATTTGCAGTCCTTCTTTAGCCTCTGAATCAGATTTTTGCTCAAGTCCCTCAATTTCAGCCAGAAATTACTTGAAATCACAGAAAAATACACAAACTCATAGTAAAGTCCAGAAATGTGATTTTTATTTAAAAACTAATAAAAATATATTAAAAACTAATCAAATCATACTAAAAACTATGTAAAAACAATGCCAAAAAGCGTATAAATTATCCGCTCATCAATCCCATTTTATATATGCTCGATCTACAGGCCGAGACAAAATTTAGTCCTTCCAAGATCTTTCATCTCAAACTCTTCTTTTAGAGTTTTTATAATTGTTGGAATCTCTTCAGGAGTCCCAATGATATTTAAATCATCAACGTACACAGCAATTATAATGAATCCAGATGCAGATTTTTTTATGAAAACACATGGACAGATATCATCATTCTTGAATCCATATACTTAGTAAGACGATTATACCACATTCGTCCATATTGCTTCAGACCATATAAAGATCTTTGCAATTTGACTGAGTATAACCCTTGCGAATATTCATTGGACGGTTTAGATATCTTTAGTCCTTCAGGGACTTTCATTTAGATATCCCGATCTAATGAGCCGTATAAGTAGGCTGTTACCACATCCATTAAATGCATATGCAGTTTATGATATGCAGATAAACTGACCAAATAATGCAATGTTATCGCATCCACTACAGGGGAATACGTTTCTTCATAATCTATACCGGGCCTTTGTGAAAAACCTTGTGCCACAAGTCAGGCTTTGTAGCGCACAACTTCATTTTTCTCATTTCGTTTTCTCACAAATACCCATCGGTATCCAACAGGTTTTACATCTGCAGGTGTACGGACTACAGGTCCAAAGACTTCACGTTTTGCAAGTGAGTCTAATTCAGCCTTCATGGCTTCTTCCCATTTTGGCCAATCATTCCTTTGTCGACATTCTTCGACTGATCTTGGCTCAAGATCCTTACTTTCATGCATGATATTCAATGCCACATTATACGCAAATATTTCATTGACAATTGCCTTATTTTGGTCCCATTTCTCTCCTGTAAAGACATAATTTATCGAGATCTCGTCATTTTCATAATTTTCAGGTACCTGAACGTCTTCTGGCGTTATATCAGAATTTTGGACAACTGCAGGTGTCTTTACTATGTCTTTTTCAAAAGAAATCGTATTTACCTCTTTTCTTTTTCGAGGATTTTTGTCTTTGAAACCGACAGGCCTGCCACGCTTCTGGCGTGAATTTGCTTCGGTGGCTACTTGTCCTGCTGGGACATCAATTCAAATTGGAGCATTTTCTGCTGGTATATAAGATTTAGTTATCCTCTTTGTATCAGAAAATGCATCAGGCAATTCATTTGCTATTCTTTGCAAATGTCTAATCTTTTGAACTTCTAGTTCACATTGTCCTGATCGAGGATCTAAATGCATCAAGGATGATGAATTCCAATTAAGTTCCTTTTCAGGAAGCTTATTCTCTCCCCCTAATGTTGGAAATTTTGATTCATCAAAATGACAATCCGCAAACCGGGCTTTAAATACATCTCCATTTTGTATCTCAAGATACCTCACTATAGAGGGAGAATCATATCCAACATATATCCCCAATTTTCTTTGGGGTCCCATTTTGGTGCGATTAGGTGGTGCAATGGGAACATATATCGCACACCCAAATATTCTTAAATGGGAAACATTTGGCTGCTGGCCAAAAGCTAATTGCATAGGAGAGAACTGATGGTAACTTGTTGGCCTCAAACGAATAAGTGTTCCGGCATGTAAAATAGCACGCCCCCAAACCAAGGTTGGAGACTTGTTCTCATAAGCAAGGGTCTAGCAATTAATTGGAGGCGTTTAATAAGCAATTCTGCTAACCCATTTTGTGTGTGAACATAAGCTACTAGATGTTCAACACTTATTCCATTAGCCATACAATATGCATCAAATGCTTGGGAAGTAAATTCACCAGCATTATCAAGACGAATTGCTTTGATTGGATTTTCTGGAAATTGTGCTTTTAATCAAATAATTTGAGCCAATAATCTCGCAAACGCCAGGTTGCGAGAAGATAATAAGTACACATGTGACCATCTCGAAGATGCGTCTATTAGGACCATAAAATATCTAAAAGATCCACATGGTGGATGAATGGGTCCACATATATCACCTTGAATCCATTCTAGAAATTCAGGGAACTCAAATCCAACCTTTACTGGTGATGGCCTTAAAATTAACTTTCCCTGAGAACATGCAGCACAACAAAATTCACTAGTTTTAAGAATCTTCTGGTTCTTTAGTGAATGTCCATGAGAGTTTTCAATAATTCTCCTCATCATGGTTGTTCCCGGATGACCCAATTGGTCGTGCCAAGTTATGAATTCATTTGGGCTAGTAAACTTCTGGTTTACAGTGGCATGTGATTCAATTGCACTAATCTTGGTATAATATAACCCAGATGAAAGTGAGGGTAATTTTTCTAATATAACCTTTTTATTTAAATCATGAGTTGTGATACATAAATACTCATGACTTCCCTCATTCATAGTCTCAATATGATATCCATTTCGGTAAATATCTTTAAAGCTCAACAAGTTTCTTTGAGACTTGGTAAATAATAGTGCATTATTTATTATGAATTTTGTTCCTCCGGGAAACAAAATTATAGCTCTTCCGGAGCCTTCAATCACATTGCCTGAGCCAATAATAGTATTAACACATTCTTCTTTTGGCACAAGATGGGTAAAATATATATCACTTTTGAGAATGGTGTGCGAACTTGCACTATCCGCAAGGCATACATCTTCATTACATATCCTTGCCATTCTCTTCAAAGACAAATAATAATAAAATGAGTAGTATGCACAGTTAAATTGAATACTTGATCGGAATTATTTTTCTAAGAAATACTGTACATAAAAATAATGTCATATACTAAAATTTTATTTTAAAACTTGACATATTTAATGATTTCAAAATTCATAAACATTAATATTTCATTATTTATATACATCATATTTGAAACTTAAATACATAGAAAATAAAACTTAACAATAAGTTCTTTACATTATTTATCTACATGAATGCTTAACAATCTAACACATTAAACAATTCCATCATTGATCAAATGACCAATATTTCCTTCAAGATCCTCAAAGAAATCAGATACATCATAATGAGTGGTGGAATTTTCAACATCATTTGAAACGAAATTCGACTCTTTTCCTTTGTCGTCCTTTTTCAAAGATGCCTGGTAAAGATCGACTAGGTGCCTTGGGGTACGACAGGTACGTGACCAATGGCCCTTTCCACCACAACGGAAACACTTATCCTCTGTTGATTTATTCTGCCCGATATTTCTTTCTTTATCCCACTTCTGGTGAGATCCTCTCTTTTGAATATAATTCCTTTTCCTTCTATAATTTTTCTTGCTATTAAAACCTTGCTATTTACCTCTTCTGGGGTAATGATTTGCCGCATTTACTTCAGGAAATGAGGCGGTGCCAGCTGGGCGCGCTTCATAATTTTTCAAGAGCAACTCATTATTGCGTTCAGCAACAAGAAGGCAAGAAATTAACTCAGAATATTTTTTAAACCCTTTTTCTCGATACTGCTGCTGTAGGAGCACATTCGAGGCATGGAAGGTTGAGAAAGTTTTCTCCAACATATCATGATCAGTTATCTTTTCCCCACATAATTTCATTCGTGAAGTGATTCGAAACATTGCAGAATTATATTCATTTATAGATTTAAAATCTTGTAGACGCAAGTACGTCCATTCATATCGAGCTTGAGGAAGTATCACCGTTTTTTTATGATTGTACCTTTCTTCAAGGTCTTTCCAAAGATCTGCAGGATCTTTTAATGTGAGATATTCATTTTTCAATCCCTCATCAAGATGACGACAAAGAAAAATCATGGCTTTGGCTTTATCCTTCTGTGATGCATTATTTTCAGCCTTAATGGTATCTCCAAGATCCATTGAATCAAGATGAATTTCAGCATCTAGTATTCATGATAAATAATTGTTTCCAGATATATCAAGAGTATTGAATTCAAGATGAGAGAGTTTCGACATAATGAAAATTTGTTACCTGAGTCTTCCTAAAAAATTTGATCAGAGTCTCGTGCTGATAACGTGTTATAGAATAAATAAAAGATATACTAAATATAAAATAAAGATGTATAAATAGAAGACTCTAATATTAATATAATTAGTTCAATAATAATTCATATATGTATTTACTAATATTATATGAAGTAATATATATATATATATATATATATATATATATATATATATATATATATATATATATATAAGTGAGAGAGATATATATTATAATAAGAGAGAGATATTGCTCAAAGAAAGAAAGAGAATTATTATTGTGTGCTTGTGTTTTTTTCAGAGACCTTTTGCCTTTATTTATACATATATTGGGGAGCTTAATTTCAACATGCATTTAATATTAGGCAAATTCTTTGGTATAGATGAAGGGGACAAATCTACATATGTAAATTTGTGTTGGAAGAGCGTTTAATGGACAAGTGTCTTTTGAGGGAGTCAAGCTATATGACTATTAGATGATAGCTGTATTAGTAGGAGTAGGTGTCAGGTGGAAGCTTTTGCAACTTCTGTGCTTACTAAACACAGTACTAGGGGTGTCCGCGGATTGGATCGGATCGGATATGGCCGAAAATTCGATCCGATCCGCACAATTTCTATCGGATCGGATCGGATATGATATCCGCACTTTTTAGTGCCAGATCCGATCCGCAAATGTGCGGATCGGATCGGATCGGATATCGAATATATCCGCATAATTAAACCTTCTCTTTTTAATCATATTTCAATGTAAAAAAATTCAATAAAAATATTTCTTTCATACTTTTCAACTTATTTATTCCTAAAATATTTTTAATCAAACTCTTTCTAAATAACAAAAATAAAATAATACAATATATGAATAATAATTACTAACTAAAACATACAAACAAGTAAATATAATACCAAACATATATATTTATTTATTTTATAATTATTATTGTGCGGATCTGCGGATGCGCGGATCGGATACGCAGATGTAGAGCAGATATCCGCGATCGAATCGGATCCGATCCGATCAATTTGCGAATCGGATCGTATCCGCAATTTTCAGATCGGATGCGGATATTTACCGCGAATACGATCCGATCCATAGACACCCCTACACAGTACTCGCACGCCAGCAGCCCCAACTTTCTTGTGTCGTTATAAAATTGCTGTTTCCAAATATATTGGACTTCTTTTTTATTTTTCTATAATAAAATGACTTCTTTTTATTTTTTATTTTTATTTTAGTGAAGTTCGTCGATTCATTGAACTCTATTGTTACAAATTTAATTAATATTATTAATTCTTGAAAGTCTAAAAGCACATTTTAGGTCACTAAATTGATTAAATATTAGATAATTTGACTGAAAAATAATTTTAAGATAATTTATTTATTCAAAATTATGAGAAAAAACTATTTTAAATGGTATAATCACAAAATAGATGTGGATGATTATTTATATTATTATTTAATATTTTATAATTAAAATTAAATTGGTAAAATTATTATAATAAAAAAATTATATTTTTTGTTTTTGAAATTTACTAAAAATTTTTAAAATACCCCACTATTTTAATTTATTTTAATTTTGTTCTAAAAATTTTTTATCTGTATCAAATATATTTTTTACAGTTAAATTTTTAAAAAGTTCAGGACTAATCTAATAATAATGCATGATATATAATTATGATTGATTTGTTTGTATTGAAGGTTATTCTTGTAAAATTGTTATTGAATTGGTCTTTATTTTTTTTAAAAATTAATCGTTAGAAATATATTTGATACAAATTAAAAAATTTTAGGATAAAATTAAAATAAAATAAAATTTATGAATATTTTTAAAATTTTTAACAAATTTCATAAACAAAAAATATACATAAAAAATATTTACTTAAAATCATAATACTTAAAATATTATTTTAGCTTATAAGCTTATTTTTAGTTTAAAATTATCAATTTTGATTATAAAATTTTATTTAACAAAAAAAGTTTTAATTTTGTACTGACTTAAAATACATAGAATTTTCAACATCAAAAATAGGACATGACCAGAAAAAAGATTAAAAATAGGAGAAATATTTTTTATTTGTTTTCGTTTGATCCAATAATTTACTAGTTTAAAAAGAAACAAATAAAGAATATTTTTTCTACTTTTGATTTTTTTTTTTTTGGTTCTGCACTATTTTAGATGTTGAAAATCCTATGTATGTTTAAGTTTGTATAAAATTGGGGCTTTTTTTTTGTTAAATAAAATTTTATAATCAAAATTGATAATTTTAAACTAAAAATTAGCTTATAAGCTAAAATAATATTTTAAGTATTATGATTGTAAGTAAATGTTTTTTTATGTATATTTTTTTGTTTACGAAGTTTGTTAAAAGTTTTAAAAATACTCATAAATTTTATTTTGTTTTAATTTTATTCTAAAAATTTTTAATTTGTATCAAATATATTTCTAACTGCTAATTTTTCAAAAAAATTAAGACAAATTCAGTAACAATTTTTATAAAAACAACCTTCAATACAAACAAATTAGTTATAATTATATATTATACATTATTGTTAGATTAATCCTAAACTTTTTAAAAAATTAGCAATAAAAAATATATTTAATATAAATCGAAAATTTTTAGAACAAAATTGAAATAAATTAAAATAATGGAATATTTTAAAAAATTTTAGTAGATTTCAGGAATAAAAAATATACTTTATTTTTTTATTATAATAATTTTACCAATTTAATTTTAATTACAAAATATTAAATAATAATATAAATGATCATCCATATCTATTTTGCAATTATACCATTTAAAATAGTTTTTTCTCATATATTTTAAATACAATAAATTATCTTAAAATTATTTTTCAGTTAAACTATCCAATATTTAACTAATTTAGTGACCTCATTTTATTATAGAAAAATAAAAAAGAAAGTCCAATATATTTGAAAACAATAATTTTTTAGAGGAGTGCTACACATACAAGTCATTTTTGTTTACAAGTCTTACAAGTTGGGCCTAACACGCGCGTTACAGAAGAAGAAGCAGCAGAAGAAGAAGAAGAAGCAGAAGAAGAAGAAGAAGCAAAAGAAAAAGAAGCAGAAGTTGGGCCTAACACGCGCATGAATATAAATAACTTGTATGATTTGTATGGAAAAGCGTTCTCTCTTTGCCTTCGATCTCCTTCTGTTTTTTTCGATTTTCATGGTTTCTGAAATCAAGTTTTGAAATTGTTTTGAAGATGATGGAACTTCAGAAATACACCCGAACGATTACAAAAATACACCCGAACGATTACAGAAATACATCCAAAGGATTACAGAAATAAACCCAAACAGTTACAGAAATAAACCAAACGATTAAGAAATACACCCAAAGGATTACAGAAATACACCCAAAGGATTTAAGAAATACACCCAATATAGGGAGAGACAGTATATTTCTTCTTGAAATCAATACACCCAAAGGATTACAAAAATACACCCAAAGAATTTAAGAAATACACCCAAAATTCGTTGAAGTACACCTTATGCATAATTCAGAACTCTTTCTCTTTTTCCTCCTCATCTTCTGCTGCTTCTTCTTCTTCAAAAACGATTTCAGAGCTTGATGTAAAAAAACAATGGAAATCGAGAATAACGAAGAAAGAAAACAAAGAGAAAAGCACGTAAATGAAGAAGAAGAACAGGAAGATGAAGAAGAACGTGCAGCAAGAAGAAGAAGAAGGAGAAAGAGAAGGCAAGGAACGTACCTTGAATAATGTTTCTTCGTTTTTCTGGTGATTTTGATGAAGGAGAAAGAGAAAACGAAAAGAAGAGAAGAAATTTCAATAAAAAAAGAGGGAAGAAGAGAAGAAAAAGAGACACAGAAAAAGAAAAAGAAGAAGAAGAAGAAGAAGAGGAAGACGAAGAGAAAGCACGGATAAAGAAAAAGAAAAAAGAGGCACCAAAAAAACGTGAAACGGCGTGTGTTATAAATGACTTGTATGACTTGTATGGAAAATAACTTGTATGTGGAGAATTACTCTAATTTTATATGACGACACAAAAAAGGTAGGGCTGCCGGAGTGCGGGTTCTGTACCATCTAATAGCCACAGAGGTTTATTCCTTCTAGGAGTGCACATGGGCCGGGTGAAGCCGGGTTTGATGTGACCCAGACCCGGCCCGAAATATACACCGGGTCTATTTATTAGACCCGAACCCGACCCTAGACCCGATGAAACCAATATACTTTCGGGCCACCATTGTACCGGGTGAAAACCGGGCCGTTAACATCACATTACGTTGATACCTTCTTGTAAGCTAACATGTAAAAATATCCAAATTTTCAAGACTCCAACCATTATTTAACATGGTAAAATTCACTTAGAAAAATATAACAAGAACCAACCCTTCTTCAAAACTAAAGCATAACCATTTAACCACAATCAATACTAAAGTATAACCACAATCAATACTAATATTGTCTAATAATACCAAATATTTAAATCAATACAAATAACACAATATTATGCATTAGTCTAAAGTCTTATGCATTCTAAACATAAAACATTAACTTATAGTCTTATAATGACTAATAACACAAAATATTAAGATTTACAATACTTAAATTCCACATAAGAATAGTCATGATCCATCACTAATAACACAAAATATTAATTGTGTATGATGACCGGGTCACCGGGCCGACTTCGGGTGACCCGAGCTATGGCCCAGACCCGACCCGAAATAATGACTGAGTCTATTTTTGAGACCCTTACCCGACCCTAAACCCGATGAAATCACACCAAATTAGCCCCAAAAGTGTTCGGGATCGGGCTGGACCTTCGGGCGGGCCGGATCTGTACACCCCTAATTCCTTCAAAGGACACTTGTCCATTAAACACTCTTCCAACATACACATATAGATTTGTCCCCTTCGTCTGTACCAAAGAATTTGCCTTAATATTATTCTTCCTTAAAGAAATAAGCTCCTCGTAGGAATGGCATCACATCCCATTCTTATCACAACAGCCAACATCTTTTTAAAATCGAATTCCCGTCTAATTAATGCCCCATGTAGCCCGGTTCATAAACAGCTCCAACAATATCTATGACTCCCATGTTATTTCCCAAAATTATACCTAAATTCTTCACTAATAGTTATACATTTATAAATAGGCCCTTTTTCTTGGTAACACTCATTTTACCCTTTGCTGCATCGGTCATTCGGTGGGGGGATCTCGTTGTTCGATCTGAGAGAGATGGCGGAATTGGGTGCGGAACGGAAAAGAAGGAAAGTAGAGCGGAAAGAGATGGATGGATCGTACCTTTGCTTTATGACAACGGAAGACATGTTCGTGATCAAGTTAAGCAATCTGGAGAAACAAGAAGAGGTGAAGGACTGGACTTGTTTATCTCCACTAAAGTTCTATTTCAATTTGAAACTACCAGTAGA
Source organism: Arachis hypogaea (assembly GCF_003086295.3). Classification (NCBI taxonomy): domain Eukaryota; kingdom Viridiplantae; phylum Streptophyta; class Magnoliopsida; order Fabales; family Fabaceae; genus Arachis; species Arachis hypogaea. The sequence continues at coordinate 131,189,350 of NC_092046.1, forward strand.
GTATTTGTGTCCTTTTGAGTTCGACTCCAAGATCTATATGGCGCCGGGCGAGTTGCGCAGTTGGGCAAGGGGGAGCTGGCATTCCTTTCCAATTTACGAATTCAATTTTGAGGAGAAAGAAATCAAGCCTACGGAATCCCTTAATCAGCCATCCGTACCCTTTAACTCATCATTTGTCACAAACATCTCCAGCTGTGGTGATGTTTACTTTTATGTGGATTCCAGATTCGAAGACCATCAACCTGCACTGATGATTCTTTCTGCCGCTACCAAGGATTGGGAAATATTTTACCCGAATCTTCCTTTTGCGCCGAGCGAAAGTAGTTATCCTATCTATTGCGACATGTTCGCCCTGCACGACAAGATCATGTTGACATCTTCCTTCGTAACCCGTCAGTCCTATTGGACTTTGTTCGACCCCGTAACCAAGTCTTGGACGGATAAGCCAGATGGTGATAACAATATTTGCAGCTTAATACGTCCGTGGGGCGAGGTGTATTGTACTCTTTTACCTCAATTTGCGGTGTCTGTTCCAGGGCTCAACAACGACTACAGTGTTGCCCTTTCACACACGTATGTTAAACCTCCAGAATTCCCAGAAGGATTTAAGAATGGTGATTTGGTTTGTGTAAGGGTCACTGCTTTTATGGTTAACCAGAATGGGCGTGTCGCATTGTTTCAACACCTTGATAAGTGTTTTGAGGGGATAAGACCCACGCTGAATGCATCGGATATGATTAGATTCAGGATTCTTGACCTTGGCCATGGGAAGCTGTGTGCACTCCTCTTTGGTTATACAATGGAGCAGCACATTCCTGTACTCTGCATATCCATTTTCACACTCTCCGTGCTCAGTGATGCATTGCAACTTCCTGCCTCCCCCATGCAGCGAGATTTCTTGCAAGTGACTGTCCATAGTAAAAGTGCCTACTCCTCGGAGGAGGTGGTTCAGTCTCTTATGCATCACGCCTTCGTTTGGCCGCCTATCCAGGGAGCACGATTTCACCGCTATGAACCGAAATTTTCCGCGTAACTTTTATAGTTGTTGTTACTTGCTTGTGGGTTGTCATGATTTGATTCCAAGATAAGGTAGCATTGCAACTTATCATGTCTTTTTTCATTTTCAATTAACTTCTACTATCTATTCGGATATTTGGAACCTTTTGGATTTCAATCTAGTGCTTGATAATTATATTACTACATCAGAAGTAAATATAACCATTGTAAAGTTGGTGAAGAACTCTGCAATTCAAGATTTTACGGGGAAGGGGTGCTCACTTGTTTGAGTGGCCAACATATTGTACCGATGTGGTTCAGAGTTTTATCACTCAACAACTTTTGTTGATTAGGCAAGTAGACAAGTTCAAGAACTTGTGCTTTAGACTCACTCCATTGCATTGCTTGGAGCATTTTCCTAGTTGAATAAACAAGTAATTGTTTTATGACTTCCCTTTCGATTTGTGAAAGAAAGGCTAAAAAGCTTAGTTGAGTATGCCATATCCCTTAGTAGTTGTGAAATACAATTTTAGGCTTCATCGTTTGGTCTAGATTGTAGCATACTTCACTTGTAGCATTGGTAGGTCTTTATATAACCAATTTTACATAAGGATTTTCTTTTCTTTCCTTGAAATGCAGCTCAAATTTTTCTTGTGTAGTATATATATTTGATCATGGACGTTGCCCATTAGCTCCTTGTTTGCTCCAGGCATTACCATTGTGCATGATCTTGTAATTTTCTTCCTACCCTTCCTGATTTAGACTTTTAGTACTAGGATTACTCCTTTATGTACATGGGATTTTTGGGCCATACATTTTTAGCATGGCACCTCTTGGTTACTGTGGTATTGCCACTTATGCTCTAATTAAAAGTATTAGAGCGGCAACCCATTGGCCAGCGGCAAACCCTTAAATGGAGCTCAGTATCGCGACGGATTAGTCCTTGACCTGCCGGGTTGGGGGATACCGTGGGAAACCAAAAAAAAAAAGTATTAGAGCGATTAGGAAAACAATTAGTATAGGTTACACTTTTTAAATATTAGATTATACTATATTATACTCATCATAAGATATCACTCTAACTCACAATAAGCCTTTTATTTTGTTATTTTGCTTCTTCTTCGATTGCTTTGTTGTACTAAGCCGAAGATTACCTCTCTATTATTAAAGGAGCTCACCTGTCATTGTCACCCCTCTTATGCTGTGTTCTGATTATGACATCACTGCTGTGTTCTGATTATGACAAGAGTGATGTTACATGTAAGTCTTTTTGTAATCAAGTCCAATTAAGTTAGTGGAAGTTCACCGGAAAAAAATGTGGACATACGTCGGACATGTGTATTATTTTTCCTCTTTCGTGCTTTTTGCAGCACACAAGTTTTTGTAGGAGAGCACAAAAAGTTATTGATATAGTACATAAACTTTTAAAGTATAGGACACAAATTTTTGTATATAACACAAATTTATCAATATAACATACAAATATTTGCATAAGTAAATAAACCATATGCCATTTATGCGCATGAATCCTGAAGAAGATTACAGGGAGACTGGCCATTTCATAAATTACAATAGACAAAATTATGTATAAATTACCGAAATAATAATTAAGCCCAATGCCCGACTACCTAGACTACCACAAAAAAATTGTAAAGATACACATAAAAACTAAGGCAGGGAACTATTCATTTTCTATCTATCTCAATAGATAGGGGAGGCACATGAAATTTTAACAACTGCAATGTGTAACGATGCCTCAACTGTTCTCTTAAATCTCTCCCAAAGTAACTCAACCAGAGAACTTTGCAATCAACTTATCAACATGAATAACAATATCATCTATCCGGGGCCGCACAGCAATCTGGGGCTGAAGCATCCACGATACAAACTGATGAAGAGCGTCTGGATATTGAGACTTACGTTCAGTTGGCCATTTGATTTTAGCATTTAAAACAGCTGATCGGAGGTCTCCATCAGGCTCATCAAGTGCATATTCAAATGGAGATACCCCATACCTGCAAAAATCAATCAAGTGATAATAATTATTACACTGTATTATCTAACAAATTAACGCATTTATTTTCTCATTACAGTAAACAACTCTGCCATTGGACTTCGGTGGAGTGCCAAATCAATGGTTAATGTCAAGGAACAACCCTTGGATAGCAAAACAAAACAAAACTAAAGTGCAGAGCCAGCAGATTTCACTTCATGTGTTTCTATCTTTTGATCATGAGCATTGCCCAAATCAATAATCTATGCACAGATGGCTTGCACATGAGTTTGTTCTTTAGTATTCACTGTCAATAGGGACGTGGGGTTGCATAACTCAAGTACATCAACAGATGCATGGTGTAATGCCATTAAGGCAGCAAAATTGTAAAAAGTTTTAAACATAAAGCTTAAACACATACAAAAGAAAAATCAATTCTCACATTATTGCATATAATGTGCATCCTAGTGACCAAACGTCAGTCCTCTCGTCTATATCACCTTGGCTTGGGCATTCCCACAGCTCCGGAGCTCGGAAAGGGGCAGAAGAGTGTTCAGCTGCCCATTCCTACATAGGAAGACAAAAAATAGGAAAAGAGAAGGTCAGATGACTGAAATTTAAACACAATCCTCCCATACATGTAAAACCCGAATGAGAATGTAGATAAGCAATTCAGTATTTACAAATGGAACAGAAGCTATTATGGGGAGTAACAAAATCAAAATGATCTCACACTAGCCTGCTGATGCATATAAGCCTAGTTTCTACAATATTAGGAAATACAAGCTCACAAACTACAAATGGGGCAAGAGCATCAATAAATCAATAAATCTAATATGCGGTTAGCACAATGCATGAATTTCATTTATAAAAAAATTTAGAGAGAAAAAAAAAAGGGGCTGAACAAAGCACCTGCAACTGGAGTGCCTCTGATCTGGAACCAATGTGCTTCCTGGCAGGACGAGCACTGCCAAAATCCATGAGTATGGCAAGAGGCGGTTGTCCTTTTCTATGTGTTATGAGAACATTACCAGGTTTGACATCATTATGAGCATATGGAGTATCTAAACCATGCATATGCTCGAGTCCTGCACAAAGCTGTTGAGTTGATTTGTCAGGGCTAAAAGGATTTCAGAAGAAATCAAACTTTTGTCAGTTTAAGCCGGCTTGGGATCATTAACCAGCTAGATAACGCCTGTGTTTTATGTAATAGAGATGTGGAACATGTGCAACACTTGTTTCTATGCTGTGAGTTTACTTGGCAGGTGTGGAGTGCTTGGATATCAATGTTTGGCCAACAATGGTCTATTTCAGGCACAATGAAAGAACATTTTCTGTGTTGGACAGAGGAGCCGAGGAGCATGGAGAACAGAGAGCAATGACTAAGATGCTTCCGTGCGATCGTTTGGAATATCTGGTTAGAAAGGAATAGAAGGATATTTCAGAATACAAGCAAAAGTGTTGAAGAAATTACTCACATGACTCTCATGAACTATAACGAGTGGAGAGGTGTGGACCCTTCTAGTTGTTGATAGCTATGCCGGAGATGACAGGAAAAATTCTTAATGGCTGTTGTGTTACTTTTAAGTTGTTACTTTGTCTCTTGTTTGATTGCTCCACTGTATTGTATTGAGCTCTTTGTTTTCAAAAAAAAATATTTTTATTTTTTATTTTTTTATTTTAAAAAAGAAAGGTTGCTTCTTAGATTCTAAATGTAAAAGTAGTATAAAAGCAGTATAGGCCAGAGATGTCCATATTTATCCTTCAATTTGATTCTTAACAGAGGAAATAACCTATTCCAAAGAATTACTAGGTAAATACATATATGAAATTCATGACAATCAGAAAAGGATACAATAGATGTCAAACAAGTAACATATGTTTTTATCCAAAAAAAAAAAAAGTATCATGTGCTGAAAATCTTGAATTGCAACTATAATGCTTGAGATACCTGATCCCTGGTTATAATAAGCCAATTACATGACAGAAGAAAGTTCTTTTACCTGTTGAAAGATTTGAAGAACATCAGAGGTAGGAAAGGATTCCTTCCTGGCTTGCATTGTCTTGGTATTATCTAGCAGTGTTCCATCCAAACGAAGTGGAAATAACAAGTATGCCTCGTGGTTCCAAGATTTTTGTGGAGTAGGCTGCCAACAAAAGGGCCATGTTCAACATAAATATAAAAGCACAACAACTGTAACAAGGGAAGGAACAATTAAGTTGCAATTCACATGATTTTCATTCCCATGTAGTGAAATTATCACTTATCAACTTAGAACAATTAAGAAACTACACTAGCAATGCCACATCATACCACACAATTTATACATAATTCCAACCAAGTTTGGAAAACCAGATCTTGTAGCAGCAATAGATAAAGGTCCTTGTAAAATAGCACCATTAGTAGTGATATTATGTTTTCAAAGACATAATACCATAAGCAAGAAGCAATTCTTATCGAAATAATCCAATTTTAAAAGGTTGAATAATAGACTAGAATCAACTTTGCCAGGATATGCAGGATCTCACTTGGTACATATCTCTATCCCATTACATTGAAAAGCTTTGAGAGTCTCATTCTAATCCCTTTGCAATCACATATCTCAAGAATTTTTGTTGAGCATCCACAAGAAAAACCAGATACCCATCCTTTTTCCATTCAAAGTGCACATAGGAAAAATGAATTACTTTCAGTTTAAACTGGTTAAAATAAAACACCAAATACTGACTGCTGAATGCTTTTTTTTGTCAAGGCAGAGTTCAAGTGCCCATAGAAGGTATCCCCTAGAAGGCATTGGATTCTACAGCCTTCATACATAGTATCTGGAAACTGCTGAATTCCAAACCCAGCAGATAGCATGTTTTCAACTTCAGGACATAAATCCAATTACATAGCCAAAGCTAAAGAACAAATATGGAGGTTGAATAAACAAACCATTTTCTTGTTTTGATGAATTTATGTTTTTGATATGATTCGGAGAGGAACGGGTGTTGACTGCTGCTGTAACTACTTACCTTGACAGAAATGATTGCATGATCGAGAAGCGGGTGCAGATTTGGGTGGTTGAACAGTGATGCAACACGGATCTCCTCCCTGACCAACTCCAGCTGCTCATTGCTCTTGATGAGGACCTTTTTCATAGCATATGTTCCGTCCTCTACATAAAAACACATCAGCAATGTATCAATTTCACTCCGCTGAATCAAATTATGTGTGCCACCTATTCAGAATCTTATAAAAAGACAAGTATACAACAATGAAAGAGCACTATCTTCATCCCTGATTATCAGATTCAAACTTAAGAGTTGACAAAATGCAATAGAAACCCCTATTTCCAACCCTTGAATGAGCAAGGAAATATACAAAACAATCCGTATCAATCACCAAGGGGACAAACAGTATCATTTTACCACAACTACTTTCAAAATTACAGAAATGAACAATAGCGCACACACACAACTCTCTTCCAAATCGAAGCGGCAGCATTTTACAGATACAAGAAGCAGGAAGCTCGAATTAGCAATGAACTTCACCAGATCGAACGGCACCGACAAAAATCGGAGAACAAAACGACTTCGAAGATCCAAAAAGAATCGCACATCATAACGCAATATGACGAAACTCACACAGATCACGCAGATCTGATCCATCATCGATACTATTAGACAATGCCGATTTCAGAAAACAGCAACGAAACAGCACAATTCAAAGCAATGACAAGTGAAGAGAAAAGAGAAAAAGAGCGAACCGGAAATGTGAGAGGACTGTTTGAGCTTGGAGGAGAAACCGCCGGAGATGTTGTCGGCGGGAACGTCCTTGACGAGGAAGACATAGGCGTTGCCACCTTCACCGAGCTGCCTGACGATACGGAACCGGTTCTCGTTGATCCAAACATCTCCGCCTCCGTTAACGGAATCGTAAAGTGCGTCAAACCAGAAAATGAACACCCCATTCTTCTTCTTATTATTATAACACCACTCTATCTCTCCCCCTATTAGAGCGTAACGAAATGTAATGTAACCAACAGAAATCAGGTGTCCAAAACCAGAAGTCCAATTTCGAAGACCTGATTCCACGTCAAATTTTTGAGTAACGAGAGATTTGTAATTTTATATGCGTGTGTTTTGTGCGAGTCTCCGGCTTCTTTCAATTTATTATTATTATTATTATTATTATTATTATTATTATTTATTTATTTATTTTGAGCTGAGTGAGCTCCAGTCTTGGATTGCGCGATTTTAGAATCCGAAGAATATTTACAAATTTGATTAATTAATATTATCTATAATAGTATATAATATCGAATTTTTGGTGTCCAACTTTATGTTTTAATATTGTCCTTAATGATAGAAGTTCTTCATACATACATATGTCAGTTATTTTAAATAAAAAAACTTCCACCATTAACAACAACACATATTCTTCTATCTCATTTTCAATAACCATAGAAATGTGTAACCTCTTCTTTCAATTTTTCATTCCAATAATTTATTTTTTTCAATTTTTTTTTAATTTTCTTCTCCATTCTAGATGTGCTCTTTTGTATATAACAATTATTTGGATGAGTTTTTGTGATTTTTTAAACTAGATAATGACGATGCCAAATGTTGATTTTCGATGCCATGTATGAAAGAAGGAAAAGAATCATTAGCAGTGATAAATAATTTTTTATAGGTCTTCTCATTTTGTTTTGGGTATATTCTTTATGTGAGTACTTTACACCAACAGGTTAGATCTCATTCTTCTGTTATACTTTTTTTTTATCTCATTATTCGATTCGTAGTGCTTTTTCTCTCACGGCTAGATACACTTCTCTGTATTTTTACTATTGTCATCCTTCTCCTTCCTTTAAAATCGTGATTGTATCGTCTCCATTTTTTCTCTCGCCTTCGTTCATTACAATTACAAATTATTACCTTTTAGTTAAATCTCATTTTTTTAAATTATTTTGTATTGAATGATATTATTTTTTTTTATTTTTTTAAATTATTGATTATGTAAAATATTATAATCAAAATTTGATTACATAAATATTTATTTTTAAATTAATTAAATAAATTATATAACAAAAAATTTAATGATTTTGTATTCTAATTATTTGATGAGTTTAATTTTGATGGTATTGCGTAATTAGATGCACATGAAACTATTTTACACTAATAGGATATTAAAATTAAATTTTTATTTGATTGACATAGAAAAGACGCAACAAAAAAAATTGCACCTACCAATAATTTATTTAAATATGTTTGTACATGTCAATGATCAATTGAAAAAGTCTAAAATTTTGTTAAATCCATTGTTTTTCTTTTTTAAATTACTTCACATAGAATAATATTATTTTTTAATTTTTAAATTATTAATTATACAGAGTATTATATTTAAAATTTGAGTACATAAATATTTGTTTTTAAATTAAACTAAAATGAATTATATTACAAAACATAATTTATTTTGACTTCTATAATATCATTTGTTTGACATATGACACTGGTTATTTGATTAACATATAAAAGATGTATAATTACAGTGGGGTTAAGAGAAGGTGAAAGAAGAAGGAAAAAAATAAAAAAGAACAAAGTAATATAATAATGGCGATAAGACAGTGACATGTATGTGTATAGAGAATAATAATAAGAGAAAGAATAGTGTTTGATATGATAAGGGAATATAATAAAAATGATAAATTAATAATTTAAAAAAATAATAAAATTAAAGAAAATTTAAAATATTAAATATAAAATTAAAAAAATATTTTTTTATCAATTGAAATTATGCATAAAGATAAAGAGTGTTTTGAATATAAATTTTTATCTCGACTTCAAATTAAATAATATTAAAAATAAATAATTAAACTTAATAACGTTTATAAATAGTTAATTTATAAATAATGTTTCTAAATTTTTATTTTCATTTTGTTACATATAATTTTTAATTGAATAATTTTGAAGCGTTGATATATTTATTTTTATAATCAATAAATCTGACAATTTTTCAAGACTTAAATAAGTTATTGATAAGGAGATGTATGATGAATTAAGAATGATTTTTTTCAGATACATAATTGCTATACTATGCTATTTATTTATTAATTATTCTTATAGTTTGATATTTAAAAACAAAAAAATAAGCATTCTTATTTATTCTATTTTTTTTACTATTTATAAAAAAATAAGGTCTCTCCATATTTAGATTTATATTTTGGCCTATCACTTAAAAAAGATGAAGACAAATATGAATATCCATAATATTTAAGTAAAAATTATCTTTTATAAATAACTAATATGTATTTTGGTTTATATATACTCTTTTTGAATCAGAATAATGATATTGAGGATATTTTTTGAATATATTTTGGTTTATAGTAATTTTAATTTTAATAAAATATAATATAAATAAAGTTACCTCAACATTAAAATAAAAAATTACTTATCTAATAAATTTAAAGAATGAATAATATATTAACAAAAAAATAAAATTAATTTATAAAAATAGAGAAAGAGGGTGTGTGTTGATATATTAAAAATAATATATTAACAAAATATGAATATCCATGATAACTAATTATAAAATAATTAATAATAGAAATATTTATATATATTAATAATTTATTAAAATAATTATTTTATTAAATATCTATTATCATTCATAATAGATTTAAATTATATTTTAATAAATTATCATTATGTTAAAAATAATATTATTATCATTATTAATATTTTATTATATCATAATATTATAAAATTATAAAATATTTTATCATAAAATATTTAAATTAATAAAATAATAGATATATTATAAATATTATAATAAAATTATATTTAAATATTATAATAAATTATATTATAAATATTATTAAACATTATTATAATATATTTAAATAAATATCATAAATAATATTTATATAATATTTAGATAATATAAATATATTATAATATATTATAATATTATATTATTAAATATATATTTATAAATATATATTATTAAATAATATAATATAATAATATTATTTTTATAAATATATTATAAAAATAATATATTATATTATAATATTAATTAAATAATATTATATTAAATATTATTTATTAATATATTAAATAATATAAATATTATAATATAATATTATTTACAATATTTATATTATTTAATATTTAATAATATATTTATTATTATTAAATATATTATTTATAATATTATTAAATATATTATTTATATTATTATTAATATTTATTATAATAAATAATATTGTATATTAAATTATTTAATATATTATTTACAATATATATATTATTTATTAAATATTTACAAATTTGAAGGGTATTTACAAATTTGATTAATTAATATTATTAATATTATTGATATTATTATTAATATTATTATTAATATTAATAAACGGTACTATTTGGTTGAAGGGACACAACTTTTTAAGGATTTTGTATGTTCAAAATATTGTGTCTATTGACTAAAGGAATACAACTCTTTAAGAATTGTGTATGTTCAAAACATTGTATCTATTGGCAATAGAAAAGACACAACCATTTGTATATGTAACTAATCATAATTGCTACGTGTAATATGTATAAATAAGTCTTTGTCCACTATTTCAAACATACAAGTACTAAGTGTACATGTTAATTAACTATTAAGTGATTTTCTTTGTTCAAGAGAGTTGAGAATTTCTTACTATTACTAATTAAGAAATTCTTAGGTTTCATTGTATCCTGGGAGAGTATTGTCATCAACCCTATAGCAACTAAGTGTGGGGACAAATATCTCTCTAAAGAAAGCAATCTAATCGTGCCTTGAAACCACTACACAAATATAAGATTTTGTCATCTTCTCATACTAATATACCCAACAATTTTAGAGAGATATTACTTGAAGATGGCACAAGATCAAAACACCACGTTCAAGGTCATGAATCAAGAGTTTGTCAAGTTAGATCGCTTTGATGGAACAAACTTCAACCGTTGGAAGGACAAGATGATGTTCCTTCTTTCGGTTCTCAATCTTGCATATGTGATTGATCCAAAGACTACACCAATTGCCAATGCCATTGAAAATGTCACACCGGAAGAGAAAGAAAAGATCGTTCAATTGAAGAAGAAACGTGATGAAGATACTTTCGCATGTCGAGGTCATATTCTCAACACTTTATCCGACCGACTCTATGATCTCTACATGTCAATTCAATCACCATTGGAGATTTGAAAATCTTTGGAAGAAAAGTACAATACCGAACGACAAGGAACAGATAAGTTTATTATAATGAAATATTTTGAATTTATTATGAATGATACTATGCCGGTCATGAATCAAATTCATGAATTACAAATCCTTGTAAGTAGATTTTGTGATCTACAAGTGGTGATCACTGAATCATTACAAGTTGGAGCAATTATTTTAAAATTGCCTTCATCTTGGAATGGTTATAGGAAGAAACTTTTACACCTTGGCGAGGACTTCACAATTGAAAAATTACTAAGGCATATACGTATAGAGGAGGAAACTCGAAAACGTGATGTTGTGTATCTTTTTCAAAGTCCTAAAGTGAATCATATTGGTGAAAACAACACCAATAAGAAGAAAAGAAAGTTCTCTAAAGATTCAAAGCAAGATAAGAAGAGACAAAGAGAGTGTTATCATTGTCACAAGAAAGGACACTATATCAAAGAATGTAGACTTCTGAAAAAGGAAGCACCAAAGACCAACTTAGTGGAAGAGAAGGATCTAATTGCTATGGTTGCAGAAAAAGTACAAAACATGCATATTGGCATGGTTACAGAAGTCAACATAGCAACACAAGGAAAATCACTTGAGTGGTGGTTAGATTCTGGGGCTACTGTTCACGTTTGCAATGATCGCAACCAATTCAAAACATATGAAGAAGTGAACAATAGAGAAGTCTTAATGGGCAATGACAACTCAGCCAAAATTTGTGGTCAAGGAACTGTGGAATTGAATTTTACATCTGGAAAGAAATTAAGTTTAATAAATGTACTTCATGTTCCAGATTTGAGAAAAAATTTAGTTTCTGTTAGTCTCTTGTGTAAGAAAGGATTCAAAGTTGTAATGGAATCCGATAAAGTGATCTTGCTTAAGAATGATGTATTCATAGGAAAAGGATATTGTGCTGAAGGCATGTTTAAACTTAGTATTAATAAAGTGAATGTTTCCTTGTATGTTGTTGATTCTTGTTATGGTATAGTAGATTAGCACACTTAAATTACATATCAATTGAATATATGCAAAAGAATAACTATATTGATCTTAGTAACAAGGATTTTAATAAGAAATGTGATATTTGCATACAATCCAAAATTACTAAGAAACCTTTTCCTAAGGTTGAAAGAAATACACATTTATTAGAATTGATTGATAGTGATATTTGTGAACTAAATGGCAATATTACTAGAGGAGAAAAAATATATTTTATAACCTTTATTGATGATTGTTCTAGATTTACTTATGTGTATTTGCTTAGAAATAAAGATGAAGTTTTTGAAATGTTTAAGAAATATAAAATGGAAGTAGAAAATATGCATGATAAGAAAATAAAAGTTCTTCGTAGTGATCGAGATGGAGAATATTTTTCTAATGAATTTGATCACTTTTGTGAATTACATGGTATTGTGCATGAATCTTCCGCTCCATATACTCCGCAACAAAATGATTTGGCGGAAATGAAAAACCGTACCTTAGTGGATATGGTTAATTCAATGTTACTAAATGCAAAATTGCCTTATAATTTATGGGCTGAAGCATTATTGACATCATGTCATATCCATAATAGGATACCATCAAGACATAGAAAGGTTTCTCCTTATGAAATTTGGAAAGGAAGGAAACCTAATTTAAATTATCTTAAAGTGTGGGGGTGTTTAGCCTTTTATCGAGTTCCTGATCAAAAGAGAACCAAATTGGGGCCAAGAGCCATAAAAGACACTTTTATAGGATATGCTCAAAATTCTAAAGCATATAGAATATTAGACTTAGTGTCTAATGTAGTTGTTGAATCAAGGAAGAGCTTGAGAGTAAGAAAAGAAAAGGACTTGGATCCAGATTTTATTTCTTCTCAAGCTATCACCTTTTTGGTAGAAGGAACTGGGAATTCTGTAACAAACAAGATTCCTATTGTGATGAACATAGAAGGTGATCCTCAAACGTTCAAAGAGGCTATGGTTTCAAGAGATTTTGCTTTATAGAAAGAAGCAATAAATGATGAAATGGACTCAATATTATCTAACAATACTTAGGTCTTGGTTGATTTGTCTCCAGGATCAAAGCCTATAGGATGTATGTGGGTATTTAGAAGAAAGTATAACACTGATGGTTCATTACAAACCTTTAAAGTAAGGTTAGTGGCCGAGGGGTTTAGACAACAAGAAGGTCTAGACTATTTCGATACCTACGCACCTGTGGCAAGAATGACTTCTATTAGGATTCTTATAGCATTGGCATCCATTAACAAGCTTCATATACATCAAATGGATGTTAAAACAGCTTTTCTAAATGGAGATCTTAATGAAGAAATTTATATGGAGCAACCGAAAGGCTATGTGCTACCCGAAAATGAAAAGAAAGTTTGCAAATTAATTAAGTCTTTGTATGGGCTAAAATAAGCGCCTAAACAATGGCATGAGAAGTTTGATTCAGTGGTGTTATCAAATGGCTTCTCACATAATAGTGCAGATAAATGTATTTGATGGTTTCAGTGGCTAAGAGAAGGGGGGTTGAATCTTAGCCCCCTTTTTTATGTTGCTGATACTTGCTGAATACAGAGGAGGCTTTTCTATTTTAGCTCGTCTCTGGACACGAGACTTTTTGTTTTTGCTCGTCACTTGCCACGAGACTTTTTCTTTTGTCTCGTCACTTGGCACGAGACAATTTTAGTTTTTGCTCCTGTGCAGTAGAAATAAAAAATGGAGTTGGAGAGAAGAAAGATTACACCAAGATATATCCTGGTTCAGCTGCTAAGTGCAGTGCAGTCTACATCCAGTCTCCATCACAAACATGATGGAATTTCACTATAATCAATCTGATTACAACTTGTAAAGTGCTAACCCAACTTACAAGGGGATTCCCACAGAATCATGAAACACAACATAGATGAACAAAGGAACTCTAAGACATCTATGGCTTTTTCTTTTAATTTTGCACTCTCTGCCTTTTTCTGCTCTATGGCTTTTTCATTACAAACCTCACTGTTTGCCTTTTTCCATGAGACTCAAGACATGACAAAATTAAACAGAAAATTACAAAACAGAAAACATTGAAGGAGAAGAGAAAACTGTTAGCTCAGGTAGCTCTGAGAACTCTGTGCCTTACACTCTCAATTTTTCTCCTTGCTTCAAACAGTGGCTGTCCACCCTTATTATAGAAGAGGGGAGCCTCCACTTATTGAAGCCAAAACCGAACCAACTTCATCCTCCTTCAACAAAACCGGTTCGGCCACAAAGAGAGAGAAGAGATAACCATGCATTAACCAACATGCAATTACCTCTAGTCCTTTCTTGATCATCACCCTTCATCAATCCGAGCTCTCCATCCTTGGCTTGCTCTCCAAGATGGAATTCTGGCCCTTGATGCTTCATGATGATGATGACTTCATCTGCTTCAATCTCTGCCTTCAACCATCACTTCGCCACTCTAGCTACTCCCTGTGGTGGTTGAGCAGAATCAAAGACAAGCCATGCTTCAAGAATCTCCCTTGCTGGCCGAGATCTTCTTCTTCCTTTTTGAGCATGCAAAGCTCAAGATAACCTCACCAAATCTGACCATATTTGGTAAGTATCTTAGCCACAGCTCATTTTTATTTTAGTATGTTTTCTTGCCATCATTAGCTTGATGGTCTTGATGCATGCAACTCCTTCTTTTTCTTTGTTAATGAGCACGGCGTCCATGGTTTACTGGACAAAGACCAAAGAAAAAGCAAGAAAGAGATGAGAGAGAGGAAAGAGAAATAGTAGTTAATGAAACAAAAGATAAAAGTGAATTAATTTCCCTTTCTCCTTTTACTGACAAACGTGTAGCCTTGGTGCTTGCAATCACATCACTTTGTCAATTTCTCTCTCATAGTTCCCATGTAATAAATGATAGTTGAGTGTAATTTGAAATCCAACACATGTTTGAATTTTGGATCTGTTGAAAACAATTTGGGTTCCCTCTTCATTGTTTTCGGGTAATGCATGAGGAATTAGCATTGCATATAATTGGGCTTAGTTGCATCAAATATTAAATCTGGCCCAATTAACAACATTTGCTTTCCTGATGGATTTGGATCAAGCATAGGAAGCTCTCATAGAAAATTAACCATGGGTTTGGTTGTAATCAACATTGAACTTGGCCCATTTGGTTAACATTTGCTTTCTTGATGAAAATTGTTTCGGATCAAGCATAAGAGGCTCTCATCAAAAATTAACCATGGGCTTGGTTGTAAGCAACATTAAGCTTGGCCCAACAATATAAAATTTCAGCCACTTAGTATATAATCATGCAACAAGGCTGGTTTTTGGGCTTAAGCCAGAAACTCATTTTTCGGCCTAACATCAAATCTGCACAACAAAATTATTAATTAGGCAAATATAAATTAAGATCAAATTAATAATTTTGTAATTAAACATTTTAATAATGTTTGTTCATCATCAAAATTAAATAAGAGTTTTCCAAACTCATCAATCTCCCCCTTGATGACAAACATTATTAAAATTGAAATGGGAAAAATATTAGAGATTGAGTAAAGAATACTCCCTTTGATTTGAATTTCTCCCCCTTTCAAAATGTCACAATGCTCCCCTTGATGTATGCTTATGTTACCAAGGGAAGCACTTAACCTGTAACATTTTAAATCAAGCTTCAAGTAACAATGTTATTTAGCATGTTTTATGATGCTAAATGCTTGATTTATGAGCAGTTTTAATTGATAATCAAAACTCATTTGATATCATAAACTGATTTACTGCTCAACCTTTTTCATACAAACAAAAATTTATCCAAATATTTTCCAAACATTTCTTGTTAGTATATCAGAGCAAAACAAAATGATGTGAAAAATATTTGAAGTACACATGATCAAAACAAGGCAGTTTTTAATACAATGCACAATTTAAAGGAACTGCCAAAAATAAGTTTTCAATCCAACAAATTTATCAATGATGAATCAACAGCCAAGCATCAAAATCAAACATCATCATAAACCAAATGTAGTTCAAGCAATATAGTGAATGCAATAACGCATGCATTCTTTGAACAAGGGTGATCATAAATTTTCAATTTTGAAGATTTCAACCCCTGTTCCCTGTTTTTCCAGCCCCTGTTTCGTTCCAATTTCAATTTTGGAACTTAAATTTTCTCCCCCTTTTGTCATCATGGGGGCACCTGCACAAAACAGAATCAAACATAGCAAAATATTCAAAGCAAAGTAGCAAGAGTATATCACAATATCCTAGAGAGTATCCTAGAGCAGTGAGTATCAAGTCATGCTCATACAAAAAACAGATTGAGCCTAGTGGAGCCAATATCAAACAGAGTAAAGAAACAGTCACTAATCATCAGAAAAATTAAGTTGTTCTTCAGCATCTCCGACACTATCATCTCCCAAATCTTCTTTAAAATGTTCCATCATCAGATTGACCCTGTCTTTGCAATTTTTCCAAGCTTTCTCATTGTCAAAGGCTTGCTTACGGGTTTCTTTGGCTGACCGATACATCAAATCTGCCATGTTCGAAAATTCTCCCAAAATCTGTTTGATGGACTTGATTGTTTTGGAAGATTCTGGTCTGCCTTCATGGTCACTATCCGATGCAGCAGTTTGTCGCCCTTTGGTTTCCTTAGTTGCTCCTGCTCCTCTAATTGAAGACACCTTGTTTTCTACAGCCTCATTCAACAAATCAACTTTAAAGTACTCAAATATTCTAGTTAGAAACATACCATAAGGCAGGTTAGCCTTTCTGGTGCTTCTAACAGAATCCCACATGTGTCTAATCATAATATAACCGAAGGATATAGGAGTAGAGGTAACCAAAGCAAATAAGATGAGACAGTCAGAAAATGTTACTCGGTTGTGTGAGCCGCTTTGGGGAGTCAGAATATGTGTGATGATGCGGTGAAGCAGAGAATTGACCGGTCCTAGAGCTTTATGTGTTGGTATGGTGCCATGCAATCCAGAAAGGTTCTCGCAAATGTGCTTGAGAACAGTCTTGTATGGAACGCCAACTTGTGTGTCCCATTTTTCCACCATGTATGCTCGTGGTCCTTCATCCTTGAAGCCCAGGGCCGCTCCAATAGTCTCAGCATCAAGGGCTATTTGAACCCTTTTGACATAGGAATGAAGGGTGCCGTCAATGAGCCGCATATTGGCATAAAACTCTCGAACAAGACCAGGGTAGACTGGTTTCTGAATGAGAAGCAAAGGTTTCCAGTTGAGTAGTTCAAACAGAGGAGAGACATTGATGCCCTTGTTGGTGAGATTTTCAAGGCTAACAAGATAAGTTGTGCACAAATGACGCTTCTCCATAACCTCCTTATGAAACTCAAAAGAGGTGCAAGAGTTAAATCTGCTTGGATCAAAGTGGGAGTGAGTCTTGCCATATTTGTCTCTAAATTCCATGGATTCCAAGTTTGGAGGTTCAGTAGTGTCATTGAGTGCAAACCCCTGATTCTTCTGGGAGCTTTTTCCAGGAGTAGTCCGCTTCGGTGATGAGGGTGGAGGTGAAGGAATGGGAGAAGTATAAGATTCTTGCTCTTCTTCCTCTTGGGGGTCCTTGTTCTTCCTGTTTCGTCCTCTTCCGGAACTCTTTTGGGCCACTACCTTTCTTCTCATGGCTTCGGTTTGTTTGGTTGGAGGTGAGGGAGAGGATGAGGAAGTAGAATGTATGTGGATGTGAGTGTGAGTTTGGGGTGTTGATGGTTTTTGAGAAAGAAGAATTCTTTCACTCTTTCTTGGCGCGGTTTTCTTTTTCATGGTAATGGGGAATGGAATATGAAAGGGTGGTGGTGATAACCGAATTGAGAGAGAGAGAGAGACAAGGTGGGTGAACGCATTTAATGGGGTTTGGAAAGAGAATATGGAGAGTAATGACCATTAGTGGACGGTTAATGACCATAATGGGTGGTTATTATCCAAAAATGATTTCCCTTTTAACTTTTGAAATCCAAAACTGAAAAGTTGTTGCCTTAAATCAAGGGATTAGATGGATATAGGGATTTGATTTGACAATAACCACTTCCAAGGAGATTTGATGACACAAGAGGAAGATTCTTATTTGTAGAAAGATAACTGCCATAACTGTTAAGGTGGGGTCAAGGAATTTTGGTGGGGCCCATAAAGTTTTGAATTCTGTGCTGCCTCCCCCTTGACCACAGCTCTTCCATCATGCCATGATTTTTATCTCGTCCAAACCTACGAGCAAAAACTGAACAGAGTCACAAATTCACAGATTTTCAATAAAACTTAAATCAAACATTCCCAAACTTTTTCTCAAGGTACAGAATCTGTCTTCACAGAGAGGTTTTGTAAAAATATCAGCAATTTGGTCTTCAGATTTTAATTTGTAATCTTCCAATTGTGTTTTTAACCAAATTAATTGAGTGCAACATGCAGATGCGGAAATGTATTCTGCTTCAGCTGTGGATAAAGCCACTGTGGCTTGTTTCTTGCTTGACCACATATTGAGTGAGCTTCCAAGGAAGCAACACATGCCGGACGTGCTTCTTCTATCCACTCTATCTCCCGCATAATCTGCATCACAAAACCTTACTGCACAAAATTCATCAGATTTAGGATACCACAAGCCATAATCACAAGTTCCCTTAATGTATCTAATGATGCGTTTAACAGCCGTAAGATGGGATTCTTTTGGGTGAGATTGAAATCTTGAACATACACCCACACTTTGAACAATATCCGGTCTAGAGGAGGTAAGGTACATGAGTGAACCTATCATTCCTCTATACTTTGTTTCATCCACATCTTGACCATCATCATCCTTTTCAAGTTTTGCGTTGGGATGCATTGGTGTACCCATTGCTTTGGAGTTTTCTAGGCCAAACTTTTTAATAAGTTCTTTTGCATATTTTCCTTGGTAAATAAAAGTACCACTAGGAGTTTGTTTATTTTGGAGGCCAAGAAAGAAAGTAAGCTCTCCCATTAAACTCATTTCAAACTCACTAGTCATGAGTTTTCCAAACTCTTCACACAAGGAAATGTTGGCCGAACCAAATACAATATCATCAACATAAACTTGAACTAGAAGTATATCATCATTAGATGCTTTAATAAATAAAGTAGTGTCGGTGGTACCCCTTTGAAATTTATTTTCCAACAAGAAGGCACTAAGCCTTTCATACCAAGCTCTTGGAGCTTGTCTAAGACCATAAAGAGCCTTAGTTAATTTGAAAACATGATTTGGAAACTCTTTATGTTCAAAACCGGGGGGTTGAGCCACATACACTTCTCTATCAATAAAACCATTAAGGAAAGCACATTTAACATCCATTTGAAACATTTTGAAACCTTTATGGGCGGCATAGGCAAGAAGCAAACGAATTGCTTCCATTCTAGCTACCGGAGCAAAAGACTCATCAAAATCTATACCCTCTTCTTGATCGTAACCTTGGGCCACTAATCTAGCCTTGTTACGAACAACTTGTCCATCCTCACCAAGTTTATTTTTAAAGACCCACTTAGTACCCGTTACCTTCATACCATCCGAATAGGGTACTAATGTCCAAACCTCATTCTTGTCAAATTGAGCTAGCTCCTCTTGCATGGCCTTGACCCATGATGGATCTTCAAGAGCTTGTTTGACATTGTTGGGCTCCATTTGTGACAAGAAAGCAAAGTTGCTAGGTTCGGTTTGTCTTTTGGTGGAGGATCTTGTTGTTACGCCATGAGAAGGATCACCAATGATGAAATCATGAGGATAACCTCTCATAGACTTCCATTCTCTAGGCTTTCGGACAGGTGTAGAACTTTGATGAACTTCTGGTGGTCTCACTGTTTCAGTTGCTCATGCCTGTTCAGGAGACAAAATGGAAGTGTCTCCTCCAATCTGACGAGACAGAACAGGGCTGACAGATTCTTCATTCTGGACAGATTTGGGAATTTCTTTGCTTGTTTCAACTTCACAATCTGAATCAATATCCTTCACAATACTGGGAATTAAGTTAGAATCACAAAAAGTAACATGTATGGATTCCTCTATTGTCCTATGCTCCTTGAGATAAATTCTATAGGCCTTGCTTGTGGTGGAATATCCAAAAAACATTCATTCATATGATTTTGGATCAAATTTTCCAAGGTTTTCCTTATTATTAAGTACAAAACATTTGCATCCAAAAATATGAAAGTACTTAAGATTTGGAGGGGTTCCTTTCCATAGCTCATAAGGTGTTTTCTTTAACCCTTTTCTAATGATTATTCTATTCAAAATATAACATGCTGTGTTCACAGCCTCAGCCCATAAGAATTTAGGAATTTCACTCTTACATAACATAGCCCTAGTCATTTCTTGAAGGCTTCTATTCCTTCTTTCAACCACCCCATTTTGTTGGGGGGTTCTAGGACATGAAAAATTATGAGAAATCCCTAAGTCATCACAGAATTTTTCAAAATCTTGATTTTTAAATTCTCTTCTATGATCACTTCTTAAATGGGCAATTTTCAAATCCTTTTCATTTTGAATTTTCTTACAAAGGGTGGAAAAAGCATGAAAAGCATCATTCTTATGAGCAAGGGAAAGTACCCAACCAAATATAGAGTAATCATCTACCACCACAAGACCATAATGTTTACCTCCTAAACTTTGAGTTCTAGTAGGACCAAAAAGATCAATATGTAACATTTCCAATGGCCTTTTGGTTGAGATTCCATCTTTTGATTTAAAAGAGGATTTTACTTGTTTGCCTAATTGACAAGCGTCACAAGTGAGATCGTTATCAAACTTGATGTTTGGGATTCCTCTAACCAAATTTCTTTTGACTAGCTTAGAAATTTGATACATGCTAGCATGTCCCAACTTTCTATGCCAAAGCCATTTTTCAGATTCAAAAGATGTGAAGCATGTTACATTTTGTTCCTTTAAATCCTCAAGAGTTAATCCATACACATTGTTGCATCTTTTAGCTTCAAGAAGAACATTCCCAGTTTTTTCACACACAACTAAACAAACAGATTTCTTAAAGATAACTTCAAAACCCAAATCACAAAGTTGACTAACACTAAGCAAATTATGTTTCAAGCCATGTACAAGGAGAACATCATTTATACAAGAAGAAAAGTTTTTACCAACTTTCCCAACAGCCACAATTTTTCCTTTTGCATCATCACCGAAAGTGACAAGTCCTCCATCATAGTCATCAAGCTTTATGAAGAAGGTTGCCTTTCCAGTCATATGCCTAGAGCATCCGCTGTCCATATACCACACATTTTCCTTCCTTTTGGATGCTAGGCACACCTACAAAACAATGCTTAAGTAACCTTAGGTATCCAAATCTTTTTGGATCCTTTTACGTTAAACCATCTTCTATGTCCTAACCCATTGTAATCAAAAACAATTTTATAAACTTTGTCACCAACCATTCTTTCACCGAAAAAGCATTGAATGGGAAAGTGTCCATTCCGATTGCATAGTCTACAAAACCTTGGAGTTGCCTTTTTGTTAAAGTAGGTGGGATCTTGAAATCTTGTGTCATTAGAAGATGAAGCAATATTTTCAAAATGTGAATTTTCAGATTTATGAAACCCCAACCTAGCCTTATCATAAAGAGGTTTTTGACTAGCCAAGATATGATTTAAACTTTCAGAACTTTGTGTAAATTTGGCCAAGTCTTCCTCAAGTCTTTTAACCTTTTTAAGCAACTCTTCATTTTGTTTAAAACAGTCCACGTATGCAAGAACACAATGGTTACTTTCACAGCTCCTAACTTGGGCTCTTAACTGCTTATTTTCTTCAACAAGATCACAAGCAGTTTCGGCCTCCCTCACTTTTTCTTTTAGAAAACTGTTTTCGGCCTTAAGAATGGTAATTTGCTGTTCAAGTTCTTGATTTTCCAGCAGAAAACATCTTATTTTTTCAGAAAGGTGGTCTATCATAAGATGGAGATCTTCAGTGTTAGGGTTATGAAAGACTACCTGATCTATATGGTCTGCCATGAGACATGTTTGTGACTTGGTCTCGGTTTCTTCATCATCATCATCAGAGTCATTCTCCAAGTCTTCCCATGTGGCCATCAGTCCTTTCTTCTTTCCTCTTTTCGGCTTTTCCTCCTTTTTCAGCTTGGGACAATCAGATTTGAAATGCCCCATTTCCTTGCAATTATAGCAAGTTACCTTGCTAAGGTCTTTCTTTATTCTCCTTGTGCTGCTGCCTTTGCCTCTGAGCTTAGCCATTTTCCTGAATTTTTTTGCAAATAAAACAAACTCATTTTCAGAAGAGTTATCACTGGATTCATCATCCAGAGGGTTAGTCACAGAAGAAAAAGCAATTCCTTTCTTTTTTGTATCCTTTTTCAAATAGGTATTTTCAAAAGCAAGAAGATTTCCTCTCAAATCATCAAGTGTCATGGAGTCTAGGCTACAGCTCTCAGAAATAATTAAAGCTTTAGTTTCCCACTCTTTTGTGAGACATCTCAACACTCTTCTTACTAGCACAGAATCAGAATGTGTAATTCCCAGAGCATCTAAGCCAACAATGATAGCATTGAACCGTTCGAACAGTTCATCAATGGACTCTCCTTCCTTCATTGCAAACATTTCATATTCTCTATTTAGCATATCTGTCCGAGTCTTCTTGACAATGGTGGTTCCTTCATGGGTGATTTGCAATTTGTCCCAGATTTCCTTTGCCGTTGTGCATCTTGATACCCGTCGGTACTCCTCGAAGCTGATAGCACAATTGAGCAGATTTATTGCCTTGGCATTTAACTCCACCTTCTTCCTATCTTCCTCGGTCCATCTTGCTACTGGTTTGAGAGAAACAACTCCTTCTGCACTTGTGATAGTTGGAAATTGAGGCCCTTCGAGAATAATCTTCCAAAGTCTGTAATCCACTGCTTGTACGAATATCTTCATCCTCTCCTTCCAATAGGTATAATTTTTTCCATTGAAAAGAGGGGGTCTGTTGCTTGATTGACCTTCAGTTAGATTATAAGACACCACATTTGCGCCACTGTTTTCTGCCATGAGGATCTTTACTCCAAGCTGCAAAGCTTGATCTCTTTGAGACCAAGCTCTGATACCAATTGATGGTTTCAGTGGCTAAGAGAAGGGGGGTTGAATCTTAGCCCCCTTTTTTATGTTGCTGATACTTGCTGAATACAGAGGAGGCTTTTCTGTTTTAGCTCGTCTCTGGACACGAGACTTTTTGTTTTTGCTCGTCACTTGCCACAAGACTTTTTCTTTTGTCTCGTCACTTGGCACAAGACAATTTTAGTTTTTGCTCCTGTGCAGTAGAAATCAGAAATGGAGTTGGAGAGAAGAAAGATTACACCAAGATATATCCTGGTTCAGCTGCTAAGTGCAGTGCAGCCTACATCCAGTCTCCATCACAAACATGATGGAATTTCACTATAATCAATCTGATTACAACTTGTAAAGTGCTAACCCAACTTACAAGGGGATTCCCACAGAATCATGAAACACAACATAGATGAACAAAGGAACTCTAAGACATCTATGGCTTTTTCTTTTAATTTTGCACTCTCTGCCTTTTTCCGCTCTATGGCTTTTTCATTACAAACCTCACTGTTTGCCTTTTTCCATGAGACTCAAGACATGACAAAATTAAACAGAAAATTACAAAACAGAAAACATTGAAGGAGAAGAGAAAACTGTTAGCTCAGGTAGCTCTAAGAACTCTGTGCCTTGCACTCTCAAATTTTCTCCTTGCTTCAAACAGTGGCTGTCCACCCTTATTATAGAAGAGG
The DNA here is from genome assembly GCF_003086295.3 of Arachis hypogaea. Lineage (NCBI taxonomy): Eukaryota > Viridiplantae > Streptophyta > Magnoliopsida > Fabales > Fabaceae > Arachis > Arachis hypogaea. The sequence continues at coordinate 131,213,265 of NC_092046.1, forward strand.
GGAGCCTCCACTTATTGAAGCCAAAACCGAACCAACTTCTTCCTCCTTCAACAAAATCGGTTCGGCCACAAAGAGAGAGAAGAGATAACCATGCATTAACCAACATGCAATTACCTCTAGTCCTTTCTTGATCATCACCCTTCATCAATCCGAGCTCTCCATCCTTGGCTTGCTCTCCAAGATGGAATTCTGGCCCTTGATGCTTCATGATGATGATGACTTCATCTGCTTCAATCTCTTCCTTCAACCATCACTTCGCCACTCTAGCTACTCCCTGTGGTGGTTGAGCAGAATCAAAGACAAGCCATGCTTCAAGAATCTCCCTTGCTGGCCGAGATCTTCTTCTTCCTTTTTGAGCATGCAAAGCTCAAGATAACCTCACCAAATCTGACCATATTTGGTAAGTATCTTAGCCACAGCTCATTTTTATTTTAGTATGTTTTCTTGCCATCATTAGCTTGATGGTCTTGATGCATGCAACTCCTTCTTTTTCTTTGTTAATGAGCACGGCGTCCATGGTTTACTGGACAAAGACCAAAGAAGAAGCAAGAAAGAGATGAGAGAGAGGAAAGAGAAATAGTAGTTAATGAAACAAAAGATAAAAGTGAATTAATTTCCCTTTCTCCTTTTACTGACAAACGTGTAGCCTTGGTGCTTGCAATCACATCACTTTGTCAATTTCTCTCTCATAGTTCTCATGTAATAAATGATAGTTGAGTGTAATTTGAAATCCAACACATGTTTGAATTTTGGATCTGTTGAAAACAATTTGGGTTCCCTCTTCATTGTTTTCGGGTAATGCATGAGGAATTAGCCTTGCATATAATTGGGCTTAGTTGCATCAAATATTAAATCTGGCCCAATTAACAACATTTGCTTTCCTGATGGATTTGGATCAAGCATAGGAAGCTCTCATAGAAAATTAACCATGGGTTTGGTTGTAATCAACATTGAACTTGGCCCATTTGGTTAACATTTGCTTTCTTGATGAAAATTGTTTCGGATCAAGCATAAGAGGCTCTCATCAAAAATTAACCATGGGCTTGGTTGTAAGCAACATTAAGCTTGGCCCAACAATATAAAATTTCAGCCACTTAGTATATAATCATGCAACAAGGCTGGTTTTTGGGCTTAAGCCAGAAACTCATTTTTCGGCCCAACATCAAATCTGCACAACAAAATTATTAATTAGGCAAATATAAATTAAGATCAAATTAATAATTTTGTAATTAAATATTTTAATAATGTTTGTTCATCATCAAAATTAAATAAGAGTTTTCCAAACTCATCAGTATTTACTCAAAATTTACTAAAAAATATGGAGTAATCATTTGTTTATATGTTGATGATATGTTAATCATCGGAACAAATTTAGAAGGAATTCGTATAACGAAGGAGTATCCAACTTCTAAATTCAAGATGAAGGATTTGAATGAAGTTGATACAATATTAGGCATAAAGGTGCATAAGAATGAAGTTGGCTTTACTTTAAGTCAATCTCATTTTATCAAAAAGGTATTGGAAAATTTTGATCATCTCACAATTAAAAAATCCAATACCCGTATGATCCTAATCTTAAATTAGAAGGAAACATAGGAAGACGTATAGCACAATTAGAATATGCTAGTGCTATAGGAAGTTTAATGTATGCAATGCATTGTACTAGACCTGATATAGCATTTGCTGTGTGCAAATTATCAAGGTTTACAGAAAAGCCTAGTAATCAACATTGGAAAGTTATAACAAGAGTTCTTGGTTATCTCAAGAAAACCATAAACTTGGGATTACATTATAGTGATTATCCCGCAGTTTTAGAAGGTTATTCCAACGCATGTTGGATTACAAATCTTAGTGACAACAAATCCACTTCAGGATGGATTTTCACCATACGTGGTGGAGCAGTAAGTTGGGCCTCAAAGAAACAAACATATATTACACATTCTACTATGGAGGCTAAGTTTGTAGCTTTATCAGCCGCAGGTAAAGAAGCGGAATGATTAAGAAATTTGTTATATGATATAAAGGTGTGGCCACAGCAGACGACAGCCATTTCAATCTTCTGTGATAATGAATCAACCATGTCTCGAGCATATAATAAGGTTTATAATGGGAAGTCTAGACATATAAGTTTGAGACTTAAATTTGTGAGGCAACTAATAGATGATGGTGTAATTATCATCACTTATGTAAGATCTCAAGGAAATTTAGCATATCATTTGACTAAAAGTTTGTCAAGGGATAAAATCAAAGAAACTACTGCTAAAATAGGATTAAAACCTATTATTGCTAAATGATGGGAACCCAACCTTATTCTAGTAGACCATTAGTTTCAAGGTTTAATGGGTAATAACAAGTTATTTAGCAATTGGAGCACTAAGATATAGGATTTAGTGCTATTTAAAATAAATTAGGAGGGTGAGTTTAAACTCTTAATAGAATGATAATATTATCTATCAAAAGATTCCACCTATATGAATATAAGAGTGGTGCCGCTCTAATAGAGAATTTTAGAGGTTTTATTCTCGTAAATATTCATGAAACTAAGATGAGCATAAGGCCATATAAGTGCTTAAAGTTGTAAACTCTTGAAACTTGGAGGGTATAAGTAATGTGTGTGATTTTTGGTACTAGCATATGGAGTATAGGTTTAATCGATTAGACACCTATTACTTCGTTAGAACTTTAAAATTTACACTAAAAGAATGTTTAATCTTAGTGACACATTCTTTATGCATATACTTGTATGACATTTAAATTTTGTAAATAGTGGGGGATTGAAAGGTATTTACAAATTTGATTAATTAATATTATTAATATTATTGATATTATTATTAATATTATTATTAATATTAATAACGGTTACTAACCGTTTAGTACCATTTGGTTGAAGGGACACAATCTTTTAAAGATTGTATATGTTCAAAACATTGTGTCTATTGACTAAAGGGACACAACTCTTTAAGAATTGTGTATGTTCAAAACATTGTATCTATTGGCAATAGAAAAGACACAACCATTTGTATACGTAACTAATCATAATTGCTACGTGCAATATGTATAAATAAGTCCTTGTCCACTATTTCAAACATACAAGTACTAAGTGTACATGTTAATCAACTATTAAGAGATTTTCTTTGTTCAAGAGAGTTGAGAATTTCTTACTATTGCTAATTAAGAAATTCTTAAGTTTCATTATATCCTAGGAGAGTATTGTTATCAACCCTATAGCAACTAAGTGTGGAGACAAATATTTCTCTAAAGAAAGTGATCTAATCGTGCCTTGAAACCACTACACAAATATAAGATTTTGTCATCTTCTCATACTAATATACCCAACAGAACCAAACACCTGTTTGTTTTTTTTTTTTTTTTGGGCGCCCCCTTCCTTCTTTGGATGGATTTTTTCCGTTACACTCCCCAAGTCAACCATTATTGAAATTTCTGTGCTGCTCTTTATTATTTTTTTCTGAAATATATTTAAGGATCTCCGCCTAACTTTTATTTGGCCCAATTTAATGATTTAGTCAAGGTCATAATTCAAACTTTAATTGAAACCTTACCAAAAGTTTGAAACTTAGCCAGACCAAGCCAAAGTTTTCAAAAGAATTAATTATCTTACTTTCTATGTACTATGAATAGTTGACCCAAACAAATAAATATCATTGTATGAATAAAGTACTTTATGAAAAGAAAATTGATTTCTCCAATTAGTAATTCCATTTTGTATTTTATGAGTTAAACGAACATAATGTAATAGACGGTTAGAAGTTAGAACACAATTCTATTTCCATTGTACGTGATAATCAATCCAAAATCATATAGCAACTTCTCTTCTATATCTATTTTAAACGTAAGACCTCATTCACAGTTAGTAAATTTATCAGGTGATTTAGGTAAGATGCCTTTGTGCCTAAATAGAACTACCCTAAACTACATTAAAGATTAAGAGATTTATGAAGAAATTTGATTCTACTTTAAGGATCATATTGTATAATCCTTTAAAGATTTTGCTTCAACAAACCATACCAACTTACATGAAATTCAATTATAACAACGCCTGAGGGAAAACTTGACTTGAAAAATGAAGAAAAATTCCATAGATACATGGTAGATCATAGTTGGAAGCATTCAAATACCTTTACAAAGTAAAAACTAGAAATGTCTAATTTATTCATTCATTTAGATTTTCCAACTTGAAAAATGCCAGTTTACATTTATTTTCAATGCACTCAAACACACTTTTGTGCCTCTATGTGGATCAATTATTTGAAAATTAATGGAATGAACCAAGCAGTTTAATAGACTACAAATTTCAATGCAAATACAACACTCGTGAACAAATGTTGACAGTACTTTGCTCAAAAGGCTGGTTGTTGCTGAGTAATGCAGTGTATATTTCCACCAGCTAAAACAATCTCCCTTGAACCTTCGATTCCAACAACCTAGATATTAGCCACAATTAAGAATGTCAGTAACCAAAAAAATACATCAAGAACCCCAAAGAGAGAGAGAGAGTTTTGTTCTCGTACTGTATTCATTTTTTCTTCCGAAAAAATTTTGAAAACCAAAAACATTAAAAATAAATACATAAACCAAATAGACTCTTATTCAAATTTGGTATTCTTCCAGATGTTTAGGATAACGCCTTGATTCGCGAAAGCTGAAGTAATTATTGCAAATAATATTTCACTCTGAAAGGTTACCATTTGGTGAAACATTCTTCAACAAAAATAGCATTTTAACAAGCAGTTTTACTTACTTTGTGATCTGGGAAGGCCTTTGATAGGACTCGAACAGCTTCATCGTCCCACTTCTTATCTCCGAATTGTGGTAGAATGATACCTCCATTTGCAATGTAAAAGTTCACATAGGAAGCAGCAAGCCTAGTACCTGGAAGTTTTGCCTTACCATCATCACCCTGAAAAAAATAGTTATATTAGAAGTTCAGAAAAGGCATTGAGTGAACTGATTCAACAGCAGTTGCATGAATATTGAATAATTTCAGTCAGAAGTGTGTAAATTAAATTCATCACTTCAGTCATCAACATTTCTCTAAGCTTGGTAGACAAGTTTTTTGGTATAATCAGTTAGCAAAGTCATCAAAAGAAACAGGATATCTCAATTTAAACTGTACACCTGATCACAAACCACCACACTCTAACAAAACAGAACTGGTTCATATCTCTGAATTTTCCATATAAACAGAGAGAAATTCCATCAAAGAAACATCACACATAATACTTAGTAGATACTATCCAACATTAGAACTTAGTATTAACCAAAATAGAGGGCTATGACTTGATATATGCCCAATCAATTTCCCATTAAGAAACAGAATGGCCTCAAATATTACATCAAGAATTGATATAGATGGTGACAAACTTTGTATTAAATCTTACAAAATATTAGCACAAGTCTTCAAATGAAATGTAATAATAAGATGATACCTTTCTTTTATTATATCCAACTTTGAAGAAATTATATTTTTTATTGACAAGACAAAAAATATGAACTTGGATGCTTACCTGCACTACTCCGGCTGCCTCTTCCTGTCATATATAGTGGTCCAGGAACATGGAGTTTAATGATTTCAAATTTTCTACCATTGGCATCAGTTTCATTAGAAAGCAGAGAATAGGCTTCCATAGATCTTTCATATTGAGGATCACTTTCATCATCAGTCCAAGACAGCATATGTTATCAATATGGCCATTAGTGAAACAGCACATGTTATCAATATGGCCATTAGTATCATCATCTCCTGTACAAAAGCAGCATACTTCTCAATCAGATCTTAGGGAGTGAATAACATCTAAGTATCACTTTGAACCTAAAACTTGTATCACAATATTTTTCACATCATCTCTACATAAGAGCATAAGATTCCTATCGCAGAAATTGCTTTAATCAGTATAAATGTAATAATAACATTACATTGCAGAAAAAAAATGTACTAATGTGTAGACGATAATAGTGAAGCTCTGGAGTCTTTAATTTACCGGCAAAAGCATATTCAAAATAACAAGATACTAATTTCCAGACAGAATGTGCATTAGAAAACACACATTCAGATTTGAACTTATTGAACCAGAGTGGTATCATTAAATGGGTGTACAACTTGTTCTTAAGCTATATTGCATACTAAGCTGCATATTAGATTGGCCCATTTTTTAATGACAAATGAAACGAGGCTTTTATTCATAAATGGAGTTATTATTATCCAAACACCAATCCATATCAGAACATATACTGCACCTCATGATAAATGGTCTTTACAAAAATCTTTGACTACACCAAATTCAAAATTCTGATCATTATAATATCAATTCATAGGAAGATTCTTAGTCTAAAAGATAAGTTTATATACCATACAATCCACGGGGCAACCATATAATCTTGCTGACTCCAAGATATGTCTTAAGTTGATCCTCTATTTGGTTCTTACTCATAGAGGATTTCTGTTCTTGTTCAAGAGACACTCTTCAGTGGTAAGGCAAGTACCTGAAGCAAGAAAAGGTTGCTGAAGTTAAAAGAACTTATAAATTTTGTAAGCTATATAGCTACAGAGCATTATATTCAAGCACAGTTCATTTGATCTCAGAACATATAGAAACGAAAGAATAAACTTAAACCACAAGTTCATGAACATAATTACATATAAACAATCATCCTGCCTAGTTAGCACTTAATTTATGAAAGGACTAGCACTATGAAACTACATCTTAGAGAAGTTTAAGAGCAACCTAATAGCATTTAATAAGCAGACTCATTGTCTACTTTACATCAATTATCAAAAGTGTATATTTCCTCATAATAGGGGGGAATTTATATTAAACAACAAGAAAACCAGGAATTTATATTTTTTTTTTTTAAAAATTCAGCAAGCCAACAATTCTTACCTTCTCCATCAACATGTATGCTTCCACCTTCAAGTATCATTGAATGTGAAAATCTATGAACCCTCTCAATTGCCAAAATCTAGCAAACATATGATGATAGCGAAGTCATGTAGGCATTTTGCAATAGAGTAAAAGATGACAAAAATAAAAATGTTAAATATTTAACTACACACACCTTCCTAGCAACAAGGATGTCCAAACTCCAATCAGTATAACATCCATCTTCTAACCCTGGAAAAGATTTATAAACTCCATTAGCTGAACTAACAATAATGAAGACATAACATCAACAAATCATATGTACTTCATTCATTCCACAAAAGAAACAGTCTTTGTTTGGGAATAGAACGTCCAATATCAAAGGTCTTAAGTGCTTACCTCCCCAGCTATTAAAATTCCAGTCAATTCCTGCAATAGTTTGCTCTGCCTTTCCAGACTCTGATCTTTTCACAACAAACTATTGAACAAAACAGAAAATTTTTGTCAACAATGAAAATTCTGCATGTGTAGAAATCCAAACATCTAGTATCTGACTTGATCAGAAAACTCATCCATGTATAAGGAGAAAAACTCACAGTTGGTCCGGTGTCACGAAACCAAGAATCATTCATGCTGATCTCAACGACCCTGATATGTTCAGGTAGCATTCTCCTGGCATTCTCCCACTAAAATGGCAAAGAAATTTCAAGCATCAAAAGCCCCATATCATCAGAAACAACTGAATCCACTCCTCAAGATACTAGCCAAATAATGAAAATGTCAAACAACTTCAACCAACCTGGCCAGAACTAGCACAAACAGTTACATCCTCAAATCTTGAGATTGCAGATGCTACCTTGGCAAACACATCTTGAGCAGGAACAGCATTCTCTCTCCAATTATCTGGGCGTTCCTGTCAAATAACACCAACCTAGTACTCATAACAATCACCAAAAGACCCCAAAAGTCCACCACCAAACACTGTTTCACTAGTTTTTCAAGGCTGCCTTGGGCAGCTAAAACACGACACAAATACAAAGAGACAGGTACACAAAATTGAGAGTCTCAAGACACTAGTTTCATATATTTTCTATAGTGGACACAAATTTACAATCTCTATGTTCCTATATTTGTGTCATGTCTCAATAACAACCATCTGTGATGAGAGATGTGTGAAACCATGTTCAAAGCTATGACCATGAATTGAACCTTGTGATTACTTTTGGTGCTGTGAAGTGTCTATTTGCTTTAAGAAAAATAAGAATAAAAGAGAGTGAATTATGCAACTCACAGGCCAACCCATCCAACATTGAGTGTGAGGTTCCCACTCCGCAGGCATGTGAAATCCATGACTCGCAGGCAAGCCTTGTAGATCCATCACAACAATCTGCCTTCACACTATCCTCTTGTGATTTTTTTGTGTGTCAAAGACTGAGACAACTGAAATAATGAAGGATATCTTATTTTACATCATTCAATTATATGCAACAATGAGAATCTACAGTTCTACACCTATATTTTACATGACATTAAATTATATGAGTAAAAAAATCTTATTAAAAAAAGTGAGCAGATCTAACCTAAAACTGCATGCATGACCTTTGCAAAAGTAATGGTCCCTAGTATAAACCTCCAAGGATAAGAACACTATCTTCAAACCAGTCACAACACTAAGAATTTGATTTTCTCTTACACATGATTTTACTATACTATTAGATTTACAAATTCAATATGAAATTACAAATTAGCAATTCATTTTGATAATATGTGGGCAGAAAATACTGGTTAGATGACTAATTTAATTTTCTTTGCTCCAACAATTGAGATAAAAATGTAAAAGCAAGAGATACATGGCTACCAAAATGCATGACGGTGAATGGCAGAAGAAAAGTGTGAAATGGGAATCTGCTGATGTCAGCAAGTGGACACCATGTTAAGATAGGGCAGGCACACTTTTCGATAACACTTGTTTGAGAAGTGATTTGATATGGGTTATGGTTTTTATTGGAATAGATTCACCCGTGATGAAAAGTCACATTCAGTTATCTTCACGTGAAGTTAATAGTAGAGAATTATTAGATGACAATTTACTCAAACTTGTCTAGATAATTTTTAATTGCTAACCAAGGCTGCAAAAACCAAACCGGTCAAGTGATTGGTTCAATGGTTCAATTGTCTACCTGAGATCAAATTGTGGTTGAACCAATTTAAATATAAAATAAAATTGAGTAAATGGTCAAAATATCAAATTAGTCCTTGAAAGATTACTCGTTCATGTTAGTCCCTCAATCACCTCCGTTATTAACGGCATTAGAGTTTGTTGATGTGGCATGTTAAATAACACCACAACACACCTAGTAGTCCTAATTGACGACTAATATGATAAATTTATGAAATTAGATCAAATAAACCCCAAATTGAGGGATTCCAATGCCTCAAGGTCCCCTCAATTAGGTTTTAATTTGATCTAATTTCATAAACTTATCATGCTAGCAGCCAATTAAGACTTCTAGACGTATGATGTAGTATCACCTAACGTGTAATACCAGCAAATTTTGATGCCGTCAAAGGAAGTGACGGAAGGACCAAAGCGATTAACTAAAAATCTTTAAAGAACGAATTTGATTAAAAAAAAATTCACAGACCAATTTGGAGAACAAGTGATCTTTCATAGATGAATTTGACTATTTAGTTAAATAAAATTATTAAAAATTTAATATATAATTTCAAGTAGTTCACATTTGAGACAAAGTAAGACAAAAAAATACTACAAATTTTGATAATAACTACAATGAAGTTTGAGCATACTGATTGCACCTACTAACCAAAAATCCTAAAAGTTCAATGGATTAGGGGATTGGAGGCCCAGACTCTCCACATCTTGAGTCCTCTGAAAGAATTGTTTACTAAATGGCTCGGATTATAAACGTGAATGTTCTTGAGGAATAATTTTTGAATATTTGTTTTCAAATATTGCATTTGTTTTTAGTTTTAGAGAGACAAAGTACCATAAACGATGTTTTCTTTGTATGCAGATAACCGAAGCAAAGAGAGCGTCAATTAATCAGCAAAGAAAAATCGAAGAGCTTGAAGCGCAATTGAATGAGGTGGAGGATGTTATAACCAAGGTTTTGAAAACTGGACCGGTCATCGAACCGTTCTAATCACTAGTTCACTGGTTTACTGGTCCAATCGGTCCAACCGTGATTTAAGGGCTTGTTTGGGTGAGCTTCTAAGAAAAGATCTTTTTTCAAGTTATCTTTTTTTAAAAGATCTTATAGAGAAGTAAAAGTAATTTTATGTTTGGATATCTCATGTAAAAAGGTCTTTTTATCAATCAATTATGTTTTGGTATAACAATATAAAAATACTTTTTTGTTTATTTATTACATGAAAAACATCTTTTTTTTAAGGAAAAAAGATCTTTTAAAAAAAGATGTAAATTACAGCTTCTCAAAAAAGATCTTTTTTTATTTTACTAGTGCTTTTACTTTTACTACTAGAAATTTGCCAAACACGTTAAAAAATAAAAAAAGATCTTTTTTCATTGAAAAAAGATCTTTTTTTAACAAAATAATGGCGCCCAAACATGCACCGAAAAAACTGTTTTATAATAAAATAATAAATAAATTATAAATAAACACCCAAAGAAATACAAACATCAAAATATTATTCAAACTTTAATGTCTAGCATTTTGCCAAAACTCAGATAAATAAAACTTTTTCACCATATTACCATATTTAAAAATTCATATATCTACCTTAAGTAAAGACAAATGAATTAGAGGCAATAAAATGAAGCTAGAGGCATAATATCTAATAGAAAAATTGAATGACTAAATATTAAAACAACACCACCAATTAAAATAAACCAACAACACCAACAGGAACAATTGAAAGTAACAGAGCCACAACACGAACAATTAAAACACAATAATCACTAGCAAACCCAGAACACAAAAACACAATAAACAAAACTTTTGATTCTAAAACTAATAAATCTCCAAAAAAATCTAGACCGATTTGAATACTCACTATTTTCAACAAAAATTAAGGCATATCAACCCTCAAATTCACAAAAAGTTCACCATTTTAGAAACAAGTTCACATTTTGATACCTATTGGAAGAGGTGACAGCAAACTAAGTCCAACCAACTTCATCTCCTTCCCACTTTAGAATCCGGCTGTCGGCGACGTCGGTGTATGGCCCTCCGCCGTGACAATCGAACACGAGAATCTCAGGACCAAGGGCTCTGGTGACGTGGAGGAGTGAGCAGAGAAGCCATTACCTTCGAGCTGAGCAGTTTGAACAGAGTGTGAGGAAGAGCAGTGCGACGGACGATGGCGATCAGGCGACGGGCACGACGACTGACGACGGCAGAAGCACGGCTGAGCAGACGAAAACCAGGCGCGAATGTGGATCGCAAGGAAGAATCTGCAATTGGTGAGACTGTGAGAATGAACAGGGGTTGGAGACCTGGAGCACGACGACAGCGCGACGGACGGCGGTAGTGCCTCACTCCCTGCGGCGGTGGTGGAGGTTAGATGGCTAGGGTTTGTTTGAGGGCAAACCAAAAAGCTCTGAAGAGGAACGCGTGAGGACTTAGGAGGGTGTGTTGGGGGGAATGGGGTGAGTGAGTGAAGGGGCTGAACGTGGGTTTTCTTTTTTTTTTTTTTTTAAACGGTGCTGTTTATTAAGACGGCCAGTTATCGGTCCAGTCTAATCGGTCGGTTCTTGGCCGGTCAACGATTTTTGAATGGTTTGTGAATGGTAGGGGTGTTTAGATCCAAATCGGTCTAAAGAAACTGTGAAACTGGACCAATTCAAACCGAAAATCGAATTAAACCGTTTTATTTAGACTTTTTGAATTTTAGATCGGTTTTATTGCGGTTCGGTTCGATTTACGGTTCTACTCTACACAATCGATCGAACCGAACCGAACCGCATATATTACAAATAATAATAATAATAATAATAATAATAATAATAATAATAATAATAATAATACCCTTGCCGTAGCACACTAGGTCACTAGCGCCGCTTCCCCAAATATTTGAAACCCTAATCTAAAGAAAGAAACCCCTCTGCCCTCTCTCGCTCTCTTAGTCTTCGTTCTTCATTCTCACCATCACAGCATCACTCACTCTCACCATCACAGCATCACTCACTCTCAGTCACTCTCACTGACACACGCCGACGCCGTCCGCCGCTCCTCTTCTAAATGATGCCCTTCGTCGCCTCCTCTTCTCAGTGACGCTGCTGGCGCCTCCTCTCCTCGGTGACGCCGCTGCCGCCTTCTCCCCTCGGTGGCACCGCTGCCGCCTCTTCTTTAAGGTATATTTTTACTTGCTTTTGTTTATTTTGTTCTGTTCTATTGTTTTATGATTTTGTTTAATTTTAATTTTTACTTGTTAATTTGTGTTAAACTGTGTTAAACTGTTCAAGGTATATTTTTACTTGCTTTTGTTTATTTTATTTTGTTATGTTGTTTTAAGATTTTGTTTAATTTTAATTTTTACTTGTTAATATGTGTTAAACTATGCTAAACTGTTCAAGGTATAAATCTGTGTTAAAATGTGTTAAACTGTTCAAGGTATCTTTTTACTTGCTTTTGTTTATTTTGTTTTGTTCTGTTGTTTTAAAATTTTGTTTAGTTTTAATTTTTACTTGTTAATCTGTGTTAAACTGTGTTAAATTGTTCAAGGTATATTTTTACTTGCTTTAATTTTTACTTGTTTTAGTTTTTACTTGTTAAACTGTGTTTTAATTTTATTTTGTTCTTGTTGTACTGTTATTCTTGTTATTAAAATTTGTTAAACTTTGTATTAAATTAAGTATTTTGTTCTTGTTGATTGAAATTGAATTCTATTTTTTTTATCTTCTGCAGATTTAATATTTGTTCGGTTGATTTTAGCTTTCAATTCGAAGGTCAACAATGTCAGCTTCATATCCTGAGGTAATTTTTTTATTGTGTAATGTGTATGTTGGTAACAATTCAATATGTTAATTAATTGAGAAAAATATTAAAATAACATAAACTGATTAATTATTCTTTGTTATCATAGGATGTTCAGAGTAGCGAGCCAGGATTTACCAGTGCTACTCCATCCACTTTTGAATCAGTCAGATCTTCAGGACAGTCAGAGTCAATGCCGCCTCCACAGCAGCAATCGCAGCCACAAACTCAGACGCAGACGCAACCACCATCGCTGCCGCCACTGCCGCCGCACAGTGATCAGAACAATGAAGGAACTAGATCTAAGAGGAGGAGAGGCAAAGCAAATGTTGTTGATGAGTCACCTAATCCTGGCCAGTCTGAGGAACAAGGTACAGGTAACACTAAAAAACCTATTAGACCTATATCTTGGACTTGGGAAGCATTTTAAAAAAGATGATAGTGGTCCCAAACCTAGGGCTATATGTAAGTGGTGTGGAACATCTTATGCGGCTGATTCACATAAAAATGGTACTAGCAATCTTAAAAGTCACTTGTTGAGTCAGTGTAGAAAATTTCCAAAAGAATCACTTCATCCCACACAAAAAGCACTTGTTATGCAGCAACTTAAAAAAGAAGAAGGAAATGGGTTGGGTAATTGCTTGACTGTTGTATCATTTGATCCTGATTTATGTAGATAAGCTCTTGCTAGAATGATAATCATAGATGAGTTGCCTTTTAGATTTGTCGAAGGGGAGAAATTTCGTTATTTTATGAGTGTTTTACAGCCAAAACCTCATATTTCGGGCAGAATTTCAGTTGCTAGGGATTGTTAGAACTTGTTCATGAATGAAAAATATAAGTTGAAGAGTGTTTTTATAAACTCAAATCAAAGTGTGTGTTTGATCACTAATTGTTGGACTTCTGTACAAAATCTAAACTATCTTTGCCTCACTGCACATTTTATTGATCAAGATTGGAAGTTGCAAAAGAGAATTCTTAACTTTTGTCTCATCAAGAATCATAAAGGTGAAACAATTGGTAGGAAGATAGAAAAATATCTTTTGAATTGGGGAATAAGTAGAGTCTTTAGCATCACAGTTGATAATGCTAGTTCAAATGATGTTGCCATTTGTTACTTGAAAGGTAGAATGGAAGATTGGAATTCACATCCTTTAAAAGGTGAACATTTGCATGTTAGGTGTTGTACTCATATCTTGAACTTGGTGGTGAATGATGGTTTGAAGGATATACATTCTTCAATTAGTAAAATTAGAAATGCTGTTAGATATGTCCATGCTTCTCCTAGTCGTATGGATAGATTTAAAAGTTATATTAAAGAGGCTAGGATCCAAGACTACTCTTGTGTGCAATTAGATGTCCCTACTAGGTGGAATTCCACTTACATAATGCTTGATAGTGCTTTAAAATTCCAAAAGGCCTTCAAGAGATTAAGTGAGAGGGATGCTGAGTTTGTAATGATGCAAGAGGGCATTCCAAAGAATGAAGATTGGGATAATGCAAAATGTTTTGTGAGGTTTTTGAAGATTTTTTCTGATGTAACCAAAAAAGTCTCGGGTTCTACATTTGTGACTTCTTCTTCATAGCCAAGATGTGGATATGGATGATAGTGCCTTTGATGATGTTCGCTTTGCGGCAGCATTTGAAAATGATGTACAAGCAAGTGAGAGTGTCAACACAAATAAAGTGGATTTATATCTCATGGAGTCCTTGGAGAAACCAGTTGATCCAAGTAGTTTTGATATTTTAACTTGGTGGAAAGTGAGCTCTAACAATTACAAATATCCTGTTCTAAGTCAAATTGCGAGGGATCCGCTTTTAGCACTGGAGGTAGAGTGCTTAACCAATATAGGAGCTCTCTTACTCCAAAAACTGTTAAAGCTTTGATTTGTGCACAAAATTGGTTTCGAGCCAATTCATTGCCAATTGACCTTGATGAGTCTTTTGAAGAATTTGAAAAACTTGAGAAAGGTAATGTTCTTTAATATTATGTTTTATTTTATCTTCACATAGTGATTAACTTTACTATTTGATAATATGTTTAACATACTAATATTTATTTTATTACATTTTATTGTAGAACTTGAGCCAATTCCTCAACTAATAGATGAAAAAGACTCTGGTGATGAATCTGATTAGTGATAAGTGTTTCAGCTTTTAGTTTGGAGTTTTTTATGTTATGTTTTTATTAAGACTTTGCTATGTTACTTGATTTTTTGTTGTTGAGACTTGTTTAGTTGTTTTGATGCTGAAGAATTATTATTTTATCAAGACTTGTTGAATATATTGGATTGTTGGACAATTGGACATGTTGGTTTATAATGTTTTATGGAATTTTTGTTTTATTATTATGTTGGATTGTGTTTTTTTATTATGATGGATTGTTGGACAGGTTATATAACTTTATAAATTAAGTTATTATTTTGTATTTAAAAAACCGCAGATCCAAACCGATCCAAACCGCTTGTAATCAGATCGGATCGGATCGGATTTCCAAAAAAAGTTCATCCAATCCAAACCGCACCGTACATAAATTAAGCGTTCGGATCGGATGACATTTTCCTTCAAAACCGAATCAAACCGCACCGCGAACACCCTTAGTGGATGGGCAGTTATTAGCTACTGAGCGGATCGTTTTTATCGTCGGTTTTTGGTTGGACCAATTTGATCAGCCGGTCCAGTTTAATTTTTAAAACTATGGTTATAACAAAAACAAATCCCCATTAACTCATAACAAAAACAGACCTTTACTAACTCAGCAAATTAACTAGGGGTGGCAGGAGTACCCGAACCCGCTCCTACCCGATTGGGGCGGGTTATTACCCACCCCGGGTGCGGGACGGGTTTTGTCAGGGCGTGGTGGGGTCGGGGCTAGGGTGAACCCGCCCCTATCCGCCCGAAGTATATATATATATATATCGATGAGTAGTTTAAATCTAGGGAAAAATGATTCTTTAGTAGTAAGAACAGATGAAGCATCCACCTCTGAAACTAAAAATGAATTAGAAATAGCTAAGTTAGAAGAAAGTTTTTATAATTGGAATATACCTATAATAGATAAAGATGAAGTATATAAAAAGAGAAATTTCTGGAAAAGAAGAGGTTATGAAATTCATATGTTAGAATACTGTAAACCAGGAACAAGTAGTAATAGGACTATTACCATCTTAGAAGAAGATAAGCTAAAAGAACATAGCAACAAAGGATACAAATTCATTCATATAGGGTTAATACAAGTAGCAATAAAACCTAATTTTAGAATAGGAATAAATCTTCCCATATTATTAACTTTAAGAGATACTAGATTTCAAAGTTTTAGTAATTCATTAATAGGAATACTAGAAAGTAATTGTCATGGTGGACCAGTTTTCTTTAATTGTTACCCGAATTATGCTATGAATTTAGCAAATGAGTACACTTGGCAAGCATTAAAATTGCAGGTCCGATCTGATGAAAAAATTATAAATGAAAAATATGATCCGTTTGAAATAATCTATAGAATATTATAAAATCACTAAGGTTAATTATAACTTCAAAGCATTAAAACAATCCTCAAAAGATGAAACGATAATTATGCATGCGAATCTAAAAAGATCTAATATATAAACTCCTAGAAGGTTAAGACATGAAGAATTAAAAAGCAGAATGCCTGAAGAATGGGTAATACCTGGTGTAATTGAAGAACCACAAATACAAAATACTAGAATTAGAGAAATAATAACAGAAGGACCAGATATTAGAATTAGGATGAATAGATCTCAATCATTAAAAATTCCTGATAATGTTGAAACTATTAGCCATATGAACTCTATAGATAATTCATCAATAGAAAATATGGATAGTATTATAGGGATTAATAATACAAGGCCTCATATAGCCACTGCTGTATATAAATCACCTTCGGAATTTGATCCAATAGAATCACAAGTATTATCAGTAATTATCAAAGAAGAACCATTTGAGATTGATAAAGAATGGATAAGACAAGATTTTAATGCTGATTATAATAAACCATTAAGAGATTAGTATTTTACTAATTATTCAGAAAATGAAGTTATTAGATTAAGAGAACTATTCTATAATTTTATAAAAGAAAAAAGAATTAATCTATACTTCTTTGATTGGTACATTAATTATTACTCTGAAAACAATAAAAAAATATGTCCTTTAACAAAACCAACTATTGTATAGAAAACAAGCTCAGGATCAATCATAGAATCTGAATATCCTCCTAAAGAAACTATTAAAATACCGGTTGGAAAAGACTTAGAAGTTGAAGCAACACCCTATAAAGATTGCAATGCAGAAGGAAATATAGAAAAAAGAGATATTAAGAAGTTACATCAACAATTAAATTTCACTAGTACAATGTTAGATATAATGAAAAATCAACTAGGAAGAATGGAAAATATGGAAAAAATCATTAAGGTAGAAAAACCTATAAAAAAAACCTATATATAAGTTACAAAGTTTAGATAATATTAGTTTAAAATCTAAGGTAAAAGCAGAAGTTGACGAACTAAAAGAAAAACTTAGAAGTATTAGTCTAGGAAAAATGACAATTAATACACTACAAAAAGAAGAAGAATTAGAAATAAATAAAATATCTCATAAAAAAGATTTTCCTAAAACAAGAAATTATTATCCCAGGCCATCCCCAGTAGATATAGGCTTAGAAGAAAGAACACAATTAGTACAAAATAGTTTCTCCGGATCAGATTTAGTAGAATGGAATATAGATGGATTAAGTGAACAAGCCATTTTAGATCAAATGTGTAATATGACTATGGCTGCCACTGCCTATAAGATGAGAAAAGCCTCCGATAAGGAAGCAGCGATCATGATAACCCAAGGATTTACAGGACAACTAAAAGGTTAGTGGGATACTTTTCTCAACATCCAAGAAAAAGAATTAATTATTAATAGCATTAAACAGGAAGATACTTTTCTCAGCATCCAAGAAAAAGAATTAATTATTAATAGCATTAAACAGGAAGATCAGTCACCAGATGCTACATCCACATTAATATATACCATTATTAAAAATTTTGTAGGAGACCCGAGTACTTTTAAAGATAGGATAGGAACTCAATTAATGAATTTAAGATGCCCAACCATGTCTGATTATAGATGGTATAAAGATGTCTTTATGTCAAAAGTTATGATAAGAGATGATGCACATGCACCTTTCTAGAAAGAAAGATTCGTAACAGCTTTACCAAAGTTATTCTCTGAAAAAGTATTACAAAAACTACAAACATAGTTTGGGACCCAGATTCCCTATAACTCATTAACCTTTGGACAATTGTATAATATAATAGTACAAACAGGTATAAAAGTATGCACAGATACCAAGATACAATAGAAAATAAAACAAGAAAGTATCACGGGGAAAAGAGAACTTGGCACGTTCTGTTATCAATATGGAATAACTCCTGAAAAAACACCTAGTGGTCAGCATAAAATTAAAAAGAAAAAAATTTATAAAAAACCTAAATATAATATAGATAAACCCCTCTATTTTGAACAAAAACATTATAAAAAATTCCATAAAACTCCTAAAGGAAAACCTAAATTTTCTAGTAAGAAAAAATAAGTAACATGTTGGAACTGTAAACAACAAGGACATTACGCTAATAAATGTACAACAGAACAAAAGATAAATAAAATAGAAAATAAAGAAATTAAACACGCTTTGCCAGCTATATTAATCAACTCAGAATCAGAAGAAGAATCAATTTATGAGGACTCTTCTGAGATAGAAGATTATTTTATACAACAATTAGACCTTATGTCAGAAGAAGAAAGCTCAGAAGGAAATAGTGAAAAAGAAAAACAGAATAATTGTTTAGGAATAGGATTTGTAACTGTAGAAATTGTGAAAAAACTGTAAATGTTTTAACTAGAGAGCAAATTTCTACACTAGTCAAAATAATAGACAAATTAGAGGATACTCCATTAAGAGATGAGTTCATAAAATAATTAGAAGAATTAGTTAAAAAAGAAGAAGAAAGTAAGCAAGAAATAAGACCAATAGAAATAAAAGAAATTTATAATCGGTTTAAAAATCCACAAGAAGAAGTCTCTCTTAATTCTCTTAAAGAAGAAATAAAAAAATTAAAAAGAGAAGTTTCAGAATTAAAACAACAAAATATTAATATGGACTATAGATTACTAAAAATAGAAGGAGAAAACATAATAAAAATCCAAGAACAAACTTTGCAAAATAATGTTAGCCAAAGAGAAGGGACTAATAACATAACAATTCCCGAGAATTATATTAACCTGGGTACAGAAAATTACATAAATATACTAACTTTATTAGTGAGCCAAAAGTGGTTCACTACGATAACTTTAGTTGTAGGAGAAGAAAAATTTGATTTCATAGCTATGGTAGATTCAAGAGCTGATGTCAATTGTATACAAGAAGGGTTAATACCTACAAAATACTATGAAAAAACTACAGAAAATGTACTAAAAGCAGAAAATGACAGAATGACTATAGACTATAAATTATCTAAAGCAAAAATTTGTAAAAACCAAGTATGTTTTAGTACCACCTTCTTTTTGGCAAGAAACATATCTCATCAAGTTATATTAGGAAATCCTTTTACTTTATTATTATATCCCTTTAATGTCGACATCGACGGAATAACTTGTGTATGATACCTAATCATCCTGTTCATTTTGAATTCCTTACTAGGCCAAAACAACATGAGCTCAATATGTTACAATACCTATCTACACAAGTTAATATTATGAAAAAAAAAACAAAACAAATCAACTATTTAAACCAAGAAAAAATTATACAACACCTACCACTCCAAATTAATATTATAGAAAGAAAAACAAGACAAATTAATTACTTAAACCAAGAAGTAATATACAAAAGAATAGAAGAACAATTACAAACTCCTGAAATACAAAATAAAATAAAAGCAATTGAAGAAAAATTAAGAAAGAATTATGTAGCCTAAACCCCAAAGCTTTTCAGCATAGAAAATTACATGAAATATCTTTACCATATGAAGATGGGTTTGATGAGAAGAATATACCAACAAAGGCAAAACCAATTGATGACCGGATAATTTATACGCTTTTTGGCATTGTTTTTACATAGTTTTCAGTATGTTTTAGTTAGTTTTTATTATATTTTTATTAGTTTTAATTAAAAATCACATTTCTGGATTTTACTATGAGTTTGTGTGTTTTTCTGTGATTTTAGGTATTTTCTGGCTGAAATTGAGGGACCTGAGCAAAAATCAGATTCAAAGGCTAACAAAGGACTGCAGATGCTGTTGGATTCTGACCTTCCTTCACTCAAAGTGGATTTTCCGGAGCTACAGAACTCCAAATGGCGCGCTCTTAATTGCGTTAGAAAGTAGACATCGAGGGCTTTCCAGCAATATATAATAGTCCATACTTTGCCCGAGTTTAGATGACACAAACTGGCGTTGAACGCCAGCTCTTTGCCCAATTCTGGAGTCAAACGCCAGAAATAGGTTGCAAAGCAGAGTTAAACGCCAAAAACACGTTACAAACTGGTGTTTAACTCCAAGGAAGATCTCTCCACGTGAAAACTTCAAGCTCAGCCCAAGCACACACCAAAGTGGGCCTCAGAAGTGGATTTCTGCATCATTTACTATTTTCTGTAAACCTAGTAACTAGTCTGATATAAATAGGACCTTTTACTATTGTATTAGACATCTTATAATCTTTATTTCATTTTGGGGGATCATATTGATCACGTTTAGGGGGGCTGGCCTCTCAGCCATGCCTAGACCTTGTTCTTATGTATTTTCAACGGTAGAGTTTCTACACACCATAGATTAAGGTGTGGAACTCTGCTGTTCCTCATGAATTAATACAAAGTACTACTATTTTTCTATTCAATTCAAGCTTATTTCGATTCTAAGATATTCATTCGAACCTCAATATGAATGTGATGATCGTGACACTCATCATCATTCCAACCTATGAACGTGTGCCTGACAACCACTTCCGTTCTACCTTCGATTGAATGAGTTTCTCTTGGATTCCTTAATCAGAATCTTCGTGGTATAAGTTAGAATCCATGGACGGCCATTCTTGAGATCCGAAAAGTCTAAAACTTGTCTGTGGTATTCCGAGTAGTATCTGGGAGGGGTTGGCTGTGACGAGCTTCAAACTCGCGAGTGCTGGGCGTAGTGATAAACGCAAAAGGATAGTAAATCCTATTCCAGTATGATCGAGAACCGACAGATGATTAGCCATGCTGTGATAGCGCATTGGACCATTTTCACTGAGAGGACGGGATGTAGCCATTGACAACGGTGATGCCCAACATACAGCTTGCCATAGAAAGGAGTAGGACTGATTGGATGGAGACAGCAGGAAAGCAGAGGTTCAGGAGGAACGAAAGCATCTCTATACGCTTATCTGAAATTCTCACCAGTGAATTACATAAGTATCTCTATCTTTATTTTATGTTTTATTTATCTTTTAATTATTAAATTTCCATAACCATTTGAATCCGCCTGACTGAGATGTACAAGGTGACCATAGCTTGCTTCAAGCCGACAATCTCCTTGGGATCGACCCTTACTCACGTAAGGTTTATTACTTGGACGACCCAGTGCACTTATTGGTTAGTTGTGCGGAGTTGTGAAGAAAGTGCTGAGATTATGAACGCGCATACCAAGTTGAGCGCCATTGTTAAAGATCACAATTTCGTGCACCAAGTTTTTGGCGCCGTTGCCGGGGATTGTTCGAGTTTGGACAACTGACGGTTCATCTTGTTGCTCAGATTGGGTAAATTTATTTTAATTTTAAGCTTTTTGTTTTTATTATTCTTAATTTCGAAAAAAAATAAAAATAAATATTTTCAAAAATATATTTTTCTTCAGAATTTTTAAGAATGAATTCTAGAGTTTCATGAAGCACATTGAAGCCTGGCTGGCTGTAAAGCCATGTCTAATTCATTTGGACTGAGGCTTCCACTTATCAGCATATGAAGTTGGATGAAGTATCGGCTGTTGTATGTCTAATTTGTATCTGCTGAAGCTTGGCTGGCCATTGGCCATGTCTAGTGTTTTGGACCGGAGCTTTCACTGAAGGCTTGGCTGGCTAGTTAGCCATGTCTAATTCCTGGACTAGAGCTTTAGACTAACAGTGCAAGATTTCTGGAATTCTTATTAAAAAATTTTGGAATCCTTATTTTTCTTTTCAAAATAATTTTCGAAAAATAAAAAAAATTTATAAAATCATAAAATCAAAAATATTTCTTGTGTTTCTTGTATGAGTTAAGTCAAATTTTAAGTTTGGTGTCAATTGCATGTTTTTATTCTTCTTGCATTTTTTTTTCGAAAGTGTGTTCATGTGTTCTTCATGATCTTCAAGTTGTTCTTGGTAAGTCTTCTTGTTTGATCTTCATATTTTCTTATTTTGTGTCTTTTGTTGTTTTTCATATGCATTTTTGCATTCATAGTGTCTAAACATGAAAAATCTCTAAGTTTGGTGTCTTGCATGTTTTTCTTTTCTTAAAAATTTTCAAAAATAAGTTCTTGATGTTCATCTTGACATTCAAAGTGTTCTTGGTGTTCATCTTGACATTCATAGTGTTCTTGCATGCATCATTTGTTTTGATCCAAAATTTTCATGCATTAAGTCTTTTTGATGTTTTTCTCTCTCATCATTAAAAATTCAAAAAATCAAAAAAATATCTTTCCCTTATTTTACTCATAAATTTCGAAAATTTGAGTTGACTTTTTCGAAATTTTTTAAAATTTAGTTGTTTCTTATGAGTCAAGTCAAATTTTTAATTTAAAAATTCTATCTTTTTTCAAATCTTTTTCAAAAATTAAACCTTTTTCATTTTTCTTTCATATTTTCGAAAATTTCAAATTAATTTTCAAAATCTTTTTCTTATTTGTATTTCATATTTTCGAATTCAATGCTAACAATTAATGTGATTGATTCAAAAATCCTAAGTTTGTTACTTGCCTAATAAGAAAGGTTCAATCTTTAAATTTTAAAATCATATCTTTTGTTTCTTGTTAGTCAAGTAATAAACTTTAATTTTCAAAATCAAATCTTTTTAAAATTCTTTTTCAAATCTTTTTCAAAATAAATTTCAATCACATCTTTTTCAAAATTTAATTTCAAAATCTTTTCTAACTTCTTATCTTTTCAAATTTGATTTTCAAATCTTTTTCAATTAACCACTTTACTTTTTGTTTGATTCTTATCTTTTTCAAAACTACCTAACTAACTCTCTCTCTCTCTCTCTCTAATTTTTGAATTTTAACTTTAATTTTAAAATATTTTTATTTTATTTTATTTAAATTTTCGAATTCTTCTCTTTCTCATCTCCTTCTATTTATTTATTCATCTACTAACACTTTTCTTCCACCCAAAATTTGAACCCCATCTCCCTCTCTGTGTTCGAATTTTCCTCTTCTCCTTCTTATATTCTTCTCTTCTTATACTTGCATAAGGAATATCTATACTGTGACATAGAGGATTCCATATTTTCTTTTGTGTTCTCTTCTTTTTCATATGAGCAGGAACAAGGATAAGAACATTCTTGTTGAAGCTGATCCTGAACCTGAAAGGACTCTGAAGAGGAAGCTAAGGGAAGCTAAAGCTCAACTCTCTGGAGAAAATCTGACAGAAATTTTCGAAAAGGAAGGATACATGGCCGAAAATAATAACAATGCAAGGAAGATGCTTGGTGACTTTACTACACCAAATTCCAATTTACATGGAAGAAGCATCTCCATCCCTACCATTCGAGCAAACAATTTGAGCTTAAACCTCAACTAGTTTCTCTGATGCAACAAAACTGCAAGTTTCATGGACTTCCATCTGAAGATCCTTTTCAGTTCTTAACTGAATTCTTGCAGATCTGTGATACTGTTAAGACCAATGGGGTTGATCCCGAGGTCTACAGGCTCATACTTTTCCCGTTTGCTGTGAGAGACAGAGCTAGAATATGGTTGGACTCTTAACCTAAAGATAGCCTGAACTCTTGGGATAAGCTGGTCACGGCTTTCTTAGCCAAGTTCTTTCCTCCTCAAAAGCTTAGCAAACTTAGAGTGGATGTTCAAACTTTCAGACAGAAAGAAGGTGAATCCCACTATGAGGCTTGGGAGAGATATAAGCAACTGACCAAAAAGTGTCCTTCTGACATGCTTTCAGAATGGACCATCCTGGATATATTCTATGATGGTCTGTCTGAGCTATCAAATATGTCATTGGACCATTCTGCAGGTGGATCCATTCACCTAAAGAAAACGCCTACAGAAGCTCAGGAACTCATTGACATGGTTGCTAATAACCAGTTCATATACACTTCTGAGAGGAACCCTGTAAGTAATGGGACGCCTCAGAGGAAGGGAGTTCTTGAAATTGATGCTCTGAATGCCATATTGGCTCAGAACAAAATATTGACTCAGCAAGTTAATATGATTTCTCAGAGTCTGAATGGAATGCAAGCTGCATCCAACAGTACTCAAGAGGCATCTTCTGAAGAAGAAGCTTATGATCCTGAGAACCCTGCAATAGCAGAGGTGAATTACATGGGTGAACCTTATGGAAACACCTATAACCCCTCATGGAGAAATCATCCAAATTTCTCATGGAAGGATCAACAAAAGCCTCAACAAGGCTTTAATAATGGTGGAAGAAACAGGTTTAACAACAGCAAACCTTTTCCATCATCCACTCAGCAACAGACAGAAAATTCTGAGCAGAATCCATCTAGCTTAGCAAATATAGTCTCTGATCTATCTAAGGCCACTTTGAGTTTCATGAATGAAACAAGGTCCTCCATTAGAAATTTGGAGGCACAAGTAGGCCAGCTGAGTAAGAGGGTCACCGAAACTCCTCCTAGTACTCTCCCAAGCAATACAGAAGAGAACCCAAAGAGAGAGTGCAAGGCCATTGATATAACCAAAATGGCCGAACCCACAAAATAAGAGGAGGACGTGAATCCTAGTGAGGAAGACCTCCTGGGATGTCCAATGGTCAATAAAGAGTTTTCCTTAGAGGAACCAAAGGAATCTGAGGCTCATTGATGAGCGGATAATTTATACGCTTTTTGGCATTATTTTTACATAGTTTTCAGTATGACTTAGTTAGTTCTTAGTATATTTTTATTAGTTTTTAATTAAAAATCACATTTCTGGACTTTACTATGAGTTTGTGTATTTTTCTGTGGTTTCAGGTAATTTCTGGCTGAAATTGAGGGACCTGAGCAAAAATCTGATTCAGAGGCTGAAAAAGGACTGCAGATGCTGTTGGATTCTGACCTCCCTGCACTCAAAGTGGATTTTCTGGAGCTACAGAAGTCCAAATGATGCGCTCTTAATTGCGTTAAAAAGTAGACATCCAGGGCTTTCCAGCAATATATAATAGTCTATACTTTGCCCGAGTTTAGATGACACAAACTAGCGTTCAACGCCAGCTCTCTGCCCTATTCTGGAGTTAAACGCCAGAAACAGGTTGCAAAGCAGAGTTAAATGCCAGAAACAGGTTACAAACTGGCATTTAACTCCAAAAAGAGTCTCTACACGTGTAAAGATCAAGTCTCAGTCCCAGCACACACCAAGTGGGCCCGGAAGTGGATTTCTGCACTATCTATCATAGTTTACTTATTTTCTGTAAACCTAGGTTACTAGTTTAGTATTTAAACAATTTTTAGAGATTTATTTTTGTACCTCATGACATTTTAGATCTGAACTTTGTACTCTTTGACGGAATGAGTCTCTAAACTCCATTGTTGGGGGTGAGGAGCTCTGCTGTGTCTCGATGAATTAATGCAATTATTTCTGTTTTCTATTCAAACACGCTTGTTTCTATCTAAGATGTTCATTCGCACTTCAATATGATGGATGTGATGATCCGTGACACTCATCACCATTCTCAACCTATGAACGCGTGCCTGACAACCACCTCCGTTCTACCTTCGATTGAATGAGTATCTCTTGGATTCCTTAATCAGAATCTTCGTGGTATAAGCTAGAATCCATTGGCAGCATTCTTGAGAATCCGGAAAGTCTAAACCTTGTCTATGGTATTCTGAGTAGGATTCAGGGATTGAATGACTGTGACGAGCTTCAAACTCACGAGTGCTGGGCGTAGTGGCAGACGAAAAAGGATCAATGGATCCTATTCCAGCATGAGTGAGAACTGACAGATGATTAGCCGTGCAGTGACAGCGCATTTGGACCATTTTCACTGAGAGGACGGATGGTAGCCATTGACAACGGTGATCCACCAACACACAGCTTGCTATAGGAGGAACCTTGCGTGCGTGAAGAAGATGACAGTAGGAAAGCAGAGATTCAGAAGACAAAGCATCTCCAAAACTCCAACATATTCTCCATTACTGCATAACAAGTATTTAATTCATACTCTTTTATTCTTCACAATCCAAACTGATAATTATAATTGATATCCTGACTAAGAATTACAAGATAATCATAGATTGCTTCAAGCCAACAATCTCCGTGAGATTCGACCCTTACTCACGTAAGGTATTACTTGGACGACCCAGTGCACTTGCTGGTTAGTGGTACGAGTTGTGAAAAGTGTGATTTACAATTCGTGCACCAAGTTTTTGGCACTGTTGCCGGGGATTGTTTGAGTTTGAACAACTGACGGTGAATCTTGTTGCTTAGATTAGGAAATTTTTGTCTTTTGGGCCAGAGTCTTTTATTTTCTTTTCAAAAATTTTTCAAAAAAAATATTATTTTTCTTTATTTTTAGTTTTTCTGTGAGTTTAGTTTCATATTTTAAGTTTGGTGTCAATTGCGTGTTTTTATTTTCTTTTAAATTTTCGAATTTGTGTTCATTGTTCTTTTTTAATCTTCAAGTTGTTCTTGTTTATTTTCCTTGTTTGATCTTTATTTTTTCTTGTTTTGTGATTTTTCTTGTTTTTTTTGTTCATTTTCGAATTATTAGTATCTAAAAAAAATATATAATAATAGTTTTTCTCTATTTAATCCTTGCATTTCTTGAATGTGTCTATGTTCTTGTGAATAGTTGCTCCTTTGAGTCTTTCTTTCTAAAATCTATTCAAAAATAATCTTTCTTTGATTAAATCTTGTGTCAAGCTTTAAGTTTGGTGTTTTCTTGTTAGTTCTTATTTAATTTTCGAAAATTTATTTTTGGTTTTCTAAAAATTTTAAGTCTGGTGTTCTTTTCTTATGTTCTTGAGTCCTTTGAGTCTTTGAATTTTTGTTCTTCGTGTTCTTGTGAATCTTCAAGGTGTTCTTGAGTCTTTCTTGCGTTTTGATCTTAAAATTTTTATGTTTGCTGTTCCTTGGTGTTTTTCCTCCAAATTTTCGAAAATAAGGAGCATTAGATCTAAAAATTTTAAGTTTTGTGTCTTTTTATTGCTTTTCTCTTTCCTCATTGAATTCAAAAATATCTTTTTCCTCTATTTTAATTGATTTTTCGAATTTTTCTTTTAAAAATTCAGATTTTATTTTAAAAATTTTTATTTTATCTTATCTTAGTTTTAAAATTTCAAAATTTAAATATTTTTCAAAAAAAAAAATCATATCTTTTTCAAAATCTTATCTTATCTTATTTCAAATTTCAAATTTCAAATTTCAAAATTTAATTTTCAAATTTAAAATTTAAATTTCAAAACTTTTTAATTTAAATTCCTTATCTTCTCTTACCTAGCGTATCTTATCTTTTCTAATCTCAAATCTTAAAATCAAATCTTTTTCATATCTTTTCTTTTTTATTTTATTTTATTTTCTTACAAGTATCTTTAATTTTAAGACATATCTTTTTCAAAACTTCCTAACCAATTTCTCTCTCTTCATTTTTTTCGAAAATCCTCACCCACATCTTTTTCAAATCTTTTTAATTAATTAATTTAGTTTTCAAGTTTCTTTTATTTCTTTTTCTTCAAATTTTCGAAATTTTAGTCAATTTTTCATTTATTTTATTTTATTTTAATTTCGGTTTTCAAAAAAAAAATTTACAATCCACATCATCTCCCTTTCTCCATCATGGACAAAAGTGGAAATGAACAGTCCAGAAGGACTCTGGGGTCATATGCTAACCCCACTACTGCTTCATATGGGAGTAGTATCTGTATACCCTCCATCGGAGTCAGTAGTTTTGAGTTGAATCCTCAGCTCATTATCATGGTGCAGCAAAGTTACTAGTATTCCGGTCTTTCACAGGAAGAACCTACAGAGTTTCTGGCATAGTTTTTACAAATTGCTGACACAGTACATGATAAAGAAGTAGATCAGGATGTTTACAGATTATTACTATTTCCATTTGCTGTAAAAGACCAAGCTAAGAGGTGGTTAAATAACCAACCTAAGGCTAGCATAAGGACATGGAAACAACTGTCAGAAAAATTTCTGAATCAATATTTCCCTCCAAAACGGATGACACAACTAAGGCTGAACATCCAAGGCTTTAAACAAGGAGATAATGAATCTCTTTATGATGCCTGGGAGAGATACATAGAGATGCTAAGAAAATGCCCCTCTGAAATATTTTCAGAGTGGGTGCAGATAGACATCTTCTATTATGGGCTTACAAAGAAAGCTCAGATTTCTCTAGACCACTCAGCTGGTGGATCTATACACATGAGAAAGAAAATTGAAGAAGCTCAAGAGCTCATTAATACAGTTGCTAGAAATCAGCATCTGTACCTAAGTAGTGAATCTTCCATGAAAGAAGAGGCTAAAACAATAACTGCTGAACTCAGTCCTGCAGAACAAATTACTGAATTCAATCAGCAATTAGATTTTCTAACAAAACAACTGGCCGAATTCAAGGAGATACTACAAGACACAAGAATGGCTAATATGAATATGGAAGTACAATTGAAGCAAACAGAACAGCAGTTATCAAAACAAATAACAGAAGAGTGCCAAGCAGTTCAATTAAGAAGTGGGAAAACATTAAATACCTCACTTCAAAGCAGCAGGAAGCCAAGAAATGAACAAACTGCTACCCAAAATCCCTCTGAGGACAGTAAGAGCCCAGAGAGAAATAATTCTGGCTCTCAAACGCCAGAAAAGGGTGAAGAGCTGGCGTTAAACGCCCAACCCATGCTTAGTTCTGGCGTTCAAACGCCACAAACAGGCAAGGAGTTGGCGTTAAACGCCCAATGGAAGCTCAGTTCTGGCGTTCAAATGCCAGAAACAGGTAAGGAGTTGGCGTCCAACGCCAATCCAGCTTCCAATCCTGGCATTCAAACGCCAGTGAGGGATCAGACATACACACGTACTGATAACAACCCCTCTAAAAAGGCTTATCCAACCACCTCTGTAGGAAATAAACCTGCAGTAACCAAGGTTGAGGAATACAAAGCCAAGATGCCTTATCCTCAAAAACTCCGCCAAGAGGAGCAGGATAAGCAATTTGCTCGCTTTGCAGACTATCTGAGGACTCTTGAAATAAAGATTCTATTTGCAGAGGCACTTGAGCAAATACCATCTTATGCCAAGTTCATGAAAGAGATCTTGAGTCATAAGAAGGATTGGAGAGAAACTGAAAGAGTTCTCCTCACTGAAGAATGTAGTGCAGTCATTCTAAAAAGCTTCCCAGAAAAGCTTAAAGATCCCGAGAGCTTTATGATACCATGCATATTAGAGGGTAATTGCACCAAGACAGCTTTATGTGATCTTGGGGCAAGCATCAACCTAATACTTGCATCCACTATCAGAAAGCTTGGTTTAGCTGAAGAAGTTAAACCAACCCGGATATGTCTCCAACTTGCTGATGGCTCCATTAAATACCCATCAGGCGTGATTGAAGACATGATTGTCAGGGTTGGGCCATTCGCCTTCCCCACTGACTTTGTAGTGCTGGAAATGGAGGAAGACAAGAGTGCTACTCTCATTCTAGGAAGACCTTTCCTAGCAACTGGACGAACTCTCATTGATGTCCAAAAGGGGGAAGTAACCCTGAGAGTCAATGAGGATGAGTTTAAGTTGAATGCTGTTAAGGCCATGCAGCATCCAGACACACCAAAATACTGCATGAAAGTTGATCTTATTAACTCTTTGGTAGAAGAGATCAACATGGCTGAGAGTCTCGAATCAGAGCGGGAAGACATCTTTAAAGATGTTCAGCCTGATCTGGAGGATTCAGAGGAATTGAAAGAGCCTCTAAAACTTCCTCAGGAAGAGGAAAAACCTCATAAACCCGAGCTCAAACCATTACCACCATCCCTGAAATATGCATTTCTGGGAGAAGGTGACACTTTTCTGGTGATCATAAGCTCTGCTTTAAATTCCCTGGAAGAGGAAGCACTACTTCAAGTGCTAAGGACACACAAGATAGCTCTTGGGTGGTCCATAAGTGATCTTAAGGGCATCAGCCCAGCAAGATGCATGCACAAGATCCTATTGGAGGATGATGCTAAGCCAGTGGTTCAACCACAGAGGTGGCTAAATCCAGCCATGAAGGAAGTGGTGCAGAAAGAGGTCACCAAGTTACTGGAGGCTGGGATTATTTATCCTATTTCTGATAGCCCCTGGGTGAGCCCTTTCCAAGTTGTCCCCAAAAAGGGAGGCATGACAGTGGTTCATAATGAAAAAAATGAACTGGTTCCTACAAGAACAGTTACAGGGTGGCGCATGTATATTGACTACAGAAGGCTCAATACCGCCACCAGAAAGGATCATTTTCCTTTACCATTCATAGATCAGATGCTAGAAAGACTAGCAGGTCATGATTATTACTGCTTTTTGGATGGCTATTCAGGCTACAACCAAATTACAGTAGATCTCCAGGATCAAGAGAAAACAGCATTCACATGTCCATCTGGAGTATTTGCCTACAGAAGGATGCCATTTGGTCTATGTAATGCACCTGCAACCTTTCAGAGGTGCATGCTCTCTATCTTCTCTGATATGGTAGAGAAATTTTTGGAAGTCTTCATGGATGACTTTTCAGTCTTTGGAGACTCATTCAGCTCCTGCCTTGACCATTTAGCACTTGTTCTAAAAAGATGCCAAGAGACCAACCTAGTTTTAAACTGGGAAAAATGTCACTTTATGGTGACTGAAGGAATTGTCCTTGGGCATAAAATTTCAAACAAGGGAATAGAGGTGGATCAAGCTAAAGTGGAAGTAATTGAAAAATTACCACCACCTGCCAATGTTAAGGCAATCAGAAGCTTTCTGGGATATGCAGGATTCTATAGGAGGTTTATAAAGGATTTTTCAAAAATTGTAAAATCTCTGAGCAATCTGCTAGCTGCTGACACACCATTTGTGTTTGACACAGAGTGTCTGCAGGCGTTTGAAACTCTGAAAGCTAAGCTGGTCACAACACCAGTTATTTCTGCACCAGACTGGACATTACCATTTGAACTAATGTGTGATGCCAGTGACCATGCCATTGGTGCAGTACTGGGACAAAGGCATAACAAACTTCTGCATGTCATTTATTATGCTAGCCGTATTTTAAATGATGCCCAGAAAAATTACACAACCACAGAAAAAGAATTGCTTGCAGTGGTTTATGCCATTGACAAGTTTAGATCATACTTAGTAGGATCAAAAGTGATTGTGTATACTGACCATGCTGCTCTTAAATATCTACTCACAAAGCAGGATTCAAAACCCAGGCTTATAAGATGGGTGTTACTTCTGCAAGAGTTTGATATAGAAATAAGAGACAGAAAATGGACAGAGAACCAAGTGGCTGATCATCTGTCCCGGATAGAGCCAGTAGAAGGGACATCTTTCCCCTCTACTGAGATCTCTGAAACCTTTCCAGATGAGCAACTGTTTACCATCCAGAAAACACCATGGTTTGCAGACATTGCAAACTATAAAGCTGCAAGGTTCATACCCAAGGAGTACAGCAAGCAACAAAAGAAAAAATTAATTACTGATGCAAAGTACTACCTGTGGGATGAACCATATCTCTTTAAGAGATGTGTAGACGGAATAATCCGTAGGTGTGTGCCTAGAGAAGAAGCACAGAAG
Source organism: Arachis hypogaea (assembly GCF_003086295.3). Lineage (NCBI taxonomy): Eukaryota > Viridiplantae > Streptophyta > Magnoliopsida > Fabales > Fabaceae > Arachis > Arachis hypogaea. The sequence goes on from NC_092046.1 coordinate 131,245,062, forward strand.
ATCCTATGGCACTGTCATGGATGACAATATGGAGGACAATTCGGAGGTGAGCGAACAGCCACAAAAGTCCTCCAATGTGGCTTCTACTGGCCCACTCTCTATAAAGACTCCCGAGAGTTTATGCGTAACTGTGACAGCTGCCAGAGAGCTGGTAATCTGCCTTACAGTTACGCCATGCCTCAGCAAGGAATCTTAGAGATTGAGTTATTTGACGTATGGGGTATTGACTTCATGGGGCCTTTCCCACCATCATACTCAAACACTTATATTCTGGTGGCAGTCGACTATGTATCCAAATGGGTAGAGGCCATTGCCACACCCACTAATGATACTAAGACAGTGCTGAAGTTCCTCCAGAAACATATCTTCAGTAGGTTTGGTGTCCCTAGAGCACTAATTAGTGATGGGAGCACCCACTTCTGCAACAAACAGCTTTACTCTGCTATGGTCCGGTATGGAATTAGTCACAAGGTGGCAACTCCGTATCATCCACAGACAAATGGGCAAGCTGAAGTCTCTAATAGAGAAATAAAAAGAATCCTGGAATGGACTGTAAGTACCCGTAGAAAGGATTGGGCAAAAAGCTTGGATGATGCTCTGTGGGCTTACAGAACAGCATTCAAGACTCCTATAGGGACCTCTCCATACCAGCTTGTGTATGGTAAGGCCTGTCATCTGCCCATGGAACTAGAGCATAAGGCCTACAGGGCAACTAGATTCCTAAACTTTGATGCCAAATTAGCTGGAGAAGAAAGATCGCTCCAGCTGAATGAGCTAGAGGAATTCAGACTCACTGCTTTTGAAAATGCTAAGCTTTACAAGGAGAAAGCAAAAAGGTGGCATGACAGAAAGTTGTCACCTAGAGTCTTTGAACCAGGACAGAAGGTTCCGTTATTTAACTCTAGGCTCAGATTATTCCCCGGAAAACTGAAATCCCGGTGGAGGGGACCATATGTGATTACAAGCGTGTTACCATATGGCTATGTGGAGCTTCAAGACATTGATTCTGATAAGAAGTTCATTGTTAATGGACAGAGAATCAAGCATTATCTTGAAGGCAATGTTGAGCAAGAGTGCTCAAGGCTGAGGCTAGATTAAAAGCTCAGCAAGGTCTAGCTAAAGACAATAAAGAAGCGCTTATTGGGAGACAACCTAATGTTATTTAACTATATCTCTTTATTTTCTATTGCTATTTTATGTTTTCCTTAGGTTGATGATCATGTGAAGTCACAAAAATAACTGAAAAATAAAAAACAGAACGAAAAACAGCATTAAAAATAGCACACCCTGGAGGAAGAGCATTCTGGCATTTAAACGCCAGAAACAAGCATCTGTCTGGTGTTTAACGCCAGAAACAAGCACCAAGCTGGCGTTTAACACCAGAAACAAGCATCAATCTGGCGTTAAATGCCAGAAACAGGCTACATTTGGGGGTTTAATGCCAAAACAGGCAGCAGTTTGGCGTTAAACGCCAGTATTGCATACAGAGGGTGTTTTGTACGCCTAATTGGAGCAAGGATGCTAAATCCTTGACCCCACTGGATCTGTGGACCCCACAGAATCCCCACTTACCTCACCATTCAAATTCAAACCATTTCCCTCCCAAACCCACCCATTCACACACCTCCATCTCCTCCATCTTCTCCACTTCTTTCTTCTTTTGCTCGAGGACGAGCAAATCTTTTAAGTTTGGTGTGGTAAAAGCATTGCTTTTGTTTTTCCATAATTCAGTGGTAAAGCAATTGATTGCAGATCAAAGAGCTATGAGGAAAGAGCAACAAAGACAAGGAAGAGACATAGAGGAGCTCAAGAGCACCATTGGTTCTTCAAGAAGAGGAAGACGTCACCCTCACTAAGGTGGACCCATTCCTTAATCTCCTTGTTCCTATTTTTCTGTTTTTCGTTTACTATGCTCTATGTTTATTTATGTTTGTGTCTTTACTATATGATCATTAGTGTTTAGTGTCTATGCCTTAAAGCTATGAATGTCCTATGAATCCATCACCTCTCTTAAATGAAAAATGTTCTAAAAATAAAAGAACAAGAAGTACATGGTTTCGAATTCATCCTTGAAATTAGTTTAATTATATTGATGTGGTGACAATACTTTTTGTTTTCTGAATGAATGCATGAACAGTGCATATGTCTTTTGAAATTGTTGTTTATGAATGTTAAATATGTTGGCTCTTGAAGAATGATGAAAAAGGAGAAATGTTATTTGATAATCTGAAAAATCATAAAAATGATTCTTGAAGCAAGAAAAAGCAGTGAATACAAAAGCTTGCAGAAAAAAAAAGAGAAAAAAATGGAAAAAAATGGCAAAAATAAAAGAAAAAAAAAAGAGAAAGAAAAAGAAAAAAGCAAGCAGAAAAAGCCAATAGCCCTTAAAACCAAAAGGCAAGGGTAATAAAAAGGATCCAAGGCTTTGAGCATCAGTGGATAGGAGGGCCTAAAGGAATAAAATCCTGGCCTAAGTGGCTAAACCAAGCTGTCCCTAACCATGTGCTTGTGGCGTGAAGGTGTTAAGTGAAAACTTGAGACTGAGCGGTTAAAGTCAAGGTCCAAAGCAAAAAAAGAGTGTGCTTAAGAACCTGGACACCTCTAATTGGGGACTCTAGCAAAGCTGAGTCACAATCTGAAAAGGTTCACCCAGTTATGTGTCTGTGGCATTTATGTATCCGGTGGTAATACTGGAAAACAAAGTGCTTAGGGCCACGGCCAAGACTCATAAAGTAGCTGTGTTCAAGAATCAACATACTGAACTAGGAAAGTCAATAACACTATCTGAATTCTAAGTTCCTATAGATGGCAATCATTCTGAACTTCAATGGATAAAGTGAGGTGCCAAAACTATTAAAGAGGCAAAAAGCTACTAGTCCCACTCATCTGATTGGAGCTAAGTTTTATTGATATTTTGGAATTTATAGTATATTCTCTTCTTTTTATCCTATTTGATTTTCAGTTGCTTGGGGACAAGCAACAATTTAAGTTTGGTGTTGTGATGAACAGATAATTTATACGCTTTTTGGCATTGTTTTTACATAGTTTTCAGTATGATTTAGTTAATTTTTAGTATATTTTTATTAGTTTTTAATTAAAAATCACATTTCTGGACTTTACTATGAGTTTGTGTGTTTTTCTGTGATTTCAGGTAATTTCTGGCTGAAATTGAGGGACCTGAGCAAAAATCTGATTCAGAGGCTGATAAAGGACTGCAGATGCTGTTGGATTCTGACCTCCCTGCACTCAAAGTGGATTTTTTGGAGATAAAGGAGTCCAAATGACGCTCTCTTAATTGCTTTGGAAAGTAGACATCCAGGGCTTTCCAGCAATATATAATAGTCCATACTTTGCCCGAGTTTAGACGATGCAAACTGGCGTTCAACGCCAGCTCTCTGCCCTATTCTGGAGTTAAACGCCAAAAACAGGTTGCAAAGCAGAGTTAAATGCCAGAAATAGGTTACAAACTGACGTTTAACTCCAAAAAGAGTCTCTACACGTGTAAAGCTCAAGTCTCAGCCCCAGCACACACCAAGTGAGCCCCGGAAGTGGATTTCTGCACTATCTATCATAGTTTACTTATTTTCTGTAAACCTAGGTTACTAGTTTAGTATTTAAACAACTTTTAGAGATTTATTTTTGTACCTCATGACATTTTAGATCTGAACTTTGTACTCTTTGACGGCATGAGTCTCTAAACTCCATTGTTGGGGGTGAGGAGCTCTGCTGTGTCTCAATGAATTAATGCAATTATTTCTGTTTTTTATTCAAACACGCTTGTTTCTATCTAAGATGTTCATTCGCACTTCAATATGATGGATGTGATGATCCGTGACACTCATCACCATTCTCAACCTATGAACGCGTGCCTGACAACCACCTCCGTTCTACCTTCGATTGAATGAGTATCTCTTGGATTCCTTAATCAGAATCTTTGTGGTATAAGCTAGAATCCATTGGCAGCATTCTTGAGAATCCGGAAAGTCCAAACCTTGTCTGTGGTATTCTGAGTAGGATTCAGGGATTGAATGACTATGACGAGCTTCAAACTCATGAGTGCTGGGCGTAGTGACAGACGAAAAAGGATCAATGGATCCTATTCCAGCATGAGTGAGAACCGACAGATGATTAGCCGTGCGGTGACAGCGCATTTGGACCATTTTCACTGAGAGGATCGGATGGTAGCCATTGACAATGGTGATCCACCAACACACAGCTTACCATAGGAAGAACCTTGCGTGCGTGAAGAAGATGACAGTAGGAAAGCAGAGATTCAGAAGACAAAGCATCTCCAAAACTCCAACATATTCTCCATTACTGCATAACAAGTATTTAATTCATGCTCTTTTATTCTTCGCAATCCAAACTGATAATTATAATTGATATCCTGACTAAGAATTACAAGATAACCATAGATTGCTTCAAGCCAACAATCTCCGTGGGATTCGACCCTTACTCACGTAAGGTATTACTTGGACGATCCAGTGCACTTGCTGGTTAGTGGTACGAGTTGTGAAAAGTGTGATTTACAATTCGCGCACCACTCATCTAGAGACCATAGAGATTCCAATGAATCTCCTTCTGCCATTCATGAGCTCTGATGAGTATTCTTCTTCTGAAGAGAATGAAGATGTTATTAAAGAGCAAGTTGCCAAGTACCTTGGAACAATCATGATGTTGAATGCCAAATTATTTGGTAATGAGACTTGGGAAGATGAACCTCCCTTGCTCACCAATGAACTGAATGTATTGGATAGGCAGAAATTACCTCAAAAGAAATAGGATCCTGGTAAATTCTTAATTCCCTGTAACATAGGCACCATGACCTTTGAGAAGGCTCTGTGTGACCTGGGGTCAGGAATAAACTTAATGCCACTCTCTATAATGGAGAAACTGGGAATCCTTGAGGTACAGGCTGCCAATTTCTCATTAGAGATGGCAGACAAATATATGAAAATGGCTTATGGACAAGTAGAGGACGTGTTAGTAAAGGTTGAAGGCCTTTACATCCCTGCTGATTTCATAATCTTAGACACTGGGAGGGATGAGGATGAATCCATCATCCTTGGAACACCCTTCCTAGCCACAGCAAATGCTGTGATTGATGTGGACAAACGAGAGTTGGTCCTTCAACTGAATGAGGACTACCTTGTGTTCAAGACTCAAGGTTCTCCTTCTGTAACCATGGAGAGGAAGCATGAAAAGCTTCTCTCACTGTAGAGTCAACCAAAGCCCCCACAGTCAAACTCTAAGTTTGGTGTTGGGAGGCCACAACCAAACTCTAAGTTTGGTGTTGAACTCCCATATCCAAACTCTAAGTTTGGTGTTGGGGGTTTCAACAATGCTCTGAACATATGTGAGGCTCCATGAGAGCTCACTGTCAAGCTATTGACATTAAAGAACCGTTTGTTGGGAGGCAACTCAATGTTAATTAATTATATTATTTTTATTTTCATGTTTATTTCGTGTTTCTTTAGGTTGATGATCATGTGGAGTCACAAAAACTACAAAAATAAAAAAAAATAAAAAAAACAGCATGAAAAACAGAACGAAAAATAGCTCACCCTGGAGGAAGATCTTACTAGCGTTCAAACGCCAGAAATGGGCATCAGATTGGCGTTTAATGCCATAAGAGCATAGAACTGGCGTTAAACGCCAGAAACAAGCAGCAGTCTGGTGTTTAAACGCCAAGATTGCACCCAGAGGAAGGCTGGTGTTAAACGCCAGAAACAAGCATAGAGCTGGCGTTTAACGCCAGAAACAAGCTACATTTGGGTGTTTAACGCCAGAACCAAGCATGGAAGTGGCGTTAAACGGCAGGATTGCATGTATAGGGCGTTTTACACGCCTAAAAGGTGCAGGGAGGTGAAATCCTTGACACCTCAGGATCTGTAGACCCCACAGGATCCCCACCTACCTCAACTCACTTTCTCCCTCTTCTTCACATAATCCAATAACCCTCTTCCCCAAACACCCTTCACCAATCAACTCAACCACTCTTCCCCATTACCCTTTCACCAATCACCTCCACCACACTTTCCCACAAATTCCACCTACCTTCAAATTCAAAGTCTCTTTCCCACCCAAACCCACCATAAATGGCCGAACCCTAACCCCTCTCCCTCCACTATATAAACCCCTCGTTCCTTCTTCATTTTCACACAACACTACCCTCTCTTCTCCCCTTGACCGAAACACACCATTTCTCCCTCTCCTCCATTTCTTCTTCTTCTTCTTCTTCTTCTTCTTCTTCTTCTTCTTCTTCTTCTTCTTCTTCTTCTTCTTCTTCTTCTTCTTCTTCTTCTTTTTTCTCTCTTCTTTTGCTCGAGGACGAGCAACATTCTAAGTTTGGTGTGGTAAAAAGCATAGCTTTTTGTTTTTTCCATAACCATCAATGGCATCTAAGGCCAGAGAATCCTCAAGAAAGAGGAAAGGGAAGTCAATTGCTTCCACCTCTGAGTCATGGGAGATGGAGAGATTCATCTCAAAGGTCCATCAAGACCACTTCTATGAAGTTGTGGCCAAGAAGAAAGTGATCTCCAAGGTTCCTTTCAAACTCAAAAAGAATGAGTATCCGGAGATCCGACTTGAGATCCAAAGAAGAGGTTGGGAAGTCCTCACCAACCCCATTCAACAAGTCGGGATCCTAATGGTTCAAGAGTTTTATGCAAACGCATGGATCACTAGGAACCATGATCAAAGTGTGAACCCGAATCCAAAGCATTGGCTCACCATGGTTCGGGGGAAATACTTAGATTTTAGTCCGGAAAATGTAAGGCTGGCGTTCAACTTGCCAATGATGGAAGAAAACGCACGCCCCTACACAAGAAGGGTCAACTTTGATCAAAGATTGGACCAAGTCCTTAGGGACATATGTGTGGAAGGAGCTCAATGGAAGGTTGACTCAAAAGGCAAACCGGTTCAACTGAGAAGACTGGACCTTAAGCCTGTAGCTAGAGGATGGTTGGAGTTCATTCAACGCTCAATCATTTCCACTAGCAACCGGTCTGAAGTTACTATAGACCGGGCCATCATGATCCATAGTATCATGATTGGAGAGGAAGTAGAAGTTCATGAGATTATACCTCAAGAACTCTACAAGGTGGCTGACAAGTCATCCACTTTGGCAAGGTTAGCCTTTCCTCACCTTATTTGCCATCTATGCAATTCGGCTGGGATTGACATAGAGGGAAATATCCTCATTGATGAGGACAAGCCCATCACTAAGAAGAGGATGGAGCAAACAAGAGAACCTATTCATGGATCTCAAGAGACGCATGAGGAAGCTCATCACCATGAAATCCCTGAAATGCCTCAAGGGATGCACTTTCTTCCACCAAATTTTTGGGAGCAAATTAACACCTCCCTAGGAGAATTAAGTTCCAACATGGGACAACTAAGGGTGGAGCACCAAGAGCACTCCATCATTCTCAATGAGATTAGAGAAGATCAAAGAGCTATGAGGGAAGAGCAACAAAGACAAGGAAGAGACATAGAGGAGCTCAAGAGCACCATTGGTTCTTCAAGAAGAGGAAGACGCCACCCTCACTAAGGTGGACCCGTTCCTTAATCTCCTTGTTCTTATTTTCCTATTTTTCGGTTTTTGAGCCTTATGTTTTATTTATGTTTGTGTCTTTACTATATGATCATTTGTGTCTAAGTGTCTATGCCTTAAAGTTATGAATGTCCTATAAATCCATCACCTCTCTTAAATGAAAAATGTTCTAAAAACAAAAGAACAAGAAGTACATGGTTTTGAATTCATCCTTGAAACTAGTTTAATTATTTTGATGTGGTGACAATACTTTTTATTTTCTGAATGAATGCTTGAACAGTGCATATGTCTTTTGAATTTGTTGTTTATGAATGTTAAATATGTTGGCTCTTGAAAGAATGATGAAAAGGAGAAATGTTATTTGATAATCTAAAAAATCATAAAAATGATTCTTGAAGCAAGAAAAAGCAGTGAATACAAAGCTTGCAGAAAAAAATGCGAAAAAAAGAGAAAGAAAAAGAAAAAGCAAGCCGAAAAAGCTAATAGCCCTTAAAACCAAAAGGCAAGGGTAATAAAAAGGATCCAAGGCTTTGAGAATCAGTGGATAGGAGGGCCTAAAGGAATAAAATCCTGGCCTAAGTGGCTAAACCAAGCTGTCCCTAACCATGTGCTTGTGGCGTGAAGGTGTCAAGTGAAAACTTGAGACTGAGCGGTTAAAGTCGAGGTCCAAAGCAAAAAAAAAAGAGTGTGCTTAAGAACCCTGGACACCTCTAACTGGGGACTTTAGCAAAGCTGAGTCACAATCTGAAAAGGTTTACCCAGTTATGTGTCTGTAGCATGTATGTATCCGGTGGTAATACTGAAAAACAGAGTGCTTAGGGCCACGGCCAAGACTCATAAAGTAGCTGTGTTCAAGAATCAATATACTGAACTAGGAGAATCAATAACACTATCTGAACTCTGAATTCCTATAGATGCCAATCATTCTGAACTTCAATGGATAAAGTGAGATGCCAAAACTATTCAAGAGGCAAAAAGCTACTAGTCCCGCTCATCTGATTGGAGCTAAGTTTCATTGATAGTTTGGAATTTATAGTATATTCTCTTCTTTTTATCCTACTTGATTTTCAGTTGCTTGGGGACAAGCAACAATTTAAGTTTGGTGTTGTGATGAGCGGATAATTTATACGCTTTTTGGCATTATTTTTACATAGTTTTCAGTATGTTTTAGTTAGTTTTATTATATTTTTATTAGTTTTTAATTAAAAATCACATTTCTGGACTTTACTATGAGTTTTTATGTTTTTCTGTGATTTCAGGTATTTTTTGGCTGAAATTGAGGGACCTGAGCAAAAATCAGATTCAGAGGCTGAAAAAGGACTGCAGATGCTGTTGGATTCTGACCTTCCTTCACTCAAAGTGGATTTTCCGGAGCTACAGAACTCCAAATGGCGCGCTCTCAATTGCGTTAGAAAGTAGACATCGAGGGCTTTCCAGCAATAGATAATAGTCCATACTTTGCCTGAATTTAGATGATGCAAACTGGCGTTGAACGCCAGCTCTCTGGCCAATTCCGGAGTCAAACGCCAGGAACAGGTTGCAAAGCAGAGTTAAACGCCAGAAACACGTTACAAACTGGCGTTTAACTCCAAGGAAGACCTCTCCACGTGAAAGCTTCAAGATCAGTCCAAGCACACACCAAAGTGGGCCTCGGAAGTGGATTTCTGCATCATTTACTATTTTCTGTAAACCTAGTAACTAGTCTGATATAAATAGGACCTTTTACTATTGTATTAGACATCTTAAGATCTTTATTTCATTTTGGGGGATCATATTGATCACGTTTAGGGGGGCTGGCCTCTCGGCCATGCCTAGACCTTGTTCTTATGTATTTTCAACGGTAGAGTTTCTACACACCATAGATTAAGGTGTGGAGCTCTGCTGTTCCTCATGAATTAATTCAAAGTACTACTGTTTTTCTATTCAATTCAAGCTTATTTCTATTCTAAGATATTCATTCGCACCTCAATATGAATGTGATGATCGTGACACTCATCATCATTCCAACCTATGAACGTGTGCCTGACAACCACTTCCGTTCTACCTTCGATTGAATGAGTTTCTCTTGGATTCCTTAATCAGAATCTTTATGGTATAAGTTAGAATGCATGGACGACAATTATTGAGATCCGAAAAGTCTAAACCTTGTCTGTGGTATTCCGAGTAGTATCTGGGAGGGGTTGGCTGTGACGAGCTTCAAACTCGCGAGTGCTGGGCGTAGTGATAAACGCAAAAGGATAGTAAATCCTATTCCAGTATGATCGAGAACCGACAGATGATTAGCCATGCTGTGATAGCGCATTGGACCATTTTCACTGAGAGGACGGGATGTAGCCATTGACAACGGTGATGCCCAACATACAGCTTGCCATAGAAAGGAGTAGGACTGATTGGATGGAGACAGCAGGAAAGCAGAGGTTCAGGAGGAACGAAAGCATCTCTATACGCTTATCTGAAATTCTCACCAGTGAATTACATAAGTATCTCTATCTTTATTTTATGTTTTATTTATCTTTTAATTATTAAATTTCCATAACCATTTGAATCCGCCTGACTGAGATGTACAAGGTGACCATAGCTTGCTTCAAGCCGACAATCTCCGTGGGATCGATCCTTACTCACGTAAGGTTTATTACTTGGACGACCCAGTGCACTTGCTGGTTAGTTGTGCGGAGTTGTGAAGAAAGTGCTGAGATTATGAATGCGCATACCAAGTTGAGTGCCATTGTTAAAGATCACAATTTCGTGCACCACCAATACATATGAACAAAGAGTATCTAGAATATTGTAAAAAAGAAATACAAGAATATTTAGATAAAGGGCTAATAAGGCCTTCGAAATCACCCTGGAGTTGTACAGGCTTCTATATGATGAAAGCATCTGAAATAGAAAAAGGTGCTCCGAGATTAGCTATAAATTATAAACCTCTTAACAAGGTATTAAAATGGATTAGGTATCTGATGAGCGGATAATTTATACGCTTTTTGGCATTGTTTTTAGGTAGTTTTTAGCATGTTTTACTCACTTTTTATTATATTTTTATTAATTTCTATGCAAAAATCACATTTTTGGACTTTACTATGAGTTTGTGTGTTTTTCTATAATTTCAGGTATTTTCTGGCTGAAATTGAGGGACCTGAGCAAAAATCTGATTTAGAGGCTGAGAAAGGACTGCAGAGGCTGTTGGATTCTGCCCTCCTGCACGCGAATTGGATTTTCTGGAGCTACAGAAGCTGAATTGGAGCGCTCTCAATTGCTTTGGAAAGTAAACATCTTGGGCTTTCCAGAAATGTATAATAGTCCATACTTTGCCCGAGACTTGATGGCCCAAACTGGCGTTAAACGCCAGCTAGAGACCCTTTTCTGGCGTAAAACGCCAGAACTGGCACACTTTTTGGCGTTAAACGCCCATTTTGGCACGCAGGGCGGTGTTTAACTCCAATTTGAGGCACATGCACGTGGAAACTTGAAAGCTCAGCCCAAACACTCACCAAGTGGGCCCCAGAAGTGGATTTCTGCACTATCTGCACTTAGTTACTCATTTTTTGTAAACCTAGGTTACTAGCTTAGTATAAAAACTACTTTTAGAGATTTACTTTGGGACTTATGACATTTTTTATATTTCATATTGTATCTTCTACAGCATGAGTCTCTAAACCCCATAGGTGGGGGTGAGGAGCTCTGCTGTGTCTCAATGGATTAATGCATTTACTATTGTTTTCTATTCAATCACGCTTGATTCTGTTCTAAGATACTCACTCGTACTTCAATATAAAGAATATGATGATCCGTGACACTCATCATCATTATCAAATTTATGAATGCGTGCCTGACAACCACTCCCGTTCTATCTGAGCTCAACGTAGTCATTGGGCGACAGCTTGAGTGCGTATCTCTTGGGTTCCTAATCCATGAGTTTGACTTGCATCTCCTGACAACAGAGCAGTCAAACCCCATGAGATTAGAACCTTCATGGTAAAGGCTAGAACCAAATGGCAGCATTCCTAAGATCCGAAAAGTCTAAACCTTGTCTGTGGTATTTTGAGTAGGATCTGGGATGGGATAACTGTGACGAGCTTCAAACTCACGAGTGTTAGGCGCAGTGACAATGTGCAAAAGGATAGAAAGATCCTATTCCGACACAAGTGAGAACTGACAGATGATTAGCCATGCGAAAACAGTACCTGGACCATTTTCACTGAGAGGACGGAGGGTAGCCATTGACAACGGTGATCCACCAACATACAGCCTGCCATAGAAGAAGCCATGCGTGTTCGGAGAAGAAGACAGTAGGAAAGCAGAGATTCAGACGACAGAGCATCTCCGGAACCTCAACCTGTCCCTCATTACTGAATCACAGGTGTCATTCATTTCACATTATTTACTTTTAATAAACAAAAGTCATTTTTATCACTAATCTCCTGACTAAGATCTACAAGATAACCATAGCTTGCTTCAAGCCGACAATCTCTGTGGGATCGACCCTTACTCACGTAAGGTATTACTTGGACGACCCAATGCACTTGCTGGTTAGTTGCACCAAAGTTGTGAAAAGTGTGATCACAATTCCGTGTACCAAGTTTTTGGCACCGTTGCCGGGGATTGTTCGAGTTTGGATAACTGATGGTTCATCTTGTTGCTTAGATTAGGAATAATTTGTTTTTGTTGGTTTAGAGTCACTAAATTTGAGTCTTTTATTTTCTTTTCAAAAATCTTATCTTTCTTTATTAATCTTTAATTTTTCTTTGAGTCTTTTGTTTGAGTTTAGTTTCATGTTTTAAGTTTGGTGTCAATTGTATGTTGTTATTTTTCTTCATATTTTTAATTATATGTTCCTTGTTCTTTCTTGATCTTCAAGTTGTTCTTGTTTATTTTCCTTGTTTGATCTTTAGTCTTTCTTGTTTTGTGTCTTTCCTTATTTTTCTTAAGTATTTTCGAATTATTAGTGTCCAAAGTATAAAAATTTTTAAGTTTCGTGTCCTTTGTGTTTTTATTTTCTTAAAGATTTCCAAAAAATTGTTCTTGGTGTTCATCTTTATCTTCAAAGTGTTCTTGGTGTTCATCTTAGTATTCAAAGTTTTCTTCTTTGTTTTCTTTGTTTTGATATAAAAATTCTAAGTTTGGTGTCATTTTATTGTTTTTCTCTTTTCTCATTAAATTAAAAAAAATATATATTTTTCTTTATTTACTCATCATTTTCGAATTCCTTAGGTTGACTTAGTCAAAATTTTAAAAATTTGTTAGTCTCTTATTAGTCAAGTCAAAATTTCAATTTTAAAATTTATCTTTTTAAATCTTTTTCAAAACAAATTTTTTTTAAGTTTCTTTTTATATTTTTCGAAAAAACTTTTATAAAATTTTCCAAAACCTTTTTCTTTTATATATATATATATATATATATATATATATATATAATTTTCGAATTACTTGTCTTAATTTATTATTCTGATTGAAAAATTTTAAGTTTGGTATTTTCTTGGTAAAAAAATTTCAATCTTTAAAATTTTAAAATCATATCTTTCTCAAATATTTTTAATTAATTAATTAATTTAGTTTTCTAATTTCATTTATTTCTTTTTCTTTTCTTAATTTTCGAAACCTGCATTAAATTCTTTTACTTACCTTACTTTAATTTCTTTAATTTCAAAAAAAAAAAAAAGAGAGAAGAGAAAATTCTTTATTTATAATCAACATCATCTCCCTTTCTCCATCATGGATCTAAGTGAAAATGAACAGTCCAGAAGGAATCTGGGGTCATACGCTAACCCGACTGCTGCTTCATATGGGAATAGTATCTGTATACCTCCCATAAGAGCCAACAATTTTGAGTTAAATCCTCAGCTCATTATCATGGTGCAGCAATATTGCCAGTATTTCGGTCTTCCACAGGAAGAACCTACTGAGTTTCTGGCACAGTTCTTACAAATCGCTGACACAGTACGTGATAAGAAAGTGGATCAGGATGTCTACAGATTATTGCTGTTTCCATTTGCTGTAAAAGACCAAACTAAGAGGTGGTTAAACAACCAACCCAAAGCCAGCATAAGAACATGGAAACAGTTGTCAGACAAATTTCTGAATCAATATTTCCCTCCAAAAAGGATGACACAGCTAAAGTTGGACATCCAAGGCTTTAAACAAGAGGATAATGAATCTCTTTATAATGCCTGGGAGAGGTACAGAGAGATGCTAAGGAAATACCCCTCTAAAATGTTTTCAGAATGGGTGCAGTTAGACATCTTCTACTACGGGCTTACAAAAAAAGCCCAGATATCTCTAGACCACTCAGCCGGTGAAACTATACACATGAGAAAGACAATTGAGGAGGCTCAAGAGCTCATTGATACAGTTGCTAGAAATCAGCATCTGTACCTAAGTAGTGAGTCCTCCATGAAAGAATAGGCTAAAACAGTGTCCACTGAACTTAGTCCTCCAGAACAAGTTGCTGAACTCAATCAGCAATTACTTTTTATAACAAAACAATTAGCAGAATTTAAAGAGATGCTACAAAACACTAAAAATGCTAACAAGAATATAGAAGCACAATTGGATCAAACAAGACAACAGTTATCTAAACAGATAACAGAAGAATGCCAAGCTATTCATTTAAGGAGTGGGAAGACGTTGAATGTCTCAACTCAAAGCAGCAGAAAGCCAAGAAAGGAACAACTAACAGAGGAGGACCAAACCACTGCCCAAAATCCCTCTGAGGACAATAAGAGCCCATAAAGGAATAATTCTGGCGTTCAAACGCCAGAAAAGGGTGAGAAGTTGGCATTAAACGCCCATTCAGCAGCCAATTCTGACGTTCAAACGCCAGAAAAGGGTGGCAATCTGGCGTTAAACGCACATACAGCCCCCAATTCTGGCGTTCAAATGCCAATAAGGGATCAGACACCTGCAAGTGTTGATAACAACCCTCTTAAGCAGGCTTCTCCAACCACTTCTGTAGGAAATAAACCTGCAGCAACTAAGGTTGAAGAATATAAAGCTAAGATGCCTTATCCTTAGAAACTCCACCAAGCGGAACAGGATAAACAATTTGCCCGCTTTGTAGACTATCTCAGAACTCTTGAAATAAAGATTCTGTTTGCAGAGGCACTTGAGCAAATACCCTCTTATGCTAAGTTCATGAAAGAGATCTTAAGTCATAAGAAGGATTGGAGAGAAACTGAAAAAGTTTTCCTCACTGAAGAATGCAGTGCAATCATTTTAAAAAGCTTACCAGAAAAGCTTAAAGATCCCGGAAGCTTTATGATACCATGCACATTAGAGGATGCTTGTACCAAGACAACTTTATGCAATCTTGGGGCAAGTATCAACCTAATACCTACATCCACTATCAGAAAGCTTGGTTTGACTAAAGAAGTCAAACCAACCCGAATCTGTCTCTAACTTGCTAATGGCTCCATTAAAATTCTATTAGGCGTAATTGAGGACATGATTGTCAAGGTTGGGCCATTTGCCTTTTCCACTGACTTTGCAGTGCTGGAAATAGAGGAGCACAAGAGTGAAACTCTCATTCTAGGAAGCCCTTTCCTAGCAACTGGACGAACTCTCATTGACGTCCAAAAAGGGGAGGTAACCCTGAGAGTCAATGAAGATGAGTTTAAGTTGAATACTGTCAAAGCTATGCAGCACCCAGACACATCAAAAGACTGCATGAGCATCGATATTATTGACTCCTTGGTGGAAGAGGTCAATATGACTGAGAGTCTCGAATCAGAGCTAGAGGACATTTTTAAAGATATTCAGCCTGATCTGGAGGAACCAGAGAAAACAGAAGAACCTCTGAAAACTCCTCATGAAGAGGAGAAGCCTCCTAAACCCGAGCTCAAACCACTACCACCATCCTTGAAATATGCATTTCTGGGAGAAGATGACACTTTTCCAGTAATCATATGCTCTGCCTTAGAGCCACAGGAAGAGAAAGCACTAATTCAGGTGCTAAGGACACACAAGACAGCTCTTGGGTGGTCCACAAGTGATCTTACGGGCATTAGCCCAGCCAGATGCATGCACAAGATCCTATTGGAGGATGATGCCAAGCCAGTAGTTCAACCACAAAGGCGGCTGAATCCAGCCATGAAGGAGGTGGTACAGAAAGAGGTCACTAAGCTACTAGAGGCTGGGATTATTTATCCTATTTCTGATAGCCCCTGGGTGAGCCCTGTCCAAGTTGTCCCCAAGAAGGGAGGCATGACAGTGGTTCATAATAAAAAGAATGAATTGGTTCCTACAAGAACAGTTACAGGGTGACGCATGTGTATTGACTACAGAAGGCTCAATACAGCCACCAGAAAGGATCATTTTCCTTTACCATTCATAGACCAGATGCTAGAGAGACTAGTACGTCATGATTACTACTGCTTTTTGGACGGCTATTGGTGCTCGAAATTGTGATCTCAATGGCGCTAACAACTTGGTACGTACAATTGTAATCTCAACTCTTTTTCACAACTTCGCACAACTAACCAGCAAGTGCACTAGGTCGTCCAAGTAATAAACTTTACGTGAGTAAGGGTCGATCCCACAGAGATTGTCGGCTTGAAGCAAGCTATGGTCATCTTGTAAACCTCAGTCAGGCGGATTCAAATGGTTATGGAGTTTTAATAATTAAAAGATAAATAAAACATAAAATAAAGATAGAGATACTTATGTAATTAATTGGTGGGAATTTCAGATAAGTTTAAGGAGATGCGTTGTTCCTTCTGAATCTCTGCTTTTCTACTGCCTTCATCCAATCCTTCTGACTCCTTTCTATGGCAAGCTGTATGTTAGGTGTCATCATTGTCAATGGCTTCTTCCCATCCTCTCAGTGAAAATGGTCCTCCACGGTTTCTGTACGGCTAATCAACTGTCGGATTTCTCGTCTCGGATGAAACATACCATGCACAGATATCGTATGGCTAATCAGCTGTTGGTTCTCGATCATGTAGGAATAGGATTTACTATCCTTTTGCGTCTGTCACCACTCCCTACAGTCGCGAGTTTGAAGCTCGTCACAGTCATCCCATCCCAGATCCTACTCGGAATACCACAGACAAGGTTTAGACTTTTCGGATCTCAGGAATGCTGCCAATGGATTCTAGCCTATACCACGAAGATTTTAATCTCGGATTCAGATGCCCATTGTCAGAGGGGAGTCGATGTGAACCGTTGATTAGAAACCCAAGAGATATACATTCAAGCTTGTCTTCATGTAGAACGGAAGTGGTTGTCAATCACGCGTTCATAAGTGAGAATGGTGATGAGTGTCACATAATCGTCACATTCATCATGTTTTTGTGTGTGAATGGATATCTTAGAATAAGAATATGCATGAATTGAATAGAAAATAGTAGTACTTTGTATTAATACTTGAGGAACAGCAGAGCTCCACACCTTAATCTATGGTGTGTAGAAACTCCACCGTTGAAATTACATAAATGAAAATAGGGTAGGCATGGCCATGAGGCCAGCCCCCAATGTCTAAGGACTAACAATGATCAAAGATGTTCCAAAAGCTCATCCAAAGATCTCTAATATAATAGTAAAAAGTTCTATTTATACTAAACTAGTTACTAGGGTTACAGAAATAAGTAAATGATGCAGAAATCCACTTCCGGGCCCACTTGGTGTGTACTTGGGCTGAGCATTGAAGCTTTCACGTGTAGAGGTCTTCCTTGGAGTTAAACGCCAGTTTGTAACTTGTTTCTGGCGTTTGACTCTAGCTTGCAACTTGTTTCTGGCGTTTAACGCCAGAATAGGGTAGAAAGCTGGCGTTAAACACCAGTTTGCGTAATCTAAACTCGAGCAAAGTATGGACTATTATATATTGATGGAAAGCCCTGGATGTCTACTTTCCAACACAGTTAAGAGCGCGCCATTTGAACTTTTGTAGCTCCAAAAATTCAATTTCGAGTGCAGGGAGATCAGAATCCATCAGCATCAGCAGTCCTTTGTCAGCCTCTGAATCAGATTTATGCTCAGGTCCCTCAATTTCAGCCAGAAAATACCTGAAATCACAGAAAAACACACAAACTCATAGTAAAGTCCAGAAATGTGAATTTTTCTTAAAAACTAATAAAAATATACTAAAAACTAACTAAATCATACTAAAAGCTATGTAAAAACAATGCCAAAAAGCGTATAAATTATCCGCTCATCACAACACCAAACTTAAATTGTTGCTTGTCCCCAAGCAACTGAAAACAAAATAGGATAAAAAGAAGAGAATATACAATGAATCTCACAATGTCAATGAAACTTAGTCCCAATTAGATGAGCGGGGCTAGTAGCTTTTTGCTTCTGAACAATTTTGGCATCTCACTTTATCCTTTGAAATTTAGAATGATTGGCATCTATAGAAACTCAGAATTTTAGATAGTGTTATTGATTCTCCTAGTTCAGTATGTTGATTCTTAAACATAGTTACTTTATAAGTCTTGGCCGTGGCCTTAAGCACTTTGTTTTCCAGTATTACCACCGGATACATAAATGCCACAGACACATGACTGGGTGAACCTTTTCAGATTGTGACTCAGCTTTGCTAAAGTCCCCAGTTAGAGGTGTCCAGAGTTCTTAAGCACACTCTTTTTGCTTTGGATCACGACTTTAACCACTCAGTCTCAAGCTTTTCACTTGGACCTTCATGACACAAGCACATGGTTAGGGACAACTTGATTTAGCCGCTTAGGCCTGGATTTTATTTCCTTGGATCCTTTTTACCCTTGACTTTTGGTTTAAAGGGCTATTGGCTTTTTCTGCTTGCTTTTTATTTTTCTTTCTTTCTCTTTTTTTTTCGCCATTTTTTTCTTTTTTTTTTCGCTACTTTTTTTTCTTTTTACTGCTTTTTCTTGCTTCAAGAATCAATTTCATGATTTTTCAGATTATCAATAACATTTTTCTCTGTTCATCATTCTTTCAAGAGCCAACAATTTAAACATTCATAAACTTCACTATAAAAAATATGCACTGTTCAAGCATTCATTCAGAGAACAAAAGTATTGCCACCACATCAAAATAATTAAACTAATTTCAAGATAAAATTTGAAATCCAAGTACTTCTTGTTCTTTTGTATTTAAGCACATTTTTCATTTAAGAGAGGTGAAGGGTTCATGGAATTATTCATAGCTTTAAGACATAGACACTAGACA
The DNA here is from genome assembly GCF_003086295.3 of Arachis hypogaea. NCBI lineage: Eukaryota > Viridiplantae > Streptophyta > Magnoliopsida > Fabales > Fabaceae > Arachis > Arachis hypogaea. The sequence continues at coordinate 131,263,756 of NC_092046.1, forward strand.
CTAATGATCATGTAATGAAGACACAAACATAGACAAATGTGAAGCTCAAAAACCAAAAATAGAAAATAAATAGACAAGGAGATTAAGGAATGAGTCCACCTTAGTGTGGGTGGCATCTTCCTCTTGAAGAACCAATGGAACGCCTAAGCTCCTCTATGTCTCTTCCTTGCCTTTGTTGCTCCTCCCTCATAGCTCTTTGATCTTCTCTAATCTCATGAAGAATGATGGAGTGCTCTTGGTGCTTCACCCTTAGTTGGTCCATGTTGTAACTCAAGCCTTCCAAAGAGGTGTTGAGTTGCTCCCAATAGTTGAGGAAAATGCATCCCTTGAGGCATCTCAGGGATTTCTTGATGAGGAAATTCCTCATGCTCTTGTTGAGGTCCATGAATGGGCTCCCTTGTTTGCTCCATCCTCTTTTTAGTGATGGGTTTGTCCTCTTCAATGAGGATGTCTCCTTCTATGTCAATCTCAGCCAAATTTTTTCAGTGACAGATGAGATGATGAAAGGCTAACCTTGCCAAAGTGGATGACTTGTCAGCCACCTTGTAGAGTTCTAGAGGTATGATCTCATGAACTTTCACTTCCTCCCCAATCATGATACTATGGATCATGATGGCTCGATCCACAGTCACTTCAGATCGGTTGCTAGCAGGAATGATGGAGCGTTGGATGAACTCCAACCATCCTCTAGCTACAGGCTTAAGGTCCGGTCTTCTCAATTGAACCGGATTGCCTCTTGAGTCTCTTTTCCATTGAGCTCCTTCCACACATATGTCCATGAGGACTTGGTCCAACCTTTGATCAAAGTTGACCCTTCTAGTGTAGGGGCGTGCGTTTTCTTGCATTATTGGCAAGTGGAATGCCAACCTTACATTTTCCGGACTGAAATCTAAGTATTTCCCCCGAACCATTGTAAGCCAATTCTTTGGATTCGGGTTTATACTTTGATCATGGTTTCTAGTGATCCATGCATTAGCATAGAACTCTTGAACCATTAAGATTCTGACATGTTGAATGGGGTTGGTGAGAACTTCCCAACCTCTTCTTCAGATTTCATGTCAGATCTCCAGATACTCATTCCTTTTGAGCATGAAAGGGACCTCAGGGATCACCTTCTTCTTGGCCACAACTTCATAGAAGTGGTCTTGATGGACCTTTGAGATGAATCTCTCCATCTTTCATGACTCAGAGGTGGAAGCTTTTGCCTTTCCTTTCCTCTTTCTAGAGGTTTCTTCGGCCTTAAGTGCCATAAATGGTTATGAAAAAATAAAAAGCAATACTTTTACCATACCAAACTTAAAAGGTTTGCTCATCCTCGAGCAAAATAAGAAAGAAAGAAGGGGAAGAAGAAGAAAAATGGAGGAGAATGAGGGAGAAGTGAATTCGGCCAAGATGGTGGAAAGGTGTATGTGTTATGTGAATATGAAGGAGTAGTGAGGGGTTTATATAGGGTGAAGGGAGGGTTGGGTTTCGGTCATTAGGGTTGGGTTTGGGAGGGAAAAGTGTTTGAATTTTTAAAGTGAGGTAGGTAGGGTTTTTGGGGAAGAGATATGGAGGTGATTGTTGAAGAGAATATAGGGAAGATGATATGATTTGATTGGTGAGTGAGAGAGAAAGGTAGGGTAGGTGGGGATCCTGTGGGGTCCACAGATCCTGAGGGGTCAAGGATTTATCATCCCTGCTCCTATTAGGTGTGTAAACGCCCTTACAGTGCAATCCTGGCATTTAACGCCAGATTGCTGCTTATTTCTGGCGTTAAACGCCAGCTTTTATTCCTTTCTTGGCGTTAAACGCCAGGTTGCAACCTGTTTCTGGCGTTTAACACCAGCTTGTTGCTTCTTTCTGGCGTTTAACGCCAGTCTGGTGCTTGTTTCTGGCGTTTAACGCCCAGAATGGTGCCAGACTGGGCGTTAAACGCCCATTCTGCTACCCTTACTGGCGTTTAAATGCCAGTAAGTTGCTCCTCCAGGGTGTGCTATTTTTAATGATGTTTTTATATTTTTCTTTAATTTTTGCAGTTGTTTTTGTGACTCCACATGATCATCAACCTAAAAAAAAGGAAATAACATAGATAAATAAAATTGGGTTGCCTCCCAATAAGCGCTTCTTTAATGTCAATTGCTTGACAGTGAGCTCTCATGGAGCTTCACAGATGTTCAGAGCATTGTTGGGACCTCCCAACACCAAACTTAGAGTTTGAATGTGGGGGTTCAACACCAAACTTAGATTTTGGTTGTGGCCTCCCAACACCAAACTTAGAGTTTGACTTTGGGGGCGTTGTTTGACTCTGCACTGAGAGAAACTTTTCTTGCTTCCTCTCCATGGTTACAGAGGGAGATCCTTGAGTTTTAAACACAAGGTGGTCCTCATTCAATTCAAGGATCAACTCTCCTCTGTCCACGTCAATCACAGCTTTTGCTGTGGCTAGGAAGGATCTTCCAAGGATGATGGGTTCATCCTCATCCTTTCCAGTGTCTAGGATTATGAAATCAGCAGGGATGTAAAGGCCTTTGACCTTTACTAGCACGTCCTCTATGTCCATAAGCCTTTTTCATGGATTTGTCTGCCATCTCTAATGAGAATTTGGCAGCCTGTACCTCAAAGATTTCCAGTTTCTCCATTACAGAGAGTGGCATTAAGTTTATGCCTGACCCCAGGTCACACAGAGCCTTCTCAAAGGTCATGGTGCCTATGGTATAGGGAATTAGGAATTTACCAGGATCCTATTTCTTTTGAGGTAATGTCTGCCTAACCAAGTCATTCAGTTCATTGGTGAGTAAGGAGGGTTCATCCACCCAAGTCTCATTACGAAATAACTTGGTATTCAGCTTCATGATTGCTCCAAGGTACTTAGCAACTTGCTTTTCAGTAATATCTTCATCCTCTTCAGAGGAGGAATACTTATCAGAGCTTATGAATTGCAGAAGGAAATTTAATGGAATCTTTATGGTCTCTGTATGAGCCTCAGATTCCTTTAGTTCCTCAAAGGGGAACTCCTTTTTGTCCAGAGGACGTTCCATGAGGTCTTCCTCACTGGGATTCACGTCCTCCTCCTCCTCTCTAGGTTCGGCCACACCAAGTAAGGTTATGGCCTTGCACTCTCTTTTTGGATTCTCTTCTGTATTGCTTGGGAGAGTACTAGGAGGAGTTTCAGTGGCTCTTTTACTCAGCTGGCCCACTTGTGCCTCCAAATTTCTAATGAAGGACCTTGTTTCATTCATGAAACTGAGAGTGGCCTTAGATAGATCAGAGACTATGTTTGCTAAGCTAGAGGGGCTCTGCTCAGAATTCTCTGTCTGTTGCTGAGAGGATGATGGAAAAGGCTTGCTATTGCTAAACCTGTTTCTTCCACCATTATTAAAGCCTTGTTGGGGCTTTTGTTGATCCTTCCATGAGAAATTTAGATGATTTCTCTATGAGGGATTATAGGTATTTTCATAGGCTTCACCCATGTAATTCACCTCTGCCATTGCAGGATTCTCAGGATCAAAAGCTTCTTCTTCAGAAGATGCTTCTTTAGTACTGTTGGATGCATTTTACAAACCATTCAGACTCTGAGAAATCATATTGACTTGCTGAGTCAACATTTTGTTCTGAGCTAATATGGCATTCAGAGCATCAATTTCAAGAACTCCCTTCCTCTAAGGCGTCCCATTACTCACAAGATTCCTTTCAAAAGTGTACATGAACTGGTTATTTGCAACCATGTCAATGAGTTCCTGAGCTTCTGCAGGCGTTTTCTTCTGGTGAATAGATCCACCTGCAGAATGGTCCAATGACATCTTAGACAATTCAGACAGACCATCACAGAATATATCCAGGATGGTCCATTCTGAAAGCATGTCAGAATGACATTTTTTGGTCAGTTGCTTGTATCTTTCCCAAGCTTCATTGAGGGATTCATCTTCTTTCTGTCTGAAGGTTTGAACATCCACTCTAAGCTTGCTCAGCTTTTGAGGGGGAAAGAACTTGGCTAAGAAAGCCGTGACTAGCTTATCCCAAGAGTTCAGGCTATCTCTAGGTTGAGAGTCTAACCATGTTCTAGCTCTGTCTCTTACAGCAAAAGGGAAAAGCATAAGCTTATAGACCTCGGGATCAACTCCATTGGTCTTAACAGTGTCACAGATCTGCAAGAATTTAGTTAAGAACTGAAAAGGATCTTCTGATGGAAGTCCATGAAACTTGCAATTCTGTTGCATCAGAGAAACTAATTGAGGCTTTAGCTCAAAATTATTTGCTCCAATGGCAGGGATTGAGATGCTTCTTCCATGGAAGTTGGAATTTGGTGCAGTAAAGTCACCAAGTATCTTCCTTGCACCTCTACCATTATTATTGGGTTCGGCCATCTCTACTTCTTTTGCGAAAATTTCAGTAAAGTCCTCTTTAGAGTGTTGTGTTTTAGCTTCTCTTAGCTTCCTCTTCAGAGTCCTTTCAGGTGCCAGATAAGCTTCAATAAGAATGTTCTTATCCTTGCTCCTGCTCATATGAAAAAGAAGAGAACAGAAAAGAAGAGGAATCCTCTATGTCACAGTATAGAGATTCCTTTATGTGAGTAGAGGAAAAATTTGAACTCAGAGAGAGAAGAAAAGAGGGTTCAAATTATGAGTAGAAGAGAAGTGTTAGTAAATAAATAAATAAATAAATAAATAGAAGGAGATGAGAGTGAGAGGGAATTCGAATATTAACTAAAAGAGAAGAAAAATATTTTTGTTTATATTTTAATTATAAAGTTAAAATTTGAAAATTAAGAAAAGGAATAAAATAAAAATTAAAATTTGAAACAATTAGTTAATTAAAAAAATTTTTGAAAAAGGTGAGGAATTTTCGAAAATTAGAGAGAGAAAAGTAGTTAGGTGGTTTTGAAAAAGATAAGAAATAGTAAAACAAACAAAAAGTCAATTAGTTAGTTGAAAAAGATTTGCAATTTTGAAAAGATAAGAAGTTAGAAAATATTTTGAAATTGATTTTGAAAAAAATATGATTGAAAAAGATATGATTGAAATTTATTTTTGAAAAAGATTTAATTTTTAAAATCAGAATTAATGTCTTGACTTACAAGAAATCAAAAGATATGATTCTAAAATTTAAAGTTTGAATCTTTCTTAACAAGAAAGTAACAAACTTGAAATTCTTGAATCAAAACATTAATTGTTAGTATAATTTTCGAAAATAAAAGATAAAATTAAGAAAAAGATTTTTGAAAATCAATTTTAAAAAATTTTCAAAAATAATAAAAGGAAAAAGAAAAGATTTGATTTTGAAAAAGATTTGAAAAGATAAATTTTTGAAATTGAATTCTTGACTTGACTAACAAGAAACAACTTATTTTAAAAATTTTTGACTAAGTCAACCCAAAGATTTCGAAATTTATGAGAGAAATAAGGGAAAGATATTTTTTGATTTTTGAATTTTTAATGAGGAGAGAGAAAAACCATAAAATGACTCAACACATAAAAATTTTAGATCAAAACCAATGATGCATGCAAGAACACTTTGAATGTCAAGATGAACACCAAGAACACTTTGAAGATCATGATGAACACCAAAAACTTATTTTTGAAAAATTTTTAAGAAAAGAAAAATATGCAAGACACCAAACTAAGAAATTTTTCATGTTTAGACACTAACAAACTAAAAATGCATATGAAAAACAAGGTAAGACACAAAACAAGAAAATATGAAGATCAAACAAGAAGACTTATCAAGAACAACTTGAAGATCATGAAGAACACATGCATGAATTTTTCAAAAAATGCACAAATTTTAAAAACATGCAATTGACACCAAACTTAAAAATTGACACTAGACTCAAACAAGAAATACAAAATATTTTTGGTTTTTATGATTTTATTAATTTTTTGGATTTTTCGAAAATATCTTTTTGGAAAAACGAAAAAGAAGAAAAAATTTTTGAAAGATTTTTGAAAACTTTTTGAAAATAAAATAAAGGTTGAAACAAGAAGAAAATTACCTAATCTGAGCAACAAGATAAACCGTCAGTTGTCCAAACTCGAACAATCCCCAGCAACGGCGCCAAAAACTTGGTGCACAAAATTGTGATCTCAATGGCGCCAACAACTTGGTACGCACAATTGTAATCTCAACTCTTTTTCACAACATCGCACAACTAACCAGCAAGTGCACTGGGTCGTCCAAGTAATAAACCTTACGTGAGTAAGGGTCGATCCCACGGAGATTGTCGGCTTGAAGCAAGCTATGGTCATCTTGTAAATCCCAGTCAGGCGGATTCAAATGGTTATGGAGTTTTAATAATTAAAAGATAAATAAAACATAAAATAAAGATAGAGATACTTATGTAATTCATTGGTGGGAATTTCAGATAAGTGTATGGAGATGCGTTGTTTCTTCTGAATCTCTGCTTTCCTACTGCCTTCATCCAATCCTTCTGACTCCTTTCTACGGCAAGCTGTATGTTGGATGTCACCGTTGTCAATGGCTACTTCCCATCCTCTCAGTGAAATGGTCCTTTACGGTTTCTGTACGGCTAATCAACTGTTGGATTTCTCGTCTCGGATGAAACATACCATGCACAGATATCGTATGGCTAATCAGCTGTTAGTTCTCGATCATGTAGGAATAGGATTTACTATCCTTTTGCGTCTGTCACCACGCCCTACAGTCGCGAGTTTGAAGCTCGTCACAATCATCCCATCCCAGATCCGACTCGGAATACCACAGACAAGGTTTAGACTTTCCGGATCTCAATAATGCTGCCAATGAATTCTAGCCTATACCACGAAGATTCTAATCTCGGATTCAGATGCCCCATTGTCAGAGGGGAGTCGATGTGAACCATTGATTAGAAACTCAAGAGATATACATTCAAGCTTGTCTTCATGTAAAACGGAAGTGGTTGTCAATCACGCGTTCATAAGTGAGAATGGTGATGAGTGTCACATAATCGTCACATTCATCATGTTCTTGTGTGCAAATGGATATCTTAGAATAAGAATATGCATGAATTGAATAGAAAACAGTAGTACTTTGCATTAATACTCAAGGAATAGCAGAGCTCCACACCTTAATCTATGGTGTGTAGAAACTCCACCGTTGAAATTACATAAGTGAAAATAGGGTAGGCATGGCCATGAGGCCAGCCCCCAATGTCTAAGGACTAACAATGATCAAAGATGTTCCAAAAGCTCGTCCAAAGATCTCTAATACAATAGTAAAAAGTTCTATTTATACTAAACT